>NC_143013.1:97965401-98291651 GCF_055824585.1 Amblyomma mixtum | reverse complement strand
CCGGAGAGAATGGCATCTGCGTAGTCTGTCGTCACTGAAAAGCGCTATGCTTTCTTGATGGCCGGTGACAGTGTTCACGCACTCTAAACATAAAGGTGTAAAATAGAGGTAAGCTGTCCTCTAGCGAATGTTATAAAAAGGAGTGCCCTAGAGGACAACTTACTTCTTCTTTACTTCTGTATAGGCGTATTTGTGTCTAGAGTGTGAATAGGTTGGGGAGAGGGTGTTGTTTAGAATACTCCCTGAAGAGTCGATTAACCTAAGTGAGCGCGAACCATGTCCTTCATGCAAATCATACGGCCAAAATGGTAGTTTTTACTATTTCGACCGTGTGGTCCACAGGGCTCGAATAGGAGCTTTTACCATATATACCAAAAAGTTAAAATGGAAGTTGTTGTTTTTTATTCTAGTGGAGGTTCTTTGTTCCATGCGAGACACCTCAGCTCCACGGCTGTATACAAGTCAGGTCCATTTGATGCAGCCCACACTATGGGCCGCTCCCTTGCTCTAGACGGGCCGTCGAACACGTGAGTGATGTTCATTGAACTTCGCACTTTGCCACCGCCAGGCGGGGTGCGGAGGCGACGCTGGGGGACGGTTGTGGTGGCAGGGCGGGCCGATCGAACTTTCTCGCGCCTCGACAGTGCGGCCTCCCGCAAGCCGACTGTGAAAAGCAGGGGGACCGGTCCCCGTCGCGTCCGCGGCGCGCTCCCACGAGGCCGCTTTTCCCGTCATCGATCCGCGTATCGCGTCAGCTGGCGTTTCGGAAAAAGGGCTTCGATATACGACGGCTGCTGGCGTCGACCGCTTTTTCTCCCACCACACTCCCGTTCTGCTCGCGTCGTCCAGTCATGGTTCTCGTGCTTTTATTTTACTTTTTTTTTGCGGCATAAAACGAGCGCTCTGGCTGACCATCATTGCCGGCTTGAATTCACATCCGTCCGTTTTCTTACGGCAGCGGAAAGTTGGTCCCTGTAAGCCGAATTTCTAGCATTTAGAGTATGTCGCAGATGACCATGTACCGGCTGACGAAAGGCTCTTAATACAACAAATTAGAGACAACAAACGTGAGAGTGTTGTTAGTAGCCGCGTAGGATGTCGGGGACCGCAATCATACTAATTAATCGAAGTCCTCTAATATCCTCTAATTGGCACTTTAATCGTATCTTAAGGGCTTAGGTCGTTGCGACCCCGAGAGAAGAGAGAGCGTTCTTGGGCGAGTCGGTCAGACATCGGCGAGTCCATCAGTCAAAGCCAGAGGCAAGTTTCGGTTCAAATCATTGCCCTTGAACAACGCGAAAACTGACGGCTGCTGACTACACCTGTCGCCAAGATAGGTCACGAAATACACGAACGAACGTTCTCCCAATTAAACGCTCCACGTTGCGACACCTAAAACGCATCAAATGCTTCGCGTAGCTCTTCCCTTCTCCCTTCTATAGGAGAGAGGCGAAAGTGATACCTGTATTTGGGCGAGTATTTCATTTTAAAGTAACCATTCGGTATTTTAACGATGCTTTAGAAGAAAAGCGTGGGCTACGCCTTGGTTACTCTGCTGTGCAGTAGTACTCATGCAGCGGGATACGTTTCTGTCACGCTTCGCTTTCAGGAACCTCCGCCCATTCTTCACGGCTGTCATCTATGATCACTTCCAACCTCACCTGAACGACTGAAATAACTTGAATAACCTCAGAAAGGGCGGATAGATGGACAAAATATACGAACACGAGGGATCTTGTAACTCAAAAAGCCTGTTTTTAAATATTTCGGAAAGTCTTAGCTGAAAAGCCCTGTATACTGAAGTGGGAAAGTCTCTTGCAACCGTGCATCGTCATCAAGTGTTACCTAAAAATATATGCACGCTTTGGCAGCTTTATGACCATGCAGTTGGGTTTCTGTAATGGCACGACATTCCGAAGTGCATGTTCTGGAAATGTGAAAACAGGTTTTAGAGTACGCAGGAACCGCCAGATATACCTCCTCGCTTTGAGCACACGTCAAAAGTTACTCCCAAAATTTGATGTCTCACAAGCGTGATTGGGATCACAACGGAATACCAGGGTCCCGGAAGAAAAAAGCCTCTGTGTTCACAAAAAATCACTGCGTGCAGGAAAAACGTTCCTGCGTACTTCTCACGTCGTGGACAAGTAACCGCAAACAATAGACAGAGAGAGGAAGCCCAGAGCATGCACTGGAAAGTTGAAACTAGGTGACGAAGGAAAATTCAGCCATGTATAAACCCGACAGTTCTGCGAAATACCGCTCGAGTGAGAACTTTAACACACATATCAGCATTGTCATGAGCTCTTTTTTTTTTTCGACACGACGAGAAATACCACTTAGCGGGAACCTCGAAGGCCTACGCCGATATTCCCGGCATGTGTCGAGGTAGTGCTTGTCAACACCTTTTTTATATCAAGTCACAGTACACAAAACTAAGCTTACTGAGTCGCAAAAAGCAATTACGATGTTTTTTTTTTAAATTGTAAACATTTGACAAACCGCATGACACGAGATGATAAGGGTACTACCGATTTTAACTACTGACACGAGATAAATCACTTGAAAGAGAGCGACTCTAAAAAGACTGCGGCTGTAGTACATTCTATGCGACTGCGCATAAGTAATAGTCTAGTATCATTCCTCATACTCCTTCTTGGCTCAGTGTTTGGAAAGCACATGTTTGTGATGCCGTAAATCACGTCTTTATGCTCTTTTGAAATTTTGAAATTTATGGAAATTCAGACAAAATACAATTGTCTAGGTGAAGAGGGCTAAATGTGACACATGAGGTCACCTGACTAGGCCCTAAGCACCCTGCATTCATACAGCACAGTGTGGACATGAAAAGAAATTCAGGAAAATTCTGCAAGAATATCGTAAGACAGCAAAAAAACACACACCTAAAAAAAACATTACAACGAAATTCTACAGGAATACCGTGCGATTCCACATACAACTAGATTTGAAAAGCACACCCTTGCTACAAGTCAAAGTAAATGAGTAAGGAGAATAATCACCAATGTGTTCCCTTGACAAAACAAACAAAAATAACCGGAATGAAGGGGATCTCCTGAAACATAACAGTAAATATACTGGCACCGCAGTTTCGACAAACATAGTCGGGTTTATCGGCAAGTCAAGCAAAAATTCTTTGCCTGCTTTCGGAAAGCATGAAGAGAAGAACAGTTTTCCATGAGGCCAAAGAAATCAGGATGAAGATTCAGAAGGTTCGGAATAAGTGCTTTTTTAAGTGCTTTCTCTTTTCTTGTTCGTGAGGATGACAAAGCGAAGGAAGGCTGCGCGCTTGGTAGTCCATCACTCTCCTGCCGACAACGAGTAACCGCTCTAGTGACGCGGTAGGAGGAGGTTGTCGGAGTGCTGCTCCTCAGTCTCAATGTGTCACAATTAGGTGCGAAGATTGCGATGCGTCGTGAATTGCCGGTGACGCTAGACTTGTCCCCCATCCCGTCGAGTGTCTCTTACACTGTCTCGTCGTCGTATCGTTAGCGCAGCGCCTTCCATAAGGGGCCACACTCGCTGCATCGTTCTCCCGATATTACTACTTTTGGCATCAGCATGACGGAAGCGAGCCGCATGTCATTTGGACAGCAGCCAGAAGGCCCTGTGGGAACAGCTAGGAAGCGCGACGTTTGTGTCACACGTACCACGATAATGGAAGGTCGCCCCCACTCGCTTCCCTGCGCACGTTCTAACTTTAGCTGTCCTCGCCACACCATACCGGAAAGGACAAAAGATGCCCTTAGGAAGAGGGCTGGAATGGCGACCCCCCCCCCCCCCCCCCCCAACGATTTCGCCACTCGCGGGGGCGCTTTAGCGTAGCCGACCCGCATAGCGACCACGTCTTCTATTCTCGACGGAACTGGTCGAAGGCGCTGATGAAGGCAGATTTCTCCATCCATTAGCCGCAGGCTGTCCGCGTTTGACGCGATTGTATTTCAGAGTTTTCTTTTAGTGGCGAGGTTTTTCTTGGGCCATTAACGAGGTTCTGTTTTTATCCGGTCTTTCCCCTTTCCCGTTTATTTGTTCTCTCAATTTTGGTATTTCATTCCTTCTGCGAGTAGCAACTGACAAAAATTGAATGACGGCCGTCTCCTGGCGTAGTATGACTCACTCTGTTCGCACGACGTGAAACATAAGGCCTACTAGCTACTAGACGTTCATTCGAGGAGTTGTTCACGCATGTAGTGGGTATAAATGACGAAAAATAAATGACGAAAAATAAAACGGTACTAGTGTGAAGCATGATCAGTCTTAAAAAACAAAAGAAGGCTTCTCACCGTCAATGCACTCTGCTGACTTTCGGCTGAACTTAAAGGCAAACTGAGGACGAATTGAAGTTGCCCGGCATCAATTGATTACCGCGTCTCATAACAAAAAGGCTATTACAAAATGTGAAAAAATAATATAGAGGTATCGCCCCCACTGGCAGTTTTTGGAAGAAACTGCAGTGACGTCAAGAGATTAGATTTTTTTTTTTTTGCGTGCGCATTCCTGTCTACGGTAGTTATCCGTGTCTATCCTACGTCCGTCCGACGCTTAAGAGTGCAATGAAAAATAAATACATGCTTATAAGCCAGAAAGCAACTCGTGCGACTTCCCGGAAGCTTTGTCCACAACAAGCTCGAATGGACGTCAGGTATAGTGGTTAACACTCTGCCTTCGGACTTCTTTCGGAGGTTCTTCCCTCAGTTCATTATATATTACAACATAATCATTTTACATTTGCTGTTCAGGCGAACCTCATAGCATGTGCACTTGTGTGGAGCGGAGATAGGGGGGGGGGGGGTGTACTGCAATCGCTCTTACTTCTTCGGCTTGAATGAGCGCGAAAAGTCTGAGCGTTTTTTTTAAAACATTGATTGTCGAAACATATAAATAAGGTGTTAAATGCGTACTGTGGAGCCTGTGTTCCGGATGAACTAAGGCATGGTTTATGCTACAGTTTGCCAATGCTCACGCCAACATGAACGCTCAAAGGTGGCAGCGCAAAAGCGTAAGGCAAGTGGGCGGGTGCTGGAGCATGTGCCCTAATTGGAAAAATTGTGCCCTTCATGCCTACTGAAGAAAACAGCGATTAACGAATAAAAACTATCTCTTCAGTGTATCACTAAGTTTACTCCGTCGGCGGCGTCCGTATTTCCTGCGCTGTAGTTTTTGGCGTCTTTCTCTGCGGAATATTAACTATTTGCTAACTGCACAAGACTCAGTCAACTGCAACCTGCTTTTATTATGCGCTGAAAATGCTTTCATTGGGGTCGTGCTAAGCGGGTTCTGCTCTTCTATTCACCGAAAGCCAAGGTTTCTGCAAATGGCTGCAGCAAAATTATGCCAACAAAGCGCGCTTATGAGGTGTTGTGAACAACTTTTTACAGACAAAGGAAGTAAAGCTGGCGTCAGTTTAGAAGTGCCTCTCGCCGTCACCGAATCACTTCTAAGGGGTGTTAACCCTTTCATGTTGGCATAGTTGATAAGTGAATTTTAGGTTCGAGATGAATTCTAAGTGAATAGTAGTATCGACTAATAACTTCGAATCAAATAGTTTGAATAATATAACGATCGCGTATCAGCAGCAAGGGTCGCGCATGCGACTGGACTAGACTTTGACGCGGTTTGTACTGACCGGCCTAACTTTTTACTCATATCATGCGCTCTACAAGATAGAAACAAAAAGCACTACTAATACCACGTTTCACCTCGCTGCCGAAAACCCTCGAGCCTCTCGTTTACTTGTGAAGGCGGCTCTGCCGCTTGCTTACCCTATTAGCAGTGGTGCACCCTTTACAGGAAAGTCGAGCCCTCGTTTTTTAGTCTCGTGGTTTTGGCTGCGCCCGTAGCTTGTCCCTTTAGCAGCGGTGCGCGCCCTTTACAGGAAAGTCGAGATCCCGTTTCTTTGCGGTGTTGGCTTTACCAGTCGCTACATCTTTTAGCGGTGGTGCACAGTTTACAGAAAAGCTGGCCTCCTCTAAGCGAAAAACATCTTGAGAAATATAACGTGGTCTTTGCTACTCTACCATGTAATTTCAGCTGCAAAAGTTTACAGGATGCAGGTTCTGTGATTAAAAATTACTGTAGCACTGCTCGCCGCCCAGTCGCCTGGTATTGTTACCAGCGGTACTATTTGCAATGTGAGCTAAGCGTGTATGATGTTTGAAGCATGTACGTATGTGTTTTGTTGTTTCTTTAGTGCGAAAACGCTACTTTACTAGCAAAGTTGAAAAGAACGAGGTATGTGTGAATCTTCTCAGCGGTTATGGTGCTCGGCTGCTGACCCAAAAGACGCGGGTTCGATCCCGGCCGCGGCGGCTAGAATTTCTTTGGAGGAGAAATTCTAGAGACCCGTGTACTGTGCGATGTCAGTGCACGTTAAAGAACCCCAGGTGGTCGAAATTTCCGGAGCCCTCCACTACGGCGTCTCTCATAGCCTTAGTCGCTTTGGGACGTTAAACCCCATAAACCAAACCAAACCGAATCTTCAAACTTAGACCTTTGACGAAGTGCCAGCGGCGGATGCCTTGCGCAGCTGCTTCGTCAACGCGAGAAGCCGGCACCGCCCCCCCCCCCCCCTTTCTCTGCTTCTGCTAGGCTTATCTTGCGGGAGCTCTTCCACCGTAGTCCATGTATTCTCCGAAACTGTCTTCTTTGCCTGCAACTCCTCACTGTGCATCTTCTTCCACGCTGACCTGGCAACATGGGCAACCTTTCTCCCCTATCTAGTCGGCCATGTATTTAGTGAACTTTATGCGTGGCGCCATATGCACAGCATAGGTTTATAAAGAAAGGGATGCCCTTTATTCTAGGCTAACCTCGGTCTGAAGTTATAGCGGTGCAAAAGCACGAACGGGAAAAAACTGTACCGGCATATTTAATTCGGGAAAGTAATAAATGCGAACGGTAATGCACTCAACGGATTAGGAACTTCTTTCCACTCTTCGAAAACTTCTCTCTCCAAGAAGTGTGGCGGATAAAGGGGGAACGAAATCGACGCATTCGCCTACACAAAGTCCGGCCACGCACCGATGACATTTCTGGTTCCGAATAAGCTATAGCAGTCCAATTCGGCACACCTCACTCAATATTTCCGATTTAAATGTCACCTTGCGAAGATGCCATCGAAATTCGAACCCAAACTCGAACGGAGTCGCCTGTTTTCCAATTACCGGTCCACTTCCGCTTCACTGCCGCGCTTCACCTTCTGACCTTAACGCCGCTGAGTTAAAGACCGTGCGCTCGCTGACCGCTAGTTGAGCCGCTAGGACAGCCCGCTAATCCGGAAATTAACGTGGATAGCCACTCAATAACGCCGTGTGCCCACTTCATTACACCTCTGTGCTGAAGATTCTTTGCCCTGCTTACTTTGCTCGGTGGCCTGGTTGCGGTGGCGATTCATCATTGACTATGTTGGGAGCCCGACGGCAATGAAGAAGCTCATTCACGGGAGAGGGGCTTCTAGGGCCTGTGGTGTGTTGTTTGGTTTATTGGTTTATTGGGGCTTAACGGCCCATAGCGACTATGGCTATGAGGGACGCCGATATGATGTGTTTTATCCGCAGTACGAAAAGGAATGAAAATGGGAAATGAGGTGTAGAGGAGGTGACTGTTTAATGTTATTCTTGGCAAGGCATGCCAAGCGGTAACCCGCTTCCTGAGGGCGTCATGCTTCAGCGAGATTATACAGTTGTAAATTATTCGCGCGCATGGCCTTAATTAACGTCGTTTTTCCTTACTTCTCCCCACTTTCTTCCTCAATTTCCCCTTTACATTTCCTCTTTCCTTTCTCTGATGTACGGCACAAATGGGTTGGGCAGTGGGTTCTCTGCAGCCGCCTGTAGCCCCGTAATCTCGAGGTGCCCGCCACTGAAAACGCTTTCCAGCCCTGCACACACTAACATGTGGGTGGGGAGAAAAAATTCCTTAGACCCTAAGGAGAAAATGTACGCATTTCGGCACAGTCGGGACGTTTGTGATTGCATAAAAAATAAACCTCTTTCGCTAGTTGTGAAAAGCGCACAAAAAAAGGGCCGCTATTTGCGTCACCTAAAGGGCGCACATTTGAAGGCTTTCCGGATAGCGTTCAGGGTGTTTTGCACGCTGCGAGAAGAGTGACATTTACATGTGTTTTGGGATCTGAAAGAAAGTGCTTAACATTTGGTCGTATCAATGCCTAAGTTTTCTTTAACTTGGTGCACCTTTGACCTCTGCTATGGTGACAGTTTCATGAATAAAAACCCGGCCCCCTTTTCATTCCATTTCCTAAGTACAACCAAAAAACATAAAAGCTGAAGCCATACTTGCATATCGGTTCATTTTCACAATGAAGGGTTTGTTTTGTCACGTTTTCTGATGGTAGATAGGTCACAGGACCTTAGAGAGCAGTAAGTGCACAGAGAAATTAGAGCTTCCTGGCCAGTGTGTTAATGGGCCTGAAAGGGTTAAAAGGGTGGCACCTTTATAGTTTCAACCTTTCCCGTAGGTCGGGCGGTACGGCTGCAATTCTTCTATTCTACAGTCGGTTTCTACGCGCAAACGTTAATCTGCATGAGTTCGCAGTTCTATAAGCGTTCACTATTGACACTTAACTATTACTAAGCCCCCCCCCCCCCCCCCCCCCCCTCCCTTCAATCTCCGCGGCTGCTGAGAAAAGGTGTGGTAGCCTACACCACTCGTAAAATTGCCTGAAGTGGAGTGATGTATGCCCACAAAGGACCGCGCTCACACAAAGGCTTGGTTTGTCAGGCCATGTCCATGGCGCCCGACAATGCTCCTTTTACTCAGTCTGGCTTTCTGCGCAATGGGTGAATGATTAGATTGATGCCGACGCGTTGGAAGTTGCCTGCAAGTGCTTTGATGCGACGTTCAGAGCGAGTCACTGTGTTATGGCCCGTTCTCAAGTGCCAAAACTGAATGGTAATAAGCATAACAAAAAAAAAAACACGAGACACGAACGAGGGAAAGAAATGTGGCTCGAAAAATTCAGCGACGGAAGAGAAGGGTCGGTGAGAAGACCGAAAGGCCTCGAATGACTCGCAGCAGATGGAAGCTAAGGGTGCGTTCCAATACTTCCGAGTAGACGTCTACTTAGACGTCATGCCAGACAGTCGCCATTTTGAGACGCTTTCCATTTCTCACGAAGCCGTGCAAGAAGACTGCTTCGCTGAAGTCAACATCGATGCAGGCTAACTTCCTGTCTAAAGATGGCGGAGCAGTTGGTGCCGTCGGAGCTGAGCGAGGTGTGCTCTTCGCGGGAACTGGAGCCCGGAGACGCACCATCTTTCAAGTGTGAGTCATTCCGTTAAGTTTATTTTTATAAGAACTGGCGGCCAATAAAGCAGTCTTTGTGAACCTACGATTGCTATAGCAGCTTATATGTGGGAATCGCGCGGGAGGAAGTCGTGCGGGCGAGATCGTCTGCTAAAGCGGTAGCGATGAACGCACCATTACTGCAGCAAAAAAAAAAAAAAGAAAAAAACAAGCAAACTACTAACAGGACGTTTTTAACTTGTTTTATGAACATTTTTTAAGAACATAGGAGTGCAACTATTCGTACATTTTAGTTCAATTTGTATGCCGCAAGGCGGCGCGTGAAGTAGACACGTTCCAATATGTAGACATGTAGACGGCTTTCTAGACGTCACACTGGACGTTTGTCGGACGTCTAGAGAATTGGAATGCACCATCAGAGTGAGTTCAAACCCGCTTCTGACGGCACGGCTAGCCTTTACGGCTGTAAAAGAAAGCGCAACGCGGTATGTTTCGTTGAATGCGTAACGGGAGAGGTCGCCACAAAACATGTGTCATCGTGTTAGTCCAAGGTGGAGTAGATCTCAAATATGGCAGTAATTACTCATAAACAATCACCCATGCGTAGCCATAGGGCTACAAAGGAACGCTATACATATTTCACTGTAACTTTGTAGTTCATTCAAAAATATGGTTAACCAATCCCTTATTTGAAATCAACTCTACCTTAGGGTATTCTCTGAAACTCATTGGCCTACACAGTTCCCACTTCGAATTGTTGATCATTTCAGCCTCGCCCTGATAGTCATCCTGGTGAGCTCAGTAGGTAAAGCGAACGTCTGGGATGGGTGGTGGTTCCGGACTCGATCCCCAGTCCAAGATGAAGATGAAGTTTTCTCCTACTATGAGTTTCTGTGAAAACTACATAGCTTTATTTTCCAGCTGTATGATTGTGTTTGGGCGAATGCTAATGAGTAATCGCTCCCTGACGTGCCGCAGAGGGTACGTCATAGTGCATATTCTGGCATGAGCCGCGTAGAAGCACTAAAGGCACCTGAACATCCCTGAGAAAGCGTGTCGCACAATATGAAGTTAATAACAAGGTTAAAGACTGGTAGCAAAACATTTTCTCACGTCAAAGCGATGGTGAGGTGCACTCTATATTACAGTGGTGAAGCCTTATCATTCTCGGTCATCGACGGTTCTTTACCATGCACCGCTGTCGCTTTACGCTGGCGTTTTCGCCGTTTGCGCATATGCTGAGAAGCCGAACGTCGCGGCCACTGATGCGGGTGAATTTAATAAAAACCCGAGTGTTAGGCTTTATAACCTTCGCAACCCTTCATTTTCGTTCTTTGCTGTTATATGTTCAGAGAATAACTACTCAGCCTTTTCATTTAATAAGCTTTTCCTCTCTGACACACTCGCTTTTAATCCACGAAACAGTTCCTGACACAATGGGTTATCGTTAGCTCAAAGGGGCCTGCGACGGAAGCATAGTTTCTGTCTAAGTGACAAAAATGATTGAGCCTCTTACGCCAGCCACGTACGATGCAGCGCATGACAGGATCTCCCAACTCACTTTCATCTTGAGCAGCAACAACTCAACAAGGGAGTGCTGTGATAGTGCTTCCCGGCGGGCGCACCCAGCGATGTCTAGTATTTTCATCATTGCTACGCAACGTCCACTTTCGCTGGGATGCAATTAGGACAGCCTTGGCATTAGAAGCGTCAAAGCAGTGCGCGGAAATTTCAAAGAGGACTTTTTGGGTGACGCATTACTGCCGCCTAACGCAATTACGTACGAGCTAAACTAATGCACTGGCCAAGCGAAATAATCACGCACCAGCACCACCGGCGGTTGTTCATCAGAAAAATGCACCACGGCCTTCACGGTAAGGAAAAAAAATCGCTTAAATGCACGGGAGTGAGGAAGTTTGAGAAAAGAGCTTTTCTGGACATTTTAAGACAAGAAAATCACAAAGCAATGCCGTTCAGCGCACTGGCAATGGCGCAACCAGCGGCCGCTTTGTTAATAATCGCAAGAGTCTTCAACCTCTGTTGATATGAAAGTAGGCCCCATAAGCCGACTAGAAACTGCAATAGCTGATCGCTGCCGTAGCTTGTATGGATCACTCCAAATGTACACCCGGCCAAATCTTTAGCTGGCGTGCGTGACGGCCGCGTTTTCCGTGCTGCTGCAGCTTATGACGGCGAAAACTTGCTAAGATATCAAATTTAAGCAGAGGCTCACTAAACCCCTGCTTAATATTGAACTTTACACAAGTTTGCTTCGTCACAAAGCGCAGGAGCACAGAAAAAGCGGCCGTCGCGCACGCCAGCTAAACATTTGGCCGGCTGTACGGTCGCTTATCGGAGTTTTTGATAAGAAGGAGCGCGATGAATCGAAGCCGGGGAACTGAGATCCCTGGATATAAAAAAAAGTTCCTGAGTCAGTCCTCGCGCCGGTTCGAATGTCTCGACACAATGTCACGAGCGTGACAGAGCAGCAATATGATGAGACAGTTTCGTCGAAATCTTACGTGATATACACCAGTTGTGCAGGCCACCGTACGTGTACAGGGTTCGACAAAAGTTCGCCGGCCACACGGCCTGCTCTTGAGCAGTATAGTCTGAAACTTACGGGGTCCATGAAGCTACCAAGGTCATGAAGGGTTAGGATACTATTTCTCCGCACCCTCAAGAGAGTTTTAGCTTCGGGACTGTTCTAAATGCCACGCTGAAAAGCTCAAAAGCAAGGCCAGTAGCCTATGGACTTTTGAAGAACCCTGCGGACCACAGTATCGGTACACAGAACACGAATGGGGCGCGGGGGATGTGTGCGTGTGTTTGTGCGGGGGGGGGGGGGGGGGGGGGGGGTTAGATTACAGTGGCAGTTATATGAATCTGGTCAATTAGAGAAACTGTATACGCTGCAATCCAGATGCCCTGACAGGCACATTATAACAAGCGGGCGCGAGGAGAAATGAAAGAGTAATCTTAGACACCCCCGCGAGGCGCGCTGCGTCCAGCAGCCTCTTGTCCGAGCCGGAGAGCGCCCTTCATGGCTCGCCATCGGGACGTCATTGTAATGGCGCGTCATTCGGAGAAACGGACGGGGTGATATCCCACTGCGAAAGTCAGCGGAGGCGGCGGCGACAGCTGGTCCCGAAAAACGCCCCCTCCTTTTCTTGCGTCCTCCGAGCTATGTCGAAAGGCGCCTTGCGTGGACGAGAATCGGGCCAGAAGGCGCAACCGGAAAAGGCCGTACGGTCCAATAGCATTCGCTTCGCGGATACCCGTCGGAAGAAGCGCGACGTCGGAAGCCGTGGCTCGGGTATACGTCGGTTGTCATCGCTTTTGGAGATTTTAGATGAAAACGTGATCGCGTTTCATCGCACAGTTGTCGCCTTTCCTTTTTGCTCGCACGGGCAGAAACTCCGCGAGCGCACAGTCCTCTGGTGGGAGCTGAGTCCAGCTGTCGCTACAGCGATTGGCGTCGGGCGTTTGAAGCGACGGTTCGTAGCGCGTTTACGATTCTTGTGTCATTTCGAAACGAAAGGCGTAGGCTTATACGCGAATAAGTTATTGCACCCGTTCTAGTTTTGATTTGGTGGACTTCCTCTGTCCATCTCGCCATTCTCGCCTTCAATTAAACGCTTCTTCTGTCATCTCGAAACCGAAGCCGTAGGCTTACACGCGAAGAAGTTATTGCGCCCGTTCTAGTTTTGATTTAGTTGACTTCCTCTGCCCATCTCGCCTTTATCGCTTTCAATTAAACGCTTCTTCTGTCATCTCGAAACCGAAGCCGTAGGCTTATACGCAAATAAGTTATTGCACCCGTTCTAGTTTTGATTTAGTTGACTTCCTCTGCCCATCTCGCCTTTATCGCTTTCAATTAAACGCTTCTTCTGTCATCTCGAAACCGAAGCCGTAGGCTTATACGCAAATAAGTTATTGCACCCGTTCTAGTTTTGATTTAGTTCACCTCCTCTGTCCATCTCGCCTTTCTCGCCTTCAATTAAACGCTTCTTCTGTCATCTCGAAACCGAAGCCGTAGGCTTATACGCAAATAAGTTATTGCACCCGTTCTAGTTTTGATTTAGTTCACCTCCTCTGTCCATCTCGCCTTTCTCGCCTTCAATTAAACGCTTCTTCTGTCATCTCGAAACCGAAGCCGTAGGCTTATACGCAAATAAGTTATTGCACCCGTTCTAGTTTTGATTTAGTTCACTTCCTCTGTCCATCTCGCCTTTCTCGCCTTCAATTAAACGCTTCTTCTGTCATCTCGAAACCGAAGCCGTAGGCTTATACGCAAATAAGTTATTGCACCCGTTCTAGTTTTGATTTAGTTCACTTCCTCTGTCCATCTCGCCTTTCTCGCCTTCAATTAAACGCTTCTTCTGTCATCTCGAAACCGAAGCCGTAGGCTTATACGCAAATAAGTTATTGCACCCGTTCTAGTTTTGATTTAGTTCACTTCCTCTGTCCATCTCGCCTTTCTCGCCTTCAATTAAACGCTTCTTCTGTCATCTCGAAACCGAAGCCGTAGGCTTATACGCAAATAAGTTATTGCACCCGTTCTAGTTTTGATTTAGTTCACTTCCTCTGTCCATCTCGCCTTTCTCGCCTTCAATTAAACGCTTCTTCTGTCATCTCGAAACCGAAGCCGTAGGCTTATACGCAAATAAGTTATTGCACCCGTTCTAGTTTTGATTTAGTTCACTTCCTCTGTCCATCTCGCCTTTCTCGCCTTCAATTAAACGCTTCTTCTGTCATCTCGAAACCGAAGCCGTAGGCTTATACGCAAATAAGTTATTGCACCCGTTCTAGTTTTGATTTAGTTCACTTCCTCTGTCCATCTCGCCTTTCTCGCCTTCAATTAAACGCTTCTTCTGTCATCTCGAAACCGAAGCCGTAGGCTTATACGCAAATAAGTTATTGCACCCGTTCTAGTTTTGATTTAGTTCACTTCCTCTGTCCATCTCGCCTTTCTCGCCTTCAATTAAACGCTTCTTCTGTCATCTCGAAACCGAAGCCGTAGGCTTATACGCAAATAAGTTATTGCACCCGTTCTAGTTTTGATTTAGTTCACTTCCTCTGTCCATCTCGCCTTTCTCGCCTTCAATTAAACGCTTCTTCTGTCATCTCGAAACCGAAGCCGTAGGCTTATACGCAAATAAGTTATTGCACCCGTTCTAGTTTTGATTTAGTTCACTTCCTCTGTCCATCTCGCTTTTCTCGCCTTCAATTAAACGCTTCTTCTGTCATCTCGAAACCGAAGCCGTAGGCTTATACGCAAATAAGTTATTGCACCCGTTCTAGTTTTGATTTAGTTCACTTCCTCTGTCCATCTCGCCTTTCTCGCCTTCAATTAAACGCTTCTTCTGTCATCTCGAAACCGAAGCCGTAGGCTTATAAGTTATTGCACCCGTTCTAGTTTTGATTTAGTTCACTTCCTCTGTCCATCTCGCCTTTCTCGCCTTCAATTAAACGCTTCTTCTGTCATCTCGAAACCGAAGCCGTAGGCTTATACGCAAATAAGTTATTGCACCCGTTCTAGTTTTGATTTAGTTCACTTCCTCTGTCCATCTCGCCTTTCTCGCCTTCAATTAAACGCTTCTTCTGTCATCTCGAAACCGAAGCCGTAGGCTTATACGCAAATAAGTTATTGCACCCGTTCTAGTTTTGATTTAGTTCACTTCCTCTGTCCATCTCGCCTTTCTCGCCTTCAATTAAACGCTTCTTCTGTCATCTCGAAACCGAAGCCGTAGGCTTATACGCAAATAAGTTATTGCACCCGTTCTAGTTTTGATTTAGTTCACTTCCTCTGTCCATCTCGCCTTTCTCGCCTTCAATTAAACGCTTCTTCTGTCATCTCGAAACCGAAGCCGTAGGCTTATACGCAAATAAGTTATTGCACCCGTTCTAGTTTTGATTTAGTTCACTTCCTCTGTCCATGTCGCCTTTCTCGCCTTCAATTATATTGAACAAAATACAAGCGTATACGTTTAATGCGTAATCTCTATAACATGGTGGGCTGGTATGGAAGTTTTGAACAGTCATACGACAAAATTGCTTCAAGAAAGAGAATTAATGAACACTGCATGCTGTCACATGAAAGAGTTCGCGTAAAACTGCTGCGTGCAGTTTGGAGCTATGAAACTTCAACTGCGTCATCTACCCAAGGTACTTCCCTGCCTGTTCGGTAGATATGTACAGTTTACAATGTACGAAAGCCCAATGGCGTGTACTGAAGAACCCTTCCAATGTGCATGTCTCGGAGTCTACACTGTAGAATAATGTGACGCCTTGAGGAGCGTCCGGCAGGCGGTGGTAATCTTTCTAATGGGCAAGCAGACGCCGGCATTCTGAAAAACCAGATTTTCGCAATCCCAGTCGCGAGACTTTTCGGTGTTTTTGTGCAGCCAAGGCCTTTAAGCCGTCTTGATGACGGTCAGTCCCCTCTTCAGCTGAGAACTTTTTTTCTTTTCCTGGCTTTGTTCTCAGCCCGTAGAGTTTACTGAAAACCAAGTTGAGCACAGCAGCAAGTTCACGACCTACAGTCTAAACTTGTATGAAGGAGATCGATTGCGTGTTGCCTGAACCAGACTAATGCTTCTTTTGTGCACCGCTCACTCGCTTTTTCTTTCAGGAGCCGTTTCAGGGTGAGGGATTAAAGAGGGATTAACACTACAACAATTTTTCTGTCTTTTCTCAATAATAAGCTGAGATGATGCACTCTGGCTGTGAGTGATTAAGCCTAAGTTTCCGAGTGTTAACGCTCCGAAAAACTGATTGCCTTAGAAGTTGCGTCCTTCTATTTCGCAACATCACCAACGGTCAACACCGGTATTGTAGCCGGAGCAGTGAGATGTCATTATCTTTACTTTGGGAATTTACTTTGGTCTTTGGGCATTTCTTTTGTTATTCCACGAAGAAGAAAATGACAGTTATATTCTAGTATAAGAAATGGTTTCAAGGTGTAACAATCCTATTATTTGTTGGATGATCCACTGTTACTTAGATGTTTCATGAAAAAAAAAAAACAGTCAGAAGACGGAATTCGGCGACTTCAGAGTTCGTTTACTATCGACTTATCGTGAGATCTAACTTTCAGGAGCTACTAAGCAACACGTAGTTGCGAAAATTTTACGCAAACAACATGGTCACCTTGATCACAGAAACAATGATTAACCTGAGTTTCATTCGTTTTTCAAGACCTCAACCTTCCTCCGCGCTATTCGGAACAGGCACCATTTACCGTCCGATCATTTTTGTTTTTCTTATTTCCATGTGCACTGGACCTAATGCTCATTGTACGACCTTGCAGTACTAGAAACATAAATACACCGTAGTGTCGTCAGTAATATGTATTGCGTAGTTTTTTAATAAATCGCTATTATTGCAATGATTATGAACATTTTATAGCTAAAATAAAAGTTTCCTTTAATAAAGATTTCCTTATATGCCTAACTCTAGCATCAAAATCCAGAAATCAAGGCGTTATGTATAATGAGCTACACAAACATATCAAGCAACAGGTCGATTGTTGAAAACTTTGCACACTTGTGATGTTGAATTAATATTCAATCTAAGCGTACGGAAAATAATTAGGAAAAAGCCTTGCGTCGTCCAAATGTCTAAATATATCGCACAGCCAAGGCACAAAATTTTTTTTACCACTAAACAGAAAGAAAAGCACGGGTCAGGTGTATAATGTGCCTTGCCTCAGAATGCTGTACAGATGTAGCCTGAAACGAACGGAATGCCAAATTTTCCTTTTTGACCATTTTAGTAACTTTTTAAAGCCCTATTTAGCAAAGAAGTCCAGTAAAAGAAAATGGCTTCGTCAGGAACGTCCATGGGACCTCTGATATCGCTGTTTCGCAGATGGATTGCGCCAAGGTACATGAGAGAAATCTGCAACGGACAAGCAGCCCTGAGAGGTTGACTGTCGACTTTCCTTAGTAACCAAGCCCGTTATACCTGATGAAACGGGCAGGGACATTTTGTTTTTCAATCCTTTTTTCTTGCCGCAGCACATTCTTTGTCCTTAGTAAGCGGCCTTTCTCCCCGTATCGAGCACCGTTGAACCCTTGACGCCAAAGCGCACTTCTTATCTTGCCTATAGCCTTGCAATTCTGCCACCAGGGGCGCTACTTACCTTTCCTGGAAGCTGGCGAGCGACACCTGCCGGCCGAGCAGAAGAACTTGAGTCCCGGGCAGAAGCAGTCATCGTGTGAGCGGCACGTGCGTCCCATCACGCTACGGCCACACCGTTCCTGCGAGACAGAGATCGAGACACGGAGAGCAACCATCAGTGCGGTAAAACAGCAGCAGAGCGCGTTTACAGAACGTACCCGTACGGCACCTTGAGTTACATCACACTTATGGCGCACGGCGTATTCTCCCAAGTGGTGGAGAAACCAAACTGAGGGGTGCCGCACGTCTTAGAACGCTGTACAACTGCACTTCTTTGCATTTTGATAAAATAAAAAAGCGAAAATCACATTTGCACAGGTGAAAAACTGAACAAGTCACTGTAACATTTTCAATATAATCAACGTCGCGTCTAGTAGAAAAAATACGTTGTCCCACCCTATGGCACCGGTTAGCCTAGTATAGGGAGCGCTTGTCAGGACCGAAATACGTGTTCAGGTGTGGTCCTCTCACTACCGCTTACGGGGATGTAGTTAAGTGCTGTTCGGAACGTGCTGTGTCCTGTAAAACACTGATTTTCGTCGCTACCTTCTTTCTCGCCGAGACCCGGAATTAGGGACTTCTCTAAGATGGCGGCGCGCGCAAATCGGCACAAGCTACAACAATTTTAATATGGACGTGCGGTTATTTTATTGACACGAAACGTGGCTCCGCCCGGGAATTGGCATTACAAAACTTTCAGTTGATCGGAACAGTGTGACGTCATCAAGGCGGCAAAAAAGGTAATCGTACTAGCACTTACATCCGCGTCGACTACAAAGGAAAACACAGCATAGGAATAGAACTGGAATAGAACTTCAGTGATTTTGCACTACTCGTACATAAGTTCCTAAAGTGCCCCCGTTAATTTTATTCATATCAGATACCTTAAGGGCCTTTGCGGGAATTGTATATGATGGGATTCATCAAACAAAAACGCAATGAGCGCCCAAAACAAAACACAAAGTGCTGAAAATAGTAGTAAGCAAACAAAGAAGCCATCTGCGTACGGATAAAAAGATAATTCGATGGAAACAGGTTTCAAGAAATGAAGCAAAAATAAGAAGAGCATTAAGACAAGCTAATACTGCAGAAGCTTAAGAAGCGTAACAAAAAGGCAGAATATGAAGTCATGGAGCATAGCGTAAGCACAAAATTTTCGTCTGACATAGTGGTCCACACAAGAAAATAAGAACTAGCATATATTTGAAGGACACACACACGCGCACGCACGCACACACGCACGCACGCACGCACCCGCACATACGCACACGCGCGCTCACACGCACACACAAAGTCGAAAGAAAAGACCTGAGAATTACGTTCTAAGGGTCCGCTACCATGAATGCCTTCTGTCGTCGTGCCACAGACGCACATCTCAGAATGAAGCCGTCTGTCACGTAAGTGAAAATGCAGAGGCCCACTTGCGAAAATTCGCTCTTATGAACGCCCCTGGCACGCTTCTTGCAACAGGAGAAAGTTTCTACGTAGCTTGTTTACGTAATAACTTCACTACATAAGGCGCTATTAGCATACACGTGGTGCCGAGGAAACATGCATCGCAACGCGTTTCGGCACCCGTGTATCGCACCGAATGGAATGTTACCAAGTAATTACGCTATGCTAATGCACCGGCGTCGAAACAGTCTACGTCATCAATCAGAGCTGCTGGTGTGGGTTCCTTCCACCTAGACAACTCCTTGTTGTTACGGCGTCAGAGTGCTTATGCTCTTGCCGCTGGGCTTTTTGAGATTTAGCCAAGTGTACTGCACAGAGATTGAAGCTAACGCTCATTTACAAGGTAGCTAAGGTCCTTCACTACGGCGTCTCTCATAGCCTGAGTCGCTTTGGGACGTTAAACCCCATCAACCAAACCAAACTCCTATGGCCTCATTTTCTGGATTCCTGCCGAAGAAAGCAGCTCTAGCTGTTAGGTGGACTAAAAAGAACAAAAAAAGTAAGCATTAAAGTTCCCGTGAGGGTCATTACGTAGCCATGGGCCTCGTGCATATCTTTTTATTTTCCTCTTCTTTTTTCTTATTATCGTTTTAACCCGAGAGCGTCAGGGTTGCCATTCCTCAAATAATCCGGCGTTGTTGGTGACGTCATCACCTGAGTTGTGAATGGAAAGTCCGGTGGCCAACCTGCCACCTACGTCACGTGACCTTGTGACGCAATCACAACCTGCCCACCGGTTTGTGGGCGGTCTGCTCACAATCTGGTTCTCACAAGACCCGACTGGGGGCTGTATCTTAAACAGCCACCTACTATTGCAGTGGCGCTTCGCTTAACTGCTGCACCGCTGCACCAGCAGTGACGAAGACTCCCTACGATCTATGAGTATAAAGTAGAGAATGACCTATTCCGCGTATATCGGCATGTAGGCAGAACCTTGGCGACAGAGAAAGAATATTTGCGTGTGGAGGGGCTTTAATTGTGGACAAAAGCATTTTTGAGCGGAAAACCGTTTACAAACGCATTTTTTTAATGATGTAATATTTCACAACAGCAACCAATATGCCGGCAGATCACCTGCCGGCAGTCTTGCAGTTTTTTTTTATAATAATATTTTTGCTGTCATCAAGAACGTTCGCCATTGGTTTTCTAAGACAGTCTAAGCTCTACGATGCGATCGATAGAGACACTTTAAAAGAAATATTTTGCTACATATCAGAAGAATGGATCATTACCTTCAATGCTTCCATACCTTACAATATGCAAACATTCAAAATTTTTGTCCAAGAAAGCTGGACATGTCTTAAGTGGAGGTCAAGCGTTATATGATGGTGAAAGAACAGTGTCGTTGTATGCAAAGTGATACGCAAAGAGGGCTCCAGGCCGCTGAAGAGACCCATTAACCCTTTTGCACGTCACTTTTTCAATTAAAAAAAATGTTTCCTCCTCAACAGAATATTCAGTCCTTAAGAAAGACAATTTTTTAGTTTTCCAGCGCAAAATACTAGAGCGATTGATTTTTTGCAGGGATGTGCAAAATTTCGTACAAAGAGTCATAAATGAAAACTGCAACATCGAAATGCCGTGAGTTCTCAAAGAATTACTCGTAGGATCGTGGAAATAATTGCTATTTCGAAGGAGCACATCGAGCTTCAAACTGGGAAAGAAAAGTGATATTATTACTACATGTGGCGAAATATGTTCCCACAAAATTTCCGGATGTCGTGCTACACCGCTAAATGGTTCGCGAAATATTATATTCTGCGTTCGCAATATGGCATAACAACCATCCAATTTACCACGTGAAAGGTGCGAAATTCACCTGAAACAAAGAAATCCCTGCTATGTGACGCCCACTCTCAAAAGAAGCTGCCAGTTTTCTTCGTACATATTTGTGTACATAGCGAGTCAAAGGGTTAGCGCTATCGCGTCATACCTTTAAAGTGACGCTTAACTGTCTCCTCCAGTTTTATTGCGAAAGCAATACTACTTGCACTTTCCAGGGTGACCACCATCGTGCCGCGGCGGTGACCACCATTGACCTTCATTTGACCTTGATTGCATTTGTTGGATTACATTGGATTACATTGGATTGGACTGTATTGGACTGGACTGGATTGGATTGGATTACATTAGAGTAGATTACATTGGATTGCATTGGATAGAAGTGGATTAGATTGCATTGGAGTGGATTGGATTGGATTGCACTGGTTTGGATTACATTAGATTACATTAGATTAGAGTAGATTACATTGGATTGGATTTGATTTGATTTGTTTGGATTGGATTAGATTACATTAGATTAGATTAGAGTAGATTGCATTGCATTGGATTGGATTTGATAGGAGTGGATTTGATTGGAATGCAATGGATTACATTGGATTGGATGGGATTGCATTGGATTGGATTGGTTTGGATTGGATTGTATAACCGATGCACCACCACAAGTCTAACCACAAGCACCACCACCAGCTACACTACCAGCTGTACCATGGCGTAGGTACGGATATTGCTTTCGCAATTACCGGGCTTAACCAAGCCAAGCCACTGCGAATTTTTTTCTCTTTCTTGGCTTGGCACTTGCATTAGCCTGCGGATTTCAGAGAGCACTAAAAAAGGCTTCAGTTAGACGACGATTCAGGGTGGGATCGCACTAACGGCTTTAGCCGCCAAAAGGTCACTTGCGAAATGCCGACAAGAGCAGTGGTGTGTGTTTGACTGCAGGCACTAACTGGTCATCTTGTCAGGCATAGTCTTATATAAGCATAGTCTTAGATTATGACAAAGCATATGACTCATTCGAAACCTTGGCAGTCATGCAGACATTGCACAACCAGGGTGTTGAAGAGCCGTATGTAAAGGTTGTGGAAAAAATCGGATCTTTTTTTTTAACATTTACAGATTTTGTTGCGAAAGCAACACTCCGACAGCCAAAGCGAGACCTCGGGTGGCCGCCGTCGCGCCGTAGCTACGCTGACCTTGTTTCAATTGGTCGAAATGGTCGTGATGTCACAGTGCGCGAATTTCAAACGGGGCCAATTTTACTCGGGCTAGTAATCAAGCAAACAATTAAATGGATCGTATAGCGATGCTCAAAGTGGGACTGAGTTTAGTTAATTGTTTAATTAACCAATTAGCATAATTGACCTTTCTAGTCAGACCAGATAAATAAATAAAGCCGGGTAAGAAATTGGTCGAGTTGGGCAATCGAAGCAGGGTCTCCGGAGTGCGAGACGAGCACGCTAACCACTCCACCATGCCAGCTCGATGGTTTGGAATGAACAAAGGCGCGTCTAGTGAATACAGTGCCTTCGTTCACCCCCATCTTGGTTACTCAACACGTGGGTGATGTGGGTCCCCAGGCGCGGCCATTACGCAGAGCGGGGATCTGTGGGAGCAAGAATTTGCGTGGGACTTGGCCGAGTAGTGCGCATTCAGGACCAGTATGTTTGTGTATTATCAGTGTAGCTTCTCCATACTTGACGCCAAGTGCAGTCAGGGGGGTTGCGTGCGTCTGACAGTATAGGTCAGGAATGAATCCATAGTGAGCAATTATGCACTGGGGGGCCCTGTGATATGAACTTTCAGGAGGACTCGATGCAAAATACCGCATTAAAACAAACTTACGCAGCTATCAATGGTGATAGAAATAAATTTGTTGTGTATAAAAGCAAATAGCTCAATTGTGAGCAAAGAGTAAGAAATTAAATGCAGCAAAATACATTTAGTTGAAAATAAGTAACATAATTGCTGAAAACAATACTGGTCATATTGAAGAAAAAAACCACGTAGTATCATTGCAAATTTGTAACCAACTCAAGAAAAAAAACGCTGAAATCAATTCTAGCAGCACCTGCAAAGACTCAACCGGTGTGATATGAAAAATTGTACACTGATATACGTTTGGCCAAGGCTTGTTTAAGTACGCACATGACAGAAGTACGTTCGTCGCAAAACTTTCCTGATTATTTTCATTCCCTATTTATTTTCCTTGATTTAAAAACCAAAACACGCAGAATCAAAATACGCCATTAATTCTGAGAGCGATTTTTGTGCTTATTGATCGCAATACCGAGTGGAATGGAATGGAATTTCTATTATCCTGTGTTCACAGCAAAAGTCGCGGGGTAAATCTCACAGTGCAGCCCGAAAAGAAAAACATAAATCCATTGTAGCGCAAATGGTCCTAACAAAGATGAGTTAAGGCGTCTCAAGATTGAAAAATCACCAGAATTTTATTTCTTCTCTAAACGAAAATGAAGTAATGTTTGAATAAAAAACGAATAAACACTGCGCGTGCAAAAGGTAATAAAAAGTATACTTCATAGAATTACTTGATGTATAGTCTTTGTCAAAAGTAACCAGGCTACATGGTTTGCTTCTCATTCGTATAACGGAGCCCTCACAGCTTCCCTAAAGATCAAAAAGTTCTGTGAAGGTGAGAACAGGGGTTCTGCTTACCGTACAGGGATTTAGAGCTTGAGGGCGGGCGTAATAGCTTTAGTATACGACTGAGAAGAAAAACGTGCAGCCTGGTTACTTTTGACGAAGACTGCACATTACTGAATATTTTGGTACTGAGCTTGCAGTTAAATTGATCTATTTCTCTATTTCATTGAGAAGGGAGTTTACTTCGTACACTCCATACACTTTGCATTATTTGTTTACATTCCAACCGTCGTCGCCTATCTCTTTCGAACTGAACATCTTTCGCTAGCAGCTCTTGCTAATAAGGGAGCTCCGTTGAACCGGCGCGCGGGGGGAATGCAGAGGGCGCTGTGGTATACGTGCTCCCTATGGGGAGCGAAAGGAGACACCGGGTCCCGATTCGGGAACAGTCGGGAGAGCGGAGACGGAGCGGGAGGGGGGGGGGGGGGGGGAGGCCGGATGGTGGCACAGATGACCTTTCTGGTGCGCGCCGGAAAGCCCACCTGCGGAAGCTCGATAACGCCCGCGCGCACAAACTCGGCGGGAAGCCTAACGCCTCGCAGAGTTGGGACAAAGCCAGACTCATGGCCAGGTGCCCGCGCTGTGAGGGGGCGGACGACGAGACGGCCAAGCTCTCTCCAGTTCCGCGTTGCGGGAGCCGCGGAACGAGGGAGCGATCGTCGCTTTGGGTAGTACTTCTCGCCCTTTATACGCTCATATTTTTGGTGTGAATGAGGTTTTAGTGCAGAGCTCAGAAAATGCTCGCGGGAAGTATTAAATGTCTCGAACACTACCCGTCTGCACTCACGCTGGGTTAATATTGAAACAGAAATTGAAAGTTTATTTTTCTAACATACGTCCCAGCTGAAAAAAGTTGTATGATGCAATAAACTCATAGAGATTGTCATACAAATATTATACAATTATCACACAAATCACAGAAAATTATCATACAAATGTCATCCATTTCTGTGAAACCATACAGTCATCATAGAGATGTCATAGAATATTATACAGATTGTATGGTATTCTATGATGAAGCCTCTATGAGGTTATTGCATCACAGAACTTTTTTTCAGCAGAGATTACAGTGAGAAGAGGGGACACTGGGCAAAAAGCTGCCTAAGACAGATTGAATTAGCACCCAGTCCCAGTGCCCCGCGTATAAATCGAGAGCAGTATGTTTGCGTAGAACAGGCTTGGGTAAACATAATATCCACCTCGAAAAAAAAAATAAAGAAAAAGGAGAGAAAAAACAGCATAACGCTCACCACGCACATAACAAGAGAAAATGGAGATACATGAAAGTAAAAAAAAGTCATTTTATTTATATATTCCTATTACAGCGGACCATGTATGGTCCTAGCAGGAAAGGAATTTTACAAAACATTCACAAAACATTTCACATTTGACGAAACATTTTACAAAGCAAGAAGTTGCAAGCACATGAAAATAATATTGGCAGAGAAAAAATAAAAACAAAAATCAAATGTGAACAAATAAAGACAGACATCGCAAAATAAAACAAAAACCGGTGAATAAGAAACTCATGAAATAAAGAGGTGACGCTCCAAGTGCCTTACAAAATTACCAGTCAGGAAAACATGAGAGGGTAAGGCATTCCATTCGGATACAGTTCTGGAAAAGAAGCTAATTTTAAGTGTGTTTGTGCTGGCGAAAATTACGGTCAAAGAGTGTTCCTGCGTGTGTGTGGTCCTCCTCGTACAATGAGTTTTGACGCATTTAGGCAACTTCATTTTTATTTCTCCTCGTGGACATTGCTTAAGCAAGGTATGATGCTGGGCGAGTTCGTAGAGCATTTTTTTTTGAAACAGTGCTGGCGGGCAGCGCTATGTTTCAAAAAAAAAAAAAAAATTAAGCAAAGTGTGGCGACTAAACGCCCTTCGGGAAAGTGTGTATGTTGTGCTCCTTCATTAGCATAGAAGGTGAATCATGCCTGCTATATTCACCAAAAATAAACCGCACATCTTTACACAGACAATACACCACAGTTATCTACAATGATACCACAAAATATTCGAAAATGCACATTACGGACAGTAACTGATTGTGCGAGATTTCTCCTATATAGTATATGTTATTTTCTGCCAGCAATATGCCTGCAACAGCTCGTTAACTTTCTAGACAGAAAGTAGATTGAGGTTGAAAGTAACCTCGCCCGCTCCACTAAAGTACCGCGGGTAACTTTCTAGACAGCGTCACTAGAGCCCTGCCGGCTGTATCAGAGGTAGGCGGTAGTTAGTCGTCATTCAGTTATAACGGCAGAAAAACCGCCAGCCGCCATGGAGATTGAAGGCCATTTCGACCAGCGCGCCATCAGATTACCAACATGACACCCCGCCGGGTGACTATAAGAGAGGGAGCTCCTACCTCAGCTGGGTTCACAGAAATTCAGTCGCGAAGTCCCACCATCCGATGTCTCGGTGTAAAGGCCAGGTTTCCTGTCTGAGGCGTGACGACACTGCAGTGTAAAGTGGTACCTCGTTGAAAGCCTGCCACATGTCTGGCTGCGTAGCCGCAGCTTTCATACATCCGATAAGTGGTATTGCAACCATCTTAAGGCCTACGTAGCTTTACTGCGGAACGTCCGATATTAAAGCCGTATGGACGACTTTCTCCTCCACCTCGGATGACGTAGCGTAGCTAAATAAAGCGATGACACGAAGTGATAAAGAAGTTCTATTGTTTATGGTTTATGGGGGTTTAACGTCCCAAAGCGACTCAGGTTATGAAGGACGCCGTAATAGCTCTGGAAATTTCGACCACCTGGGGTTATTTAACGTGCACTGACATCGCGTTGTACACGGGCCTCTAGAATTTCGCCTCCACCGAAATGCGACCGCCACGGCCGGGATTGAACCGGAGTCCTTCGGGTCAGCAACCGAGTGCGATAACCACATAGCCGCCGCGGCGGCTTCAATAAAGAAGTTCTCTGTCACACGCATTTCTTCATTTTTAGACCGGATTGCTGCAATTAACAGGGGGAAAAAAACAGACAAAAAAAGTTGCGCAGAATGCGTGTAGACGAACAATTTCAACCCGTCAATTGCTTCTTAGTGTGGTTTCAACAGGGTGGAAGCGCCCCTTGAACGGCGAAGTCGAAACCACGCTAATTAGGTAAAGACGACAAGAATGAGAAGTTCACGTGGAGCAAAACGCCGTGCTTTGGTCCGCGTTTTACATAACGGAGGTGATTGGATGCATAGTTGGCGTTTGGTGCGCAAAGACTGATCGACAAGGTTTTCATGTCTTGTGCACTGTCCGACGATGTGGATGAAACAGCGAGTATTTGAAGGGAATTCACAATTACGACACAACCATTGTGGAGACATGGAGCATGCAGCGGAGAAGTAATTAAACTGGGCTGTGCATACCTTGCGTCAGCAGTTTCCGTTTCGTGCATCGCAAGCTGCGGCTTGGAGAGGGAATTGTGCACCTACGCTGTTAGATAAAAACTTTCACATACTCAGTGTGTGAGCGGACAAGGGAATTGAAAAGAAAAACTTGTTTTGACTGTTGGCTTCCTTCCTGTATGCCCAGCATGTTCTATATGTGTACCGGCATGCTAGTTCGAGATTGTGTTCTTATCCATTGTCTATGTGTATTTTTTTCCTCATTCAGCTGTTGCAAGTCCGCAAGTTTCCTGGTGTCAAATTTCTATTCTTTAATAGCGGATTTTTCCAACTGAACTTACTTTCTGAATAACCTTTCTGATTTACTTCTCCTTGTTCTTTCTCTTTATCACTCCCTTCTGGACTAGTTTACCACTACACTTAGCGTTTCTGCCTGTCGTTGTTGGCAGTAATAATACTGAATCTCGATAAAAAAGATGGAGTATCTGTTCTCGCTTCGGCGAGCGCGGCTTCGGCCGCTTCTTTTTGAGCAGCGACCGCTCCGGCGGACGCAGTTGTTGCTGCGACGCGCGTCTTTTCTCTCCTTTACTTCTTTTCTCTGATCTTTTAACTCTCCTCTATCTGCACGTGGCAGCGGTGGTGGCTTGGCTCGAGCCAGTAGCAGGCCCGTGCAATTTCCTCTTCATCCTTCTCTCAGTCACAACAACAACAACAACTAAGCTTGTATTATCGCGATCACAAGTTTACGGGACGCGGGTACTCGAAACAAGTTTCAATCGTAGGCCTGCCTCAGGACGCAGTCGCTTTCAGTGTTAACAGAGGATATAGCATGCACGTCACCTCATGCTTCGACAAACTTCAGGCGATTGGCTTACCTGACTGCAATTCAATAATTTTTTTTTTACCACGCATTCGATCGCGTCCCGTAATAATTACATCACAACAGTGCTCATGAGAGGGAATCGGCGAAGGATCGAAAGGCAAGGGGAGCATCTAGTAGTAAATATTGTTAAAACAAATTAAGGTAGAAACCACGCACGGCTAAAACTCGGCGTTTTGACGAAGACATCGCCTGTTCACTGGCTTTTCCGCGGCAGCAACAACTACAGCAACAGCACGACTACGGAGCGTAAAGAGTCAGTTCGTTCTTATCACCCGGCGTAGCAACACCCACTACCCCTTAAAATGTCCGGTAGTTTTTTCACAACTTGCGTTGTCGATATCGGTACGCCATTTGTACGAGGATTTAGAGCGTGGGCGGGTGAACAATAACCGGTGTGCGGAATCCAAGTCACCCGCTTCGGCAGCGCAGGTGTTTGCCTGATATTCTGTTCAATAATAATCCGCGAAATTTTTTCGCTGTTTATCCTTTCCTCAGGAAGAAGCCTACATGGGGATTCTTTTTGCTCTTGAAGCAAGGCTTGCAGTGGCTCTTACATCACCTTTTTAAATCCGCCGCTGATGTTGAGAGGCCGCCAAAGGCTCCGAGAGGCCCTCCAAGGCGCCTGCATGTGGGCGCTGGAGGCTTGAGAAGCTGAACTTAGCGCATCGTGCGTGGGTCCACCTTTTCAAGGCTCCGTCCTTCGCTGCTTTTTCTTAGTTCAGCGCTGTTCCGTGGCCCCATTCTCATCACCCACGCTTTGGCCTCCTCTTGTTTATTTATTGCACAGTCTCTGGCAGTCGATAGTTCGTAAACGTTAAACGACACTTACTTGCGTCGGCGGAAGAGCTTCGCATGAAGGTGTGAACGCAGTGGGGAAGCTATTAAGCGGCGGCGTAAACAGCCATAGCTACAGCTGCAAAGGCCTCATGTTTTTTTATTGTCCTCCAGCGCTAGGATATAATAGTTTAATTTAGTTTTAATATAATAGTTTAAGTACTTTTAATTTATTGTTGCGAAAGCAACACTACGCGAGTCGCCGAGCCATTTCGCGGTGCTGACGAAGGGCCATACTGCGCATGCGCGAGGAGCAGTGACGTCACACGGCGTACAGCTGGCGCGCCGCCACCGTCGCTGCTCGGGTGACTCAGAGGTGCCGCCGTCGCGCTCGCCAGTTGCGCATGCGCAGTAGCGGCGCATAGCTATAGCGTGCCGGGGCCGCCGCCGCTGCCGCCGCCGCTGCCGCGCGCTCTCCATCGCCTCTCTCTCTCCTCGTTGCTTTCGCATTCCTCCAGGTTTAACCAGAGCTAAACCACTGCAAATTTTTCCTCCAGAAATCTCATCAACGAGATGTCATCAGCGGCACGAGAGACCATGACGTCTGGACCTCAGGTCCCGCGAAATAGTGATCGCATACGACAGGTGACGGACTGTTCTCCGAAGTTTCACTGGACCGTTTCCTCTCTAAGCAAATTTTAGTGAATGAGAACGGAAGCGTGGAAGTGAGGTTTGGACTTGGAAGAAGTGACACCGGCTCCGCCAACACGCTTGGTCGCTCTACATGCAGCTAGCTTCACGCAACATATTAATACCGTTTTGGCTAATGTTCTTCGTAAATTGTTCTTCCTAAGGCGTGAATTATGGTTTGTCACACCTGAAACACGTTTTCTTGCTTATAGCGCTCTTGTTCGACCAATCTAAGAATTTGCTTGTTAAGCTGGTGCCCCTACAAAAGACATACATTCACGTGTTAGAAAGGGCTAAAAAAATGACCGTAACTCCATTACTGACCTCAGAAAATATGGCTTGCCGTCTGCTACTCATACGAATCTCATTTGTCGCTTGAAATCGTTTTTTCAGGTTCATTAATGGGCATTACAATACTGACAGCTCACAAATAATTTATTGCAGTGGTTTTGACACACACATGCGGCATTCTCTTTCGGTAAAACTTTTGTTAACAAGAACTAACTGCAACAAACATTCTTATTTTCCTAGAACCATTACTGAATAGAACAGCCTTAATAATTATATAGTAGCCCGTTATTCATTGTGGCTCTTGAGTCCTTGCTGCAAGAATTGATTTTCTAAGTGCTGACCTACTTGGTAATAGTAACTGGTCTTCTCAATTTGCTTCAAGTATCAACTCGCGCGCCATGACACCATGTTGTATGACGCTGTAATTTTGTTGTTGCTGACGCCTTGCTTGGTGTGTTTCTTTTCTTTTTGTGTTTTTGTGTTATTGTACAGATGTGTGTGCCCACCCGCCACTGTCGTGTTTTTAAGACCGCAGTGTTTATAAATAAAGATATGAACGTTTATGCGCACTAGTTCAGCTCATTGAGTGAATAAATGTTTATTGATACAAAATAAAGCTTTCCAGGGCGGAGCGCCTAGTCCAGGGCCCAAATGCCGGTGACCATAAAAAATTTGGCAGTGGCTTAGCTCGGCTATGCCAGGATATGCGTAGCCAAAGCGAGCGTAACGACGAGGCGCGCGGTGTGACGTCATACCAAAAGTCGGCGGTGGCTCCGCGGCGAGGCGCGCGGTGTGACGTCATGCCAGATGGCGCGGCGAGCGCGGGACGTCCTCCGCCAGCTGCGGCGACTGCTAGGCAACGGCTCAAGGTCGGTCTCTGTGCCTCCTCGGAGCACCGCCACAGGGAAATCGCAAGTTCGTGGCCAATGTAGCTTTCGCTACAAAAATTGTTTGAAGAAATTTTGGAAAACTTTTCAGTATAAGCGGATGCAAGCAAAGAACGCAGCGGCCAATACCCCGTAGAAGAAGACTCTCCAGCCACTGGCATCGAACGATTGCCAGGACGTCGCGGTTAAACTACTAGCCCCTGGTAGCTGCAAGGAACACTATGCTGTCTGGCATTATTCCTGAAGACATCACCCCGTACAATATTTAGGAGAAAAGCAAAAACTGCGAAGTAAGCAGTCATCGCATGTTGATAGCCTTTGTAATTCAAACTCCGGCTCACTCACAGGTTGAATTCATTCAACCCCTAGCACGTGGATCCAGCACATGCGCGCGCTTCGACAGGCTAGGCTTGGTGCGCGTCCCGACGAACTGCGTAGCCCTGTTCGCGAAAAACTGGCCAGAATGAATAAAAGAACATTCTTGTCTATTGTTCTTGGAGAGAAATTTTAATATTGGAAAATTGTAAGGTATTGTTACGGAAATATTGAAGGTAATGGTTCATTCTTCTCATGTGCAGAAAAATCTTTCCTTTAAAGTTTTTTCATCACTCGCATCGAGTAGTTAATACTGCCATAGTAAACCTATGGGAAGAGCTTTTGACTTAGCAAAAACGTCAGTAGCAAAAAAAATTCAAGCATGCCGTCGGGAGAACTGCGTATGTATTCATTGTTATACTGAAATCTTACAAAATATGAAAAAAAATGCGTTTATAAACTCTTTCCTGTTCAGAAATGCTTTCGTACAGAATTTTTAGGTATGCGTAACTAACCTTAACGTAAAACCTGGCATTCCGCACTCGTGATGCCAAATAAGTGCCAGCGCCTCAACGTGATTTGGACCGCGCGATGTTACCACCACATCCATTTGCTACGCCTTTAATTTGTGGCCGTACGGCTGCTCTCCGGTTGAAGCTTATAGGTAACTGCTCCCTGTCTATTGTTAGCCCGTTAGGTTCTAGTCTGGAACCAAATAAAAATAGAGGATTCCTTCCTTGCAGAGGAATCCTCTCCGAACTTCAGAAGTAGGTTTGAGATCACGTGAGGCAAAACAAAAACTGAAATGGAATGCCGGTTTCTTTTTTTTTTTTTACTAGCTGTTATTCCAAATTCTTGAGAAGGCTTATAGAGAGAGCTGGAGCAAATCAAAACCAGAAATGAGTGATTATAGTGCAGGTTTGGTACGCTTAACGTCATATCATACGTAATTGTGACGTTGCAAGGACCATTCGGCTTATGACACCGAAACTGGAACTACATTGGAGAAGATTTTTAAGAATTTATATTATTTGTTGGGCGTATGCAAATTCCGCGTGGCGATTCATGTTTACTAATTGTCCAACCATCGTTCTAAAGAAAGAAAACAGGCAACGAAAAATGTGATCTCCTAAGCCCTTTAATAATGCATTTTTTTTCTTGTGCTGGTTTATTTACCGCTTGAACCTTGCTCTGCTTGTATACTTCTTTTTTACAGATGATGTAGTGCAGAGCATACCTTATTATCTTAGGCTATTATTTAGCCTGCGCCCCACACTATAAACGCTTCTCAGTAAGCCCCAGGAGTGCAATAAAACATGGAGAATATACAAACAAATTGCCATAATATATCATGCTTGTCTGGTTCTCTTCTACGGCTCCTGTCCGCGTTCAGCATGAACCGCGATACCTCTTGCCGGATGAGACACACTGCCTGTTTACCGAAGATATATGAGTTTCGTAACGCAGGTTTCTCTGAACTACGGCACCAAGCGTCAACGAAGCAGAGATAAACAAAAAAATACGTCCACCAAGCTTCTAATCCCACTCCAGAGTAACGCGAACGAATTGGCTTCCAGAGAGTGAAGGCAAACGGCCAAACACGCACGCACGCAGAAACACACGCACAGACGCATGACGCGGCGCACTTTGGTCGTAATAAAAGGCCGAAGTATTACTGCCGCGTGCTCGAAGCAGCCCACGCTTTTCCCCCGGGGGAGAACGGCCGTGGAAGGCTAGTAGCGGTGGAATCAGGTCCTCATCAGTGCACGCGGAGCGGTATTTAATCCTGCGCTCCTCCCGCTTGGTTCCCCTCTGTCCTCTCCCTTTTTGGCGAAGGCAATCTCCGTGCTGCTTCGGCCGCGACGCGACTCGGCGTTGAATGATGCTCGGCGTACTCTGTCTCCAAGACGTCCCCTTGCGTAAGACGAGCTTCTCTCGGTCGCAGCAGCGCGTTACTTTTTGCTCCGCCCACCGTTCATGCGAGACGTCCGCGCTCAGGAGGACAGCCTGACTCCCCCGAACAGAGTCAGCTTGCTCAACGTGTACAGCTCGGGGATGACGCGCCTGAGAGATTTTACTACTTGTGCGAGATTTGGGACGGGGTTTCTTTACTACGGGCTGTCATTACTTCGTGTAGACGAGGTTTGTGAGCACAACTTGTCTCGGGACCTTTAAGCTTTGGACGTATCATACACGCGTAGCAAACATGCTACGATCGGGTTCAGGGGTAAAGAGTCCTTTGATTGTGGCGGCCTATACTTAAATAATACGCGTTACGCTCACAGTCGACGTGACAGTGATCGGTTTTATATGAGTCAGCCAAAATCACTGAATCCTTGCTGGCCGGACCGTCACTTGCCCTCCAATGAAAGTGGCTGTACATGACAGGGAAACCAAGGGGAAAGCAAAGCTCTCAAATTTTGTTCGGCTGTATTGAAAAAGATTCTGCTTATTGTTTATGCGGTTCAAAGTCTCGAAGCGACTCAGGGTATTAATGACGCCGTAATGGAGGGCTCCGGGTAATTTCGACCGTCTGGTGTTTTTTAATGTGCACTGACATCACACAGTAGACGAGACTCTAGCATTTCGCCTCCATAGAAATGCGACCGATTTCGATACAGGCGAATTGCTACTGTCCCATGTACATACAGTGACACGTCGCAGAGCACTTCATTTTGAGCATAGGCTAAGCCCGAAGTGATCAGCTTTAAATTTATTCTGTGCCTGTGCAAATTGATTCGAGGTTATGCCTTTTCCAGAAGCCTAGCCGCAGGAGGGGAGGGGGGGGGGCGGTGCGAGGGCGTAGACTTATTGCGAATTGCGACATACGTACACTGACCATTTATATCGCCGGCGCCAGCTAATGATCGCTGTGTCAGGGCTGCTACACCCTCGTAAACCAAGAAGCGCGCTTGGAGGAAGGAACGGCCTTTCGTGGCCTGTCCAAGGATTTGGAAGATGGATGGAGAGGACGGGGTCCTACAAGTCACGTGACCTGTGGGGGTGGTTGTCTCAGGGGGCGCGTGAGATGAAGCGACAAAGAGTAAAAGCTCTTCGATGAGATGACAGCTAGCTAGTCCTGGTCAAACGAAAGTTGTCTGAGCATAATATCAATAAAAAAACGTCGAGCCGTAGGCTGAGACGAAAAGGGCGATGACTGTCAGAGCCGTAGAAGACAGTCTCCTGTGTATCGAAGGCATCCAGAAGGTTTTAGAAAGCGAGCCAGAAGTAGTGCAAGGTGGATTCTGGAAGCTCTCATAGGCACTCTAAGTGGCGTTGCAGCAGGGCGCTTGAAGACTGGGAAGTACAGGAGTCAATTCATTTACTTTAAAATTGGCTGCACAGATGACTTTCCTGGATTTGATAGCAGCCTCAGTTTAAAGTCAAGGGGTGCGCTGGAACATTACACCCATCGCTGTCAGGCATTCGTTCCACGGTGGAGCGAAAATTCCAAGGCTTATTTTAAGGCGAAAGCTTTATTACTCCTATTGCGAGAAAAGCTGGCGGCGTGTGTTGGTGTTTAGAAGAACGTCAATTGGGGCTAGATGGTGCATTATTTGAGACAGAAATGGTAATAGCGCTGCAATAAGACGTACACAACAAAGACTGACACAGGACATGCGCTGTCCTGTGTCAGTGTGTTGGTGTGTGCTCGCAGATAGCATAAAAATTCCAGCAATGAAAGAAAAAAAGGCTAACGTCATCAAGTGGCCGTATGACGCACACAGCAAGCCAAGCACCGCCACTTCGATAGTCCCATACCTCTCGTTCGTCTATATGTACCCGCCACTGGACGACCTCGATGTGGTACCCGCCTTCCCGGCAACATTAGCGCCAAAACTGTGACGCAACCGTTTAGTCGTACAGTGTTCCGGGTGGTACTATACAATTTCTCGTTGCACATAGCTTACACGTGCTAGTCAAGACAGGGATTTGAACCGGCGACATATACACTTTCAATTGTACGCTTTATCAAAACTGCCATGCAACCGTTCGTTGTACACCTATCCGGCTGCACCATACGCGCGTATGTGTGTGGGTTGTGTCATATTTCGAAAAAAAAAAGTCTGATCGCTGAAATAAACTCTTGTGTCCATGACATGCCTTCGGTAAGCAGTATTAGGTGTCTATGCCGGGTTTTTTTAGTAGTAGCGCAATCTACGTACGTTAATGTAGAGCGGGTTCACCTGAACAAGCTTAGTTGACTGACGTTCACACGAGTCGGATACCTCCAAGAGTTTGTCGTTATCTTAGCGGTGAGGTTTTCGAGGCTTTTCCTACTTTCAGCTTTCCCACTGACGAACCGTGTACTCCCTCATTCCCCTGCTATTTCTCGGTTGCGGTGTCCACACAAAGATTGGAAACTGGCAAGAATCAATCTGATCGCTAATATCTTGAGAAAAATTTAAGACGCGAAATTTACGGGCCCTATTGATATCTTCGACAAACTTGCACCGGAACTGCCCCGAAACCAGCCAATGCGGTGCGCAGGGGCCGATGGTAATGGGGCCCTATGATCACAGGTGAAGTTTATCAAAGATAAAATTGCACACCGACGCTGTTTATCGAAGGTACTGTAAGGAATGGAAGACGACCAGCGGCTGGTAGTGGTGACATAACGCCATTTTGGTCTATCGAGTATGTGCGACAGTGGATGTCGATTCAGAAAGAAACAAGCGTGCGTTAATGAGCTATTCCTGTGCTTACTTCGCTTAGGAAGAGGACACATGTGAAAAGTTTCACATTCAATACACACACGCACAAGGAGGCAGAATGAAGTCTGGCAAAGTTACAATTATTAAATGAGAAGAAACTAAATTGGCCCTTCCGTACACTCGACGCTTGCGTTCTAAGGAGAGACGTGATCCGCGATGAGTTTGGTCATTTCAGAGCTGAATATACCTGCCTATGTCTCGCGCAACAACCACAATAACAAATGTGTAATATAATCCTTAGCGTAAATAATATCAGCTAGCGCTAGAAAAAATAGAACTCTAGACGACATTCTCAGATATCGCTAAACTCCACAAAGACTTCCTGAGCAGCCTTGCCAGCCTCGAACCTTATGTTCGATGCGATCCGTTCGCCCAGCTATATTTACCTTCAGAGAATGGCCTCTTATCTCTACTGAACAAGCGAAGCGAGCCGTAACAAGATCGGCTGCGCCTTCTTCACGGCGCAGGCATTAGAAATCGCTCATGTCTAAACCGACCAGCCCAGTTGCAAGCTCTTCCCACGCGTCTGTCTAAATTCGGCATCGGTGTGCTGCTGTGTGTGTTTCGTCGTTCACGGGACAGTCGGAACGCAAGACGCACTCTTGATTCTGAACCTCTTCCTCTAGCGCTTTTATCGCTGACACTGGCCGGCTCTTCTGCTTTACTGCGCACTTATTTGCAGGCAGAAAGAAAAGTAAGAAATAAAAACAAGAGAGAGTGCGAGAGAGAGAGAGCATATGAGAAGCAGTGCCTCTCAACCTTCAGTGCAGCTACCCACTCTGTTTTGGTTTTTGTTTTTCTCCTGTCTCATGCTAGACGCGTTCGCTTTTTTCTACCCAGCCGTTTACGTCCGAGGCGGGTCGTTTTTGTGCTCTTCGTGTCTCGGAAAGGTATACGGTCGCACAAATAATGTCATCTGCTTTCCTGGCCTTTCGCCTCCTGCGCCCAACCGCCCATCCATCTACAGCTGCTTCCAGGGTCCCGCTGGTCTGGCGTTCCGCTGTCGCCTCAGCTTGGCCGGTCGATACCTCGGCTCACCTTTCACTGTTCTTTTGTTTTTTTTTCTTTCTTCTTTTTTCTTTTATTCCTTTCTTTTCTCTCTGACAAAGTGAGGGCTTCCGCGTTGATTTCTTCTTTCTCTCTGGCCCGGTCGCATTCAGGCCTGGCCGCGCGGACGCCTTGTCGACAGTGAGGCTCCAACTTTTTCAGAGAAAAAGAGACAGAAGAGCGGAATACTCCGACAGGGGGCTCTGGCATCTCTATTATTGGCAGTGCCTTCGAAGCGACTTCAGTTCCGTACAGCAGAAGCACTAAGAAACGCAGGGAATCAGGTTACGCGGTGTCCCATTCCAAGTATAGAGCGGCCCGGTGTCGAGCCTTTGGGAAGCAGCGGTGAAACCCGATTTCGCGACATAGTGCGGAACTGCGCTTTCAGGTGCGCGTGCTTGGCCTTTGCTTCACGGAAGGCAGGGCAGAACGAAAAGAGCGCCAGGGAGAAGAGGCAGCACAACTCCCGTTTATATGAAGAATTCCATAGCGAACAAGCCAGTTCAGCGGCACGAAGCGGCTGTCGCCTAGTCGACGGGTGCCAGATTGGCAAGCCCGACGACAAGTAAGCTTTTGCCGATAGACGCGTCGACTCCTCTCACTCATCCGTCCACTTGCCTAAACGCATTCGTCGCGGCCATGAGGTATTGTTTGATGTTCCTTTTAAAAATATAAGCAAGCTCCGGTGCACATAAGACCTGCAGGAACGATTTCGTATGGGCTGCTAACTTCAATCGCGGCTTGCCTTCGGCACGTTTGGCACAGTAGTCACTACCACGTGACCGTGACGTGAAGATACTCGTGCTCGGCTACAGAATAGCCAAACTGTCACATTAGTTAAGCAAATGAGCGAGTGCATTGCGTTCGCGAACAGTTTGTGTGTACGCTTAAGACAACGGGAATTTCAAGGCTGACTGTTCCTGAACTACAGCCGACGTGTGGCCGCTGTGTATTGCTGGAGTGGTCCCTTCTTGGACGGCGTGGCTCAGTTACAATGGGCGTCGTTGAGTTTGCAGGGTTTCGCTACTTGAGAGACGTGACGCTGTTCTTTCCCTTCGGACTAAGCGCGTGGTGATACTGCTGGACGGCTGTGCAAAGAAAACACATTAGGTTCGTACTATAAATATTCAGCCACTACAGCCGCCATTGTTTGCATTTGAGGAGGTTTTCATTGCGAGAATTGCGAGAGAAATACTTTCTAGTCACTGGCCGGTAGTACTCTCAGCCGGAAATAGTGGCAGTACACCCTTCGAAAAGTTTCGCCAAATGTTTCCTGAAATCCTCCAACGGCAATGCGTGCAGGGCAGACGTGCTTTGGAAGCGCTCCGACTTTTCGGTTTTGGTTATATGAATACTGGGCGCACTTTTTTCTGTGTGTATTTCAGAATACATTTCGTTTTCTTTATTTTTTCTGCGAATATTATTCTTCATGAAATAATCGTCGCTTTCTTTTTCCCTTGACACATGTGGCACGCTTGCGTGCTCAGCAGTGACGTGCAGCTTAACCTGTTTCGTTTGCCGGCAAGAACAGTTGAGGCACAAGTGATTAACGCTCAAATGGCTGTGTTTAGAATAGAGGTATAGTCAAGAAAACTTTGCGTAGAATAACACAAGACGAAGGGAGAGACATGCACACACACACGAGCGCAGAGGTCACAATGAAAAAAATATTCCAGGTGGTTTCCCGTTGCTAAGCACGAAAGCGAAAGCGCAGTTTTTTGCAGGTGGATGTCCATTGACCCGGGAAGCCGGTTATGCGCGTCTTCAACTTTTTCACCATCAGTGCCAATTTACCCAACGTACACCGTCGGCCTGTGCTCCAGTGCCGCGTTTCAGCAGCAATATTCTCCATGCCAATGCGTATTGCTCCCACGCCGTGTTTCTGCCAAAGCGTTTTTCACGTCAACGCATGCAGCGCACATCTCTGTGTCACTACCGCCACATAGCTCAAAACGAGGATATTAGTTTGAGAGTAGTATTAGTTGACGACGAAGGCGATGTGCAGTACACAGCGCGAGTGTGTGCTGCAGTGTGTGCTGCGGCGAAAACACAGTGCTCTCGTGCAGTTGCCAGCGAAGCTGATCTGTTTTATTCTTTATTCCAGTTGGCAGAAACCCTCTAGAAACCCTCTAGAAAAACCCTCTAGAGGGACCTCTAGAATTTCGCCTTCATCAAAATTCGGCTCCCGCGGCCGGTATCGATCCCGCGTCTTTCGGGTCAGCAGCTGAGCGCCATATAGGCACTGAGCACACCGCGGCGGGGCTGAACCAAAGGAATACCCTTCTGTAATTGTGGGTGCAGAATAATTGTCGCCGTGCAGGCAGTTAAAAGAATACGTACTTTCGTATTGATTTCTGCATTGTTCCTCTATTAGTCTGACCATATGGTGCTGTCACGACCACAGCATGACCCAAGTACGTATCGCGACTTCAGCATCATAGTTTTGTTCATGCCTGGATCGTCTGTTGTTCCGTGTGTAAAGTTTACTACCTGCGATGGCGCAAGATGTTTATTTGCCGTGTTTGACCAATTATATAGAGTGACTTTTGCTTAGATACGTAGATTTAATGGAGACATACGTGTATTTAAATATCTTGTTGCGAGCTTTTGTGTATATATACGGTGACTATGTTTCCATTGACACTTTTTTGTCCTTTATCAAGTTGGATCTTCGCATTTCTAATAATCCATTTTATCTTCGCACTTCTAATGCATATTTTGCAGAACTCCTCGTTTATACATGTGCCCGTTGTTGCGACTGAAATTTTGGTGTAATTACTTGCAATACATGACCGGTGACAGCTGCTGCGCAGTACAGTGGAACGACGGATAGCGTCATTGGGATTTTTTCCTGGCCGTTGCACATGTAAAAAAATGTAAAGTTTCTTGAACGTTAAAGATTCATTACAATATTTGTCCTCTATACTTGCTAATTTTATGGCCTTTACGTTTTTCATATCAGCGGCATGCACTGCTTTGCTGGTTTCGGACTGATATAGTTCTAGACTTCGTGTGATATTATCTTTACTTATTAAATACGCAAAAGCATGAAAGCATTGGTATCAGTTATGTCTGCCACGGTTTTTAAGACATACGAATGCATTCTTTTATTTAAAAAAAATACATACTTAACTTGTTTAGACAGTGCGTAGCGTTATCTAATACATTATTCTTGCGTTTGATCCCTCCACAAATTCTATGAGGAGGCCGCGCTGCAAAATGAGCCCCTCATGAACAAAATTTCTGGCTACGCCACTGCAGCGCAGTATTTGAAGAATTCAGCAGTAAGACAAAAGCGTAAATATATGTCTATTTCTAAAACCTACGTTGCGCAAAAACGCAAATAAACAAAACCCAAGCAAAAGCATTAAGGCAGCAGCACACCTTTACATTTGTCTCGCTTCGGCAAGTGCAACCAGGCCTTTATGTCTGGTCGCCTTTATGTCGGGCTAGTTTTATGTGTTTGTTATAAATGCACTGCACTGTTATAAATGCACTATTGTTATAAATGCCCTGTTATAAATGCACTGCTCGCTTAAGTTAGCGGCCCCTGGTACACGCCTCCTTGCCTACAACACTATTATTAGACCAATCTTAGAACATGCAGTAATTATCTGGGACCCGTTCACAAAGGTAAAAATAAATAAACTTGAAAGAATCGAAAGGAAAGCAGTAAGGTTTATATATAACACTTGCGGGTGAGCATCAGTCAGTATCTCCTCAAAACAAGCGGCTTATCCTCTATTCCTAACATAAATCGCCTATGTCGCTTAAAGTTTTTCTTTCAGTTAATAATAACTTCAAAGTTGACACCTCTAATATCCTTACTTATTCCTCGGGGTACCAAACTAGAAATCGCCATTCTATTTCCATAACGCCATTAAATTCACGAGTTAATTGTTTTAAATATTCTTTTTTCCAAGGACCATCACTGATTGGAATAACCTCACGGATGATGTTGTCAGGCAGAGATCATTGCATTTGTTTGAAGAGCACTTGAAATGATTGTTGTTGATGGCCTTGCCGCGGTATTTTCTTGCTGATTTTCTATGTGCAATTCTGTTTTGTGCGTATGTGTTGTATTTTTGTATTTAACACACTGTTTCCCACCTGCTATGGTCTTGTGTACAAGATCGTAGAATAAATAAATAAATAAATAAATAAATAAATAAATAAATAAATAAATAAATAAATAAATAAATAAATAAATAAATAAATAAATAAATAAATAAATAAATAAATAAATAAATAAATAAATAAATAAATAAATAAATAAATAAATAAATAAATAAATAAATAAATAAATATTCACCCCTTCAGCCATACAGCGAGCAGTGAAAGCAGTAACACTTCATAAGAGCAAAGTTTAGGATCGTAAAGGAAGGAAAAGTGATCGTGGCTGAAATTCGGAAGGAACCAGAGGGCCTCCGATCACGTAGTCAGCGTGATGACACAGCGATGGAAGTGCCGTTGAACCGTCGCAAGAGCTGGAACATGACACACTTTATAGTGACACTTCTCTATGGCTTTCATTTGACGGTGGCTTATTAATGGTTACAGCCTTCAATAGCTTCCCATGCCATGAGAAAGCTTTTTAGCCAAGTAACGGTTTTGATAAGGTGATGACAGCCTGTGTAGAATATACATTCTAAACGCGCAATTGGAACGCGGGGAAAACCGTACATTTAGATCAGAGAAGAGAAAACGACCTAAAAGAAAGACATAGATGTTGACCACTCATACACCTGCTTGGCTGCGCTACACGCGGGTAAAGATATAAGGCGAACGAAAGAAAGGAGAGAAAGCCGAGTTCCTCGTGAACCTGAACGTCGTCTAGTGACGGCCGATGTCCAGTGAAAAGCCATATTTCATAAAACAGCTGTTAGATAAAAGGGGTTATGCAATTTCAGGTATTGGTGTTCGTCCCCGAATACTTCCAACATCTGCTGTCATGGCGTATAACGTCAATCGAAAACTCACACGGGCTTCTCACATGACACTGAACCATGGTGGCGCCCTGTCCCTATTCGAGGTCCTCGGGAGTGACAGGAAGAAATGGATGCAGAGAACTCGAGTCCCAAATCATTGGGCATCATCTCCCAAAACATCATCGTCATCGTCATCATCATCAGCCTGACTGCGCCCAATGCAGGGCAAAGGCCTCTCCATGGCTCTCCAATTAACCCTGTCCTTCTCCCGAAACGCAGTTTTTTTTCCCCCACCTAGACAGCACCTGCTCCGTGGGCACCTTCGAAGCACACTTCATGAATTCCGTGGGAGAGCGCGAGGTGTCGGACCACTGCCCAGTGTACTCGCGCTAGCGTAGGCGGTACGTTGAGGATCCCTCTGCTAAGTGACCAACGCTGTTCCCGCTGTGTACACACCCTGATCGACGCACTTGGCTAGCATTAGACGTCGCAAGATACGCGCACCAAGCACACTCTTTTCACCGTGTTCCACAAAATGACAACTAAAGTGAGCTCTGACCTTTCTCCTCACAACTTCCTTTCACTGAGGAATCAAAGACGAACGGGCAGTGAAGAAAAGTATTCGTGAACTTATGTTATGTTTCACGTTGTTACGTAGTCTGCAGGATTCATGGCTTCACGGTGGCACAAGGTTCTTAGTGAGGAAGGTTTGAAAAGCGCAAGGATTAAAGCCCGCTCAAGTGAATGACGATTAATCGCGGAAAAAAAAGTTTGTCCGGCCACTGGGGAAAAATGAAAACAGATTACATAAAACGGTTTAAAGCAGTTGGTGAATGCCTTGCAAAACTCCATTCACCTATCGCGCCAATCGACGAAAAATTTCTCGACTGGCGATCAGATTTCTCATTTCCTCTAGGGTTGCCTCGGCGAAAATAACGCGTTCGTCTTTTTGAAAAGGCTGCGCTTTCGCCTGAAGCGCGCAGCGAATATATGAAATCGGATAGTGTTTGATAAAATCTGAAGCTATTCAGCTGGCTTAATCCACAGCGCTGGCGACATTTTCGCGCAACCTTTTAGTCAGCCCGGCGTACATCGCAGATGCATGAATTAACTGCTTTCGCCTCTTCAATATGCCGCTTTCCATCATACCTCTCGCAGCGAACAAAAGTTTTGATCTCAGGTCGTCTTTTCTGGTATGAATATGTTTCTCCCCGGTATGGACGCGGGATTTCTGGCCGCCGCTAAAAACGATTATTTTCGACTGACTTAGAACATCAACGTAGATGGGCTCTTTAATTTAGATCAATGACAGCATCTATTTCAACGTTCTTGCCGCGCAACCAGTCAACAATTTAGTACAAGTTTTCTACTTCCATGCTGTCTGCTCGCGTAAGGTGTTACGAATTCGTGAGGCATTTGGAGCTAATACGAACGTTGCGTACGTGTGATTTGATTCATGCCCAACAATTCAGGACAAAAGCATTTTGAATGGGAAAGTTTTTAAGAAATAAATTTTTTCATATATTGTAAGACTTCCCTATAAAGTCAATATATCCGCGTATCTCCCGCCGACAGACTTGCATTTTTTTTACTATTAATATCTTTGCTATCTTCAAAAGCGTTCCTATTGGTTTTCTACGACAGTCATAACTGCTCAATACGAACGATGAAAAAAAAAGAAAGATTTTGCTACACACCGGAAGAATGAACCATTATCTTCAATATTTCCATAACAGTATCTTATAATTTTCAAAATTAATTTTTTTGTCCCACGATGCTGGATATGAGAAGCAGTAGCATGTCCATAGTAAGATCTGTTATCGCTAGCGAGCGCTGATTCTTCTCTGCTCTCTCGCTTGGAGATGGGCTGGCTGTCTTGTTCTTAGTGCTTTAAAAAACAGCCCAAAGATGTCTCGATGTTGAGGAAACCAAAGACAAACACTTACTTTCACCGCCAATCTCAAAACCGTGCAATAGGTAACATAATTGTTTAAGTAATGCTTCAAAAACAATATGAATAAAACTTCGCACTAATTTTACACATAGTATCTATTCTTGTTTATGAGTCAATAACTGACGGCAACAGAAGGTACTCGTTCATGGTGACATTATAATTTTCTCGCTCTTTTGGAGGTAATGGCAAACGTTTCGTTTGCTATGGCTACCTTCTAAAATAAAAAAAATCCTATGATGTGGCGACAAACACGTTATAAATTCTAGCATGCCAGAGCCTCAATACTGCTTGTATATATTCCTCTTGCACTGTAAAGTCGTTTTTTACTTCTTTACAAAGCAGCACTGGAAACGTGTAATGCTATACCATGCTGTTCATTGTGGGCTCGCCTAAGCTCCCGCGGAAAAGAACCTGTTCATTGCATTCTTTCTTTCTACTTCTATGTGGATGACGCCCGTTTGAGGTTGAGGCGCTTTGCGCAGCTTAGTGCTCGCGGACAAAAAGAAACAGCATGGCTCAAACTCGCCGCTCTTATGAGACGCTGAAATCGGCAACTGGGAGGGCGCGATGTGACATATTTCATTTCATTTATTTTCGCCTTAAGGGCCGGAGGGCATTACGTAAGGGGGAGGCGAATGAACATGATGTATATTTCTTCAAAATTTTAACGATGCAAAACGGGACACGCAAAGGAAAAGACAAAAAGAAACGGGCAGTAAGAGCGCCAACTACCAACAGAGTTTGTTGAAGAAAACAGCTTCTTTTATGCACAATTTCTCCATATTTCTTGAACGTGGAAAAAGGTGAAGAGAAAGGTATAAAATACAACGAATGCAAGCAAAAACAAAAACAAGAAGAAAAAGATACTGTAAAAATGCAGAAATACATCTAAGTGAAAGAACAGCAAACAAGCAAGCGCAAGAGAAAAATTACACTGAGGCGCAGTAATGCAACTAAACGAAGTAACAGAAGAATACAAAGGGGACAGTCTATCCAGGATGGCTGGTCTTAGCTTATTACGGAATTGATTTCTATCTTTGGATTCGGCTATGTTTCCGGGTAAGGAATTTCATAAGACTATTGCATGAGGGGAAAATGAGCTACTCATTGCAAGGGTGCGGGTACCTCAGGTGTACCTTGTCTTCTGGAATGTGTTGATTTAATCTCTCACAATCGGCCTTTGCAGAATTGTTTAAGCATTTCCTCTTCTACATATTGCACACTGGAAAAATAGATGCGCGGCTATAGATAGTCCCAGAAATGTCTCAACAAAACGTTCCGCCATGCTGCATAACATCCAGTACTCTCATCCACTGCTCCTAGAGGAACGTTTAGATTTTACTAAACATTTTGCATGGAATTTTTCATGGCATGTGATAACACGATTGGCCAGAGGTCTTTTTTCACACGGCAAGCAAATTTAGCTCACCCTTTCATCCTTAGATCTGCCGCTACATCAAAGGGATACCTTTTCTAGTGCAGTTATTGCAGTGTAATTTACAGGCGCACCCCGGAAGTTTTTTCGTGTCTTGAGTGTCTTTCATGACAGCAAGATTCAAAGGGTCGTTAGCACTTGTTCAAGTATACATGAGTGCTATACTTCTGAACATAGCAGAACCCAAGACAGCGTTTTAGCTATCATGTACTGAAGCGGTTTTGACGGATACAAGCAATTCTGGACTAAAAGTGCACGTGCAGTGTAAAGCTTGCTCGCACGACCCGTCAGTCATGATGAACCAACAAATTTTAAAGACAATTTTCGTGCCATGCATCACTGGCCTAAATGCAAAAATTGGCTGTGTAGAGAGAAAGAGCGCGACCGAGCTATGGTTTGAATCTGTAGCTGTATTTCACACATCGTGGTGTTCTAATATTTTGCGGATACAATCGCAACTGCCCGACGTATGTACGTACTGTGTTGTGGTTTAGGATGTACAGTCCTGGTCTCCCCATAACACGCATACAGTAGACGCTGATGCAACCTCGAGGAAGATTGGTTATCGGGAAATGAAAGGCGCGCTAACTATCTCACTACTCGGCGAACATCTCAGCCACGCCTTAAGAGATGTAAAAAAAGTGGGAGTGAAAGATGAAAGACAGGTGCCGCAGTAGAGGTCTCCGCAATAATTTCGGCCACCTGGGATCTTTAACGTGCACTGACAGCGCACAGCACAGTGGCGTCTTTTGCGTTTCGCCTGCGTTGTAACGCGGCCTCGGCGGTCGGGTTCGAATCCGGACACTGACATCATATCTTAGAGAAATCATTTGCCAGGTAGGAAGAGGGAGATAACATAAAGGCGTCCGCGAATGGTGTTAATCAAAAATAAAGCATGAAGGTGTTTTTCATAAGATTGCAGTTTAGGACACACACGTGTCACCCTACCGTTCAAAACAAGACCAAAGTTATTAGAATTACCACGCCATCAATGAATGAATGAATGAATGAATCAATAAATAAATAAATAAATCATTCATTCATTCATTCATTCATTCATTCATTCATTCATTCAGTCAGTCAGTCGTCAATCAATCAATCAATCAATCAATCAATCAATCAATCAATCAATCAATCAATCAATCAATCAATCAATCAATCAATCAATCAATCAATCAATCAATCAATCAATCAATCAATCAATCAATCAATAAATCAATCAATCAATCAACTTCGCGACGCATTTCGGGCAGGTGTTTGCAATAAGTGAAGAGCAGCGCATGCTTCGCCAGGTAAGTCACATGTTTCAGTAACGGCACCTGCTGAAACGACTTCACCGACGTCCGGACACTCGATAGAACGTGGTGTCTTGAGTTCGCTTAGATAGGCTTTGTCTTCAGCATCCCGCTCCCCTCTCCCTCCAAGCTACACGCCAACGCGAGAAACGCATGTCTCGATTAAGGCCTTTTCTCCCGTATCGCGCGGGAGAGCTATATTTAGCCTCGACCGCCGCGGCCTTTCCGGCGTGCGTCTCACGCGCACACCACGCAGCGGCCAGTTTACCGCGCTCGCGCGCTAATTGTCTCGCCAGACAATGCACAGACACGCTTCAGCGCTCGTCGCCCACCTTCCCCGCATCCTGACCGCCGCCGCTGTTGTCGACTTGTTGTAAAGGCTTCGAAAGGTCCCCGTGAGAGGGCGCGCGTCGTCGGGCTTTACTCGTTCGCCGGCTTACTTAGCGGACACGGACGGCGGCGATGGTTCGTGTGTACGCGCGCGAGGCTTCTTGCGTCACGACCGTCGTCCCATCGCCTTTGTATGCGGCCACCGTCCTCGCGGTAGCCCGCGTGCGCGTGTGGGCGCAACCGACTCGTCACGGGAGCGGCAGGGCCGCTGTCTCTGGCAGCTGAAGGGAGGAACCCGTCACATCGTCCCAACACACCGGCCCGGGGTTACGCCCCCTTTTGAAACGGGCTTCCCTTACGCTCGCGCCCGAGAAAACTGAGCCGAGCTGTGTTCGCAGCGGGCGCCTTCTGTGACGTCACCAGCGCCCCACAATCGAAGAAAGCCTTTATTCCACCGATGTGTTCGCAGGATATAAAGGAAAAATAAGAGAGGGAGAGAGAAAATAAACTTTGTTGAGTGGAGGACGTCTTACATGCGCGCGGAGTGAGTGGGTGAAGTGACGGTCGTCATGCATTCGTCCGTCAGCTGGAGGCGACGTATGACCCACAAGTGTTCGCGGAGGCGAACTGACGCGTAATCGTAATTTGAATCGTGTTATAGCCTTGCGCTCCTGAAGGGCGAGTGCGATTGGAGGGTCCGTTTGGCCTCGTGCTGTCGTGGAACCCCGTGGCGTTCGAAACTGAGTGCCTCATCGGAGTCACGAGCGATGCCCGCATGGGACACGCCACCTCTTCGTCACGTTGCGTCCCACTGGCGCGTGTTGAACATCTATGCAATGCTCCCTGGGTGAAAGCACTGTGTGTGTCCTTATAGTCCCCCGCACATGCTGACCCATGAGGAGCATATACAGGAAGATCAGGTGAACAAGAGTGTTTCGTTGAAATTGTTTTTTAACGTAATCTCAGTGCGAAAGTACTACTTAACGAGGTGAAACCGGCCCAGGGAGTTTGTGTGAAGCTTGACCTTGAAATGACCTTGGCCAAACCATAAATAAATCAAATAAATACTGCCGCGGCTGGAATTCGGACCCACTGCAGCACGAATATGTCAGCTTCGCTGGCCACTGGCCGCCGATCACGCCTCGAGTTGAACTGCGACACACTCGCGCTGGGCATTGCACATCGTCGTCTCCATCAACTTCACGAACTCCTTTTGAAATAATATCGTCATCAGAGGTGCCGACGACCCAGCTGAGCAAAACCGAGCCAACCAGCCTAAACACACGCTTTCGACCGTCTACTCGATTTAACTAGGTTAAAACCCTATCACCTTTTTTTGTTTTCGCTACGCTTCTTGGACCTCCGATCCGAGGAGAACCTTGGTTCAGTACAGAAGACGGAAATACGCCATTTCCGACGTTCCGCGTCACGCTCAAGAATTTTGCCGACGCGTCCTGTGCGGCCTCTGGATGTATTCTCCGGGCACTGGAAAGCGGCAAACACCTCAAAACTTTCCTGAAAACATTTAGCCAGCGATGTATACGTTTTGAGATTGCCGCTCAAAATATGATCCTGCGAGGCATTGTTTCCAAGGGGCTTTATTGATTTAGTTGCACTCCTCCTGTACCCTCTCTTGTGTGCGCTTTTTCGCGCAATTTTGCCTTGTCTGAAGCGTTATGTAGTGTTTTTCCTAATCTTCAGCGTCAGATGGGAGTACGAGTTCCTTCAAAGACGCGGGTTGTCCACCATTTGCGAATGAGGCTTGCGAAAACTGAAAAGTTTCATTGCATTGAACAAACCAGTTAACTAATTTGTCGGTTAAGTAAGGTGCTAGTGGTGTCTCCTTCGCCCTCGCATTTATCGCACGGCGGTCCTTCCGGTATTTTGATTGGAGCGGCTAGCCAAACAACAGACTCCCCTACAGGTGTAGCTGGCGATAACTGACACTTCAAACAAAGCCGCCTCAGACGTAAGACTTGAGAGGCATTGACCGTGCCAGCTGCATACGCCAAAGCAACCCTTTGGACGCCCCTCGCTTAGCATATCAAGGCCGCCGTATCAACAGTCGAAACTTGAACGCCAATGTACACATGAGGAGGCCGGATAGAGGTGTTTCCGCAAAAGAAATTGTCTTTGTTTCTCTTTTAGACACTCACTATCGGGAATCATCATCATCATAGTCACTTTAACAGCGTCCATTGCAGACAAAGACCTCTCTCATATCCCACCAATTAACCCTTTCCTCTGCCAACTGCAGCTACCTTATCCACGCACACTCACTCACTCGCTGCCTCCCGCTGTTTTTTTTTTTTTTTTTGCAGTGGAATACGAGAAAGCCCCAATCTAAAACTCATCTAAGGGCGCATTTTTCTCAGTTCTGCTTATCTGCTTGCTATGAATCTATAAAGATATAAGAAACACTTGTGCGCGCCATAAACAAGCAGAGGCAGTAAATTTTGGTTTCGTGTCTTTTTTTGTCTTTCTGATGGTGCCTAAAACATGAGATGTAAATCACCGCGTGGAATTTGCCTATGACCGCCAAATAATTTATTATCGGATTTTTTCTGTCATCTGTTTTCGACATCAAAAGTCAGTGTAGGTCACGTGAGGTATAAAAATAGACTGCAATATAGTCGCTGTTTCTCGACTCGTTGTGATTAGCGTTCTTGAGGCAGGCTGGATTTAATGCTTTAGTGAATTGAAACAATGAAGCAGCGATTATTTCCCGATATTTATTTCCACGTCGCCTATATGTACAGTCATACGCAAAACTGCAGGGACCATAGCAGTGGTGGTTATTGCGGTTCTTCTGTGTATAAAGGTGTGTCTGGCAGAAATTGGAAGAAAAACAGGTTTACTCATTTGGTAAGGCACCATATGCATACCATGAAAGAAGGCTCTGCACTGTGAGAAAGCGCTGGCACGCAGTTCTGTCAGCTCGCGTGGTCTCTGCACTTTTGCTTAGGGGTGTACCTTTGAGGTCCGAAAGAAGTGAGAGAAGAAATTCGATTATATATTATTTAGCGCTCGCAGGCGAATACCCTGTGATGATCTACGATGCTGTTTTGCGCGTAAATACAAGAAGAAAACATGCAACTAACAATTTGCTCTCCATACTCATTTGAAAGGAAACAAGAAGGAAACACGAAACACGCATTCTTCGAGAGCTGCTCCCTGCCTGCAGTTTGCCCGCTGTTCAGGGTAACCCGGATACAATTCTATTTAGGTCTGCAAAAGAATGAAAGAAGTTTCGGCTACAAAATACCACGCGCATAGTGACGCCACTTCGCCTGAAGCGATCTCCTCGTAGAGTTTAAGCTACCGTGAAATCAAATGACAATACCTTGTTGTTTCAATGCTTTGTGTGCGCATACAAGCGATAATGCATCAGAATATCTCGAAGTCAGCGTCGAAGCTACGCGCCGCAGTTTGGCGTTGCGCCATTAAAAAAACAACAAAGCCTCTGCAGCATCCAGTGGCGCCCGAGGGAAGCATCGTGCTCTCGTTAAACAAAATTTTCAATGCTGTTTAGTTTTGGATGGTTCTATTTTATCGTCGTGAATAAAAAGGGATAAACGAAGCGGATAAAAAAAATGTAAATAGGTAACAACTGCGGGACCCTTTCAATGGCATCTCAGCATGCGCGGCTGCCTCGTTAGATTGATTTCTCAAAAAGTATGGCCCAATAATTCCGAGTATGCGTTGCAGCACATTTCCAATCGCGGTTTGGGCAAGTCTGACGGCAGAAGAAACATCGGCATACAAGTATGCCCTCTGGCGGTAGGATAAGATTTAAAAAAAAAGCGAGCTTTAATTAACCCTTGAGAGGCTGTCTTTCGGCTCCGCTCGGAACGCTAAGGACCGCTATAAATACGAACACGCACGATAGCCCGCATAAGCACGCATACACGCGATGTGCTCTCGAAGCCATTTATGGAGACATAATTAATCTTTCTTTTCAACATCGCAAAGATGCTAGGGGCGCAGCCAAAAAGCCTATTAAAGGCTTAACGAGAGGCTGCGCCCCGTACAAAAACTTGGTAACTTCGGCGTAAGAGTTGGCTATACAATGAAATATATTTTTAACAGAAACAATAGGGCGAAAGGGCACTTTCATATAATGTTTAACTAAAGACTGTAGAAAGGTGACGTACATTTGCGGCAAAGAAGAAAAAACATACACACAGTGTGGAAAAGATTTTTACAGAAATGCACACTTTCAGTGATGTAAAAAAAATAATAATAATAGCGTTATCTGCACACTGTATCTGATCAATTGTGTTTAGAAGAAGAGGCAAGATGTAACTAATGCTCTGCCGTCCGTAATTTTTTCGGGTTTGCGGAATGACGAAATGATTTTTTGTACCCGTGCTGTAATTGCGAGACTTGCGTTCAAGCCTGTGCAGTTCCTTGAAGAAGATAGCTGTATTTATGACTGTAGTCCTGTAGCGCCTTAATATGGTTTGTTTGTATTGCTGCGGGATAGGAATTATATTCAATTTACGAAAAATCGCTTCTCTTGATGCGTCTCGAGAAACGTTGACGATGATTCTAAGGGCTCGTTTTTGTAATCTATGAAGCTTGCATACATTCGAAAAGGTGATGGTCCCTCAAACCAAAAAGCAGTAACCTATAACAGAAGAAAATAGGGACTGAAAGACAATTTTTTCATGCCTGTGTTCATGAGGGAAGCCAAAGGAAGGGGTGATTATCGCTGCTCCGGTGTACTGCGCTAGCGCATTGAAGCGCGGCATTATTATGTAGAACTGCCTGCCCTTTGGGTCGCCTGAAAAAAGTCTGTTTTCGAAGGCGTGCACGACGCTCTCCTCAAAACTTCCAAATGTGATGTCGGGCGAACACAACTCGGCTCTGCAGGAGCAGGCACATGACACCTTGTTAGGGAACCGCGGGATATTTATAGATGAAATTCAATAGTGCTTAATGAATGGAATGTATGATAAGTCTACGTGTCCACTTTTTCTTTTCCGCCGTTCCCGCGTGAGTTTTCCAGTACTGAACAAAAAAGAAGAAAGGTTTTGTTCGCGGTCACGTGTGATTATTCCGCTACATTTGGACACTACGTTGTATTATACGGCGTTTGTTGAGAAGCCGGTACCGAAAGACATCGGTACCATGTTTGAGATTAGATCAATGAAACAGTACTCAATTAGTCTCCTAAATGAGTGCGAGATACATCCATAAGTGGGGAGAAAAACTTTATTGCAACATAAAAAACTGGGTCATTTAAAATTTGAGGTAAGTACTTCTATTCGGGCCTCGGAATACCTCCTGCTATTCATTGCCTGTTTACCGGAGGTATTTCGAGGCCTGAATTGGGAACAGTTGGGGATAAAAGTCAATGACGAATATCTAAGTAACCTTCGATTCACTGATAACATTGTCTTGCTAAGTCACTCAGGACGTAAACTGCAAAACATGATCAATGAGTTCGACAGGCAGAGCAGAACGGTGGGCCTAGAAATTAACATACTGAAAACAAAGTAATGTTCAACAGTATTGCAAGGGAAGAGCAGTTCGCAATTGGTAGCGAGAAGCTGGAAGTAGTAAGGGAATATGTCTACTTTGGGCAGCTATTGACCGCTGATCCGGATCATGAGAGGGAAATAACTATAAAGACAAGAATAGGATGGAGCGCATATGGCAGATCCTCTCAGATCATGAATGGCTGTTTACCAATATCTCTGAAAAGAAAAATATACAACAGCTGTGTCTTACCCGTACTCACCTATGGGGCAGAAACGTGGAGGCTAACGAAGAGCGTTCAGCTTAAGTTAAGGACAGCGCAGCGAGCTATGGAAAGAAAAATGATAGATGTAACGTTTAGAGATTGGAAGGGGGCGGAATGGGTCAGGGAACAAACACGGGTTAATGACGTCCTAGTCGAAATCAAGAGGAAGAAATGGGCTTGGGCAGGGCATGTAACGTGAAGGCAAGATAAGCGCTGGTCTTTAAGGGTAACGGAGTGGATTCCCAGAGAAGGCAAGCGTAGCAGGGGGCGGCAGAAAGTTGGGTGGGTAGGTGAGATTAAGTATGCGTGGATACCGTGGCCGCACCTGGCAAAGGACAAGGCTAATTAGAGAGACACAGGAGAGGCCTTTGCCCTGCAGTGGGCGTAGTCAGGCTGATGATGATGACACAAGTGAGCTGAGATTGATGCTTCATAATGTCTGAGGGTAAAAAATTGTTCGTAAAAGATGGGCGATATTCCTTTAAAGCAGTTCTTCTCATGTCAATATCAGCATCACATAAAACCTAGACCTGCTGAGCTCCGCGCAAAAAGAGACAGCATTGACTTGTTTTAACAGAGAGTCACACATCGACAAAGCGATAGTAAGCAACGGGTAAACAACCAGCTTCGCCTGCTAAAGTCTACTGAAGCTTAGTTGACAGTGTTTTAGTTCGTTGTTCGAAGTTAGGGAGAGGGCCGTATGAACGTATCTCTTTTGTATTACCAATGAATTAAATGTGAGATTTGATTCACCTTTTCTTCGCTTGATAATGTAGAATGGCAGATGTACAGAGGGCAAAACGCATGTCTAGAACACGCTCTGAGCGTGTTTCGGGCGCAACACGCGATAACTAGCGATTAGATTTGGTTAAAAATGGTCTGGATGTAAACATGGGCTGTTAAACTCATAGAATTTCATCGTCATTTTTTGCCTTCTTGGTTGCAGCGGCTTTGGGAGCTCCGGAACGCAGAGTTTGGTTGTTCTAGGCATGTGTTTTGCCCTCTGTACGAAGACTTTCCCACCTTCGCTTCAATTTACTATCCTCAACAACTGAAACACGAACCTCGAAATGAAAATATCTTAGCCGGGGGTAGCTGAATACTAGCGAAGGCTAGCTTCTCTTCGAAGAAGCAAAGATTTCAGTTTAGAAGCGATAATCAACATCGCTCGTGGTTCCTCTCCCTGAGCTAATATGTTAGTGCTTTTGGGTTGGCGTTTAAGTTTTCTCGTTCACGTTTCACTTGTTAAGGCGACTACATGCCTATTCTTTTGGAGCGAGAGCTTCACTACGCAATGCTTCGCCAAGGTCATCGGTCGTTGCAGTTTGACCTTCAGCAGGAGGAGCTCCGGAGGTGTGCCTGTGACGTCAGACCATGTGACCCACCGCAGCTGCAGCCGCCGCACCACTGTTCCGACCGCGGTGCGCCGACCGCCGCTTCGCCAGATGCAATCATGTGATTGTGCACGCGACTCAGCGTTCACTTAAGGAAGCGACGCCGTTCTCGCATGCAGTTTCGCCATGGAGGAGAGCGCGGCTGAAAGTGTGCCGGAATCGCCTGCAAGGCGTTTCAATCGTCTAACCAAACGTAGCCAAGTGTAATGGAGCTTTCGCTCGGGCTAACTAGGGTTAGTAGAGTCCAACCACTGCTAATTTTTGATCAACGATGAAGCTGAAAGCTTGAAGTGGCCGCGTGTCGGTGAGTTTTTATGGCGGACGTCATCATGGGCGTCATCGCCATCATTATCATTAAGACACGTTGCTACGGCTGAGATCCCGATTCAGTTCTGGTGCTGCGACGGTATGCATTCACTTAGAAAAGTGTTAAGTTATGACACCACGTGCAATAAGGATGGAAAGATTTACCTGTACAAGAGATTCAACATGCGTACTGATGGGCGATCTTGCTACTGCATTATTTTTCGGCCGTGTTCTGTGTGTGCATCGAACACGAGCGCACGTGCGCACGCACACGCACACGCACACGCACACACATACTTCATCGTCTCCAAAGGTTGAAAGTCCGCTAGTAAAGAAAGATTGCGCTGACCTCGACGCCGTAAACTACATTTTATTTTGATGCATGAAACTAAGAAAAATGAAGCACATGTTGCGGCACTGCAAGAAGAAAACGTATGTTAACATCCAACCACTGTTCTTGGAGAGAATAGACTTTTTAATCGCGGTGGGTGAATAGCCCAGTTTCGGTATCGAGTCGAGTATGAATAGTATTGGTAAAGGCTAAATTGAACCCGAATCTAACATTTTGTATGATTATTCGCTCCCTGTGCGAATATTCGTACAAATAGCGAATTGCACTATACCTCAATGAATGAAAGCTCTAGCTGTCGGAAGACCCAACTGTAATCGCCACTAGGGGCACTCAACAAGAAATGAGTAAGTTAACTACGTGACCTTCATGTCATGGGACTAGGAAAATTACACTTTGCTACTGACGGCGACGGCAAACGAACTAACGCCGCATCTCAGTTGATGATAGGGACGACCTAAATGACCCATGACCTCCGATATCGGCCATGCTAAGCCTGGCTTAACCGTGCCGTGTACCCCAGTCTCGGAGGCCATATGTTTGAGCATCATTAACCATGCCACACGAATGGACCGCAGCGCGGCGCTGAACGCGCAGAGCAATCGGGGCAGCATGTTGAGCGGCGTCGGAATGGACCCTGTTTTTGAAACAACCGCCGACGAGATCCGAGGCGTGGCCATTTCGATATTCACTGGTATTATTCGGTTTGTTTATCGGTTTTTGGGGTTTAACATCCCAAACCGTCTAAGGCTGGGAGAGAAGCCGTAGTGGAGGGCTCCGGATAATTTTGACCACCTGGGGCTCTTTATCGTGCACTGACATCGCATAGTACACGGGACTCCAGCATTTAGTTCGGTTCAATCGAAATGCGACCGCCGCGGCCGGGATCTAACCCGCAACATTCGGGTGAAGGGATGAGCACAATAACCAGTGAACCATTGTTAACTTGTCATTAACCATTGCCTGTGGCATCATTGTTAACCGCTACATATTTTTCATACATAGCAACAAAAGAAAGTAAAATTCATACACTTCCTATAAGGATTGCGTTATATTTTGCTAATAGAATTGAGCAGCCTTTTTTGAAGTTAATGTGCACCTTTTATTTCTTGTGGTTTCTTTTTCGAGAAGGAATTTGTTTCGCTTCACGTTCCGGGATGCTCTGTAAGATGGTCCCTCACGTGAGGGCAGCTCAATAACTAATAATTCAATAAAATTTACTCACTGACTCGCTCAATCAATTATGCTTAATAGCCCATGTGGTCAGTTGTGTAAATGATCGCACAGCTTCCGCACCGATTCTTGTTCTCAAATGTGAGCTCTGTTTATCCCATTAGATTTCATGCCACTTGTAACTCTTTGTCGGGGGCCCATCCTCCCACGCGAGCATGAAGGACAAACAGACTATTCAAACGTAACTAGCTGCTAACAAAGACTAATCATGCATAACGGCGCCCCGAAGTGCAACCTAGTTAAATGGCGCGAACCTTCAGGTGTCCTTTCGTTCAGGATACCTTCGCCGTTTAACAACGTGCTCGACAAGAATCCGGCCAAGAATTTCGCAGCTTAACTCCGTCCCCAAGAAAGGCGGCGTTCCTTCGTGGACAAGGCTAAAAGTTTCCGACGGCTAAGTTAACCTGAAAGCGTGTAGCGAATCGAGAGAAGTGGCTCGAGAAAGAGGGGCTTCGTTGCGTCATGGCGAGGAGGAAAGGAGAGGAGGAAAGCGAAAGGAGAAATGGGAGGTGTTCCCCTTGTTCCTTCTCCTTGGGGGAAGGAAGTGGGGAAAGAGAGAGGGGGATGGCCCGCTACGCTGCCATTGATTCTTTCCGGCCGGCCGCGCTTTTCGGCATCGATTTACGACGCCAGTCCGCCCACGCCGCGTCTTCCTTTTGCTCTCTTTTTTTTTTGTCTTACGGTAAGGCCTCGCAAGGCTGCCCGAGTAGCGCCGCTTTATCGCTGCCGTCTCTTCGTCTGTCCTTTCTTCCCCAATCCCGTTCACCGCGGAGCTATGCGCCAGTGGCCACTCGGGCCTCTTTTCGAGAGCGCTTCACACTCGATACAGCGGTAAGGCTGGCCAAGGGGTTCAATAAGCACGTCGCCAAGACAAAGCGGTGCTTGAGGACTGATAGCGCCGACGTCAGCGCAGAACAGTGCCGTTGCCGTAAATGCGTGCTCGAAAAAACAGGCTGCCCGCAGTCTGAGCGCCGCTGTCATCCTCTTGAAACCTGTCATTCCATGTTTCGACTTGTCTTTGTTCCTGCGCATTCGGCGGCTCATCGCTACTCCGCCAGTACTTTGACAGTTCATCGCGTCGTAAACTGCGTTTGACAGACAGGTCACTCAACTTTGTTTATTTAGCTGCAGAGAGTTAGTTGCCTGCACGTGACGCTGCTGCATGTCAGGTCACTGCAAGCGTCGCTTCTGTGAGCTTCGGAGGTCATGAAGCGTTGTTAATCAGCCAGCCCAGCAGCATAGGCTCCTGGATCTAAGGTGGTATCTACCTCCTGGCCTTCTCCTATCGGCTGCCATATCAGGCTCCAGCTAAGCTTCTCAAAGTCAAGTTGTCAATCTTCCTCCTATCTAAGGATTCGAAGCTTGCAGGTTACACTGTGTCTTTCTGACCGCGTCGCTTAATAACCGTCCTGTAGAAATTGTCAGTGTTCTCATCTTTTGATCGAGAACAAGGCGGAATGTGGTTTTTATTTTGGTGTAGTAATGAAGTAATCTCCTTTCTCTCTCTCTTCAGGAAAAGACTAGTCAACGGTGGAGTAAAGGAAAATTTCCGTGTTGGCGTATGCTCACCGCTAAATAGTGCTCCCAAGGGTCTCAAAAGATTATAATTATCTCTTCATGCAGGCTCACAAAGTTCATCTCCAGGTATACCAACTAACGCGGCTTCTAGCTCTGTGCAACAGACGACAGTCAAGGGTGGCGCCACCAATGCCTTCCTTAGCAGATATCTGTGCATATCTGTGCATGTCAGATATCGGCACCTGCGCACGGGCGCTCGCGCGCGCGTCAGAAGCGGGGTCCGGTTTACAACAATGGGAGGACCGCGGGGGCTGTCGGGGACTCTTTTTCTTCATGGCTTGAAGCTCTCCTCCCCTAAATTTTCTTGGATTCCTTGCAGCTCCCCAACCATCTCTTGTTCACGGCTTGACATTTTTTTCAGTCGGCTCCCGAGGGAGAGCGAGCCAGCAACAGGAGCATGGAGGTTCATGTCACTTTTCGACGCCCGTCGCGGTGCGTGCTGGGCGCGCAGGCGCTTCGCGTGTATGCCTTGGAAGTGTCCATCGAGATGGGGCTTTATATCGCGTGTATCTTTATCAAAATAAATATAACTAACGATACCCCTGCTGCGTCGTGTTTTCGGATCACTCTGTAGGACGTATTATGTAAACTGAATCGAATAAATATTTCGTCCTATCTACATAAACCAAAAAGAGGCTTGATTGAAACCTGTTATATTCGAAGTGATTGTTAAAGCGAATTTCGAAAATCGCTAGCTCTCTGCTCCTTGTGCTGGACACTGCGCAATGAATTCGACCATACATCACGTCAGATACATCACAAAGGTCCCAATCGCCTTTCCTAGAGATTGATACGATGCATTCGCTCGCAGATTTAGCATCTGCTTGTTCCGCAGATTCGGCACCCCATGCGTGAGCGGTCTTCTCTTCTTGAATGCCTATACTAGCTGCCCGTTGTGGCACATAATCACGTCATTTTACATGTTTGTTGCTTTAGGACAGGGTGGATTACGGGAAAGTTTCAGCTGGTTATCAAAGGTAACGGCGCGCCTTCTCTATCAAATATGTAGCTAGTCAAACAGCAATTTCCGTTTTGGACAAATAGGTTTCATGAGTTTTTTGCACACATAAATGATGTTGTGAAGGTGCGGTTTCACAATTTATATTAAGAAATGATTAGCGGTACACCACAGCGGTTTCTGTATGCAAATTATTCGGCCAAGCGGCCGTATAGTGTGGTGGAATTATCACCGTTAATTTCCCAACAAACCTCTTAAAATTCTAATTACTTGTTGAGGCTTAAGTGCTTGTTTTTGTGAAAACACAGGCAGTCATTGTGTTAGTGCGTTATCTTTGCCTGAATTTTTCAAAAAACGACGGCGTTCTGAGGTATCTTCAATGTCCGGTTAAATCGACGTGATTACGACCTGACTAGAGTGACCAAGGGCGCCAAACTTTTTCCTGGTGTGATGACCAGGTGCATCTCGTGATGTTTCTTCGATTTCTCTTGCCTAGAATGAAACAAAACACTTTTCAGCTTCTTCTAGTGCTCGTCGTCATGAACACACAAAAATCAGCAACAAATGCCTTCTACCAGGGAACATCAGTTAGCATACTTCATTGGAAAAATTAGATCGCTGGTATATACTGTTTTGCATGCATTATTGCACGGATTGGGTCGGAATTTTTTTTTTTTGAGGGGGGGGGGGATTTGTGTGCGCTGTACTCCATTGCAGCACACAACAGCATGTTGTAGTTCTTTAAGGAGAAGCAGAAGGCTGTAACGGCTATAAGAACCGAATTGCCTGATCTGAGGGTCGCTTTTCACTCCAAAGTTGAGGACGGGGATCGCCATCATCGTCATCCGTGATCAATTTTACAAGAAAAAGAACCCTCCCATCGACCACCGATTAGCTGCTGTTGAATTCAGTCGGGCAGGGTGAGGCTACCCTTGTTTTTTGTCACATCTGCTCATCAGACATTCCATAAGCCTTGACTGTGACTCTCTGCCCTTGGAGTCCACTCTGCCACTCTAAACGCCGACCTTTGTTCGGCTCGTTACTTGGCCACCCTAAGCTCATTTTCCCGCATTTTGTTAGTGCTAAGATATGGATGACACCAGTTTGTTCAGTAATACTCTAATCGCTCCCCTTGACGTTATCGCTAGTATTTTCCTTGCCATGCCCAATGCGTGCTACACGGCTGCTTGAAATCCCGTCGAACCGATCGCCACTCGAGTCGACAGAGCTTTGCGGAAAATGGGAAAAAGATATCTTAGCGGAAATTTGAGCACTCAGAGGCTCTTCGGCGTCCGGCCGACATTCGACGGTTTCAAATGCTTACGAAATGCGAACAGAGACCGCCCCTGTCATTGGCGGTGGCCGTTATCTTGCCTCAGAGCCGCGTCCCGCAACTGCTTCGGCCCTCTTGATTTCGACATCTGCTGCTGACTTGTTTCTTCTCCTCTTTGTTTAGCACACTGCTTGCGTTGTCGCTAATTTAGTGCTTCAAGTTAATGACTCGTCATTCAGCATTTACAGCGTGTGCGTGAAATTTCAGCGGGAATACACAAATGTCGACTGCACTGCAGTACCACCGTTGCCTGTGATCGTTTGTATGACATAAAACGCAAGCTATGTTAAATATTCTCTTTCTGATGCGCGGATTGTAACTATACTTGTTTACACAGCATGATCAATGCAAGAAGACCGGATGATTGCGACGAAACACTTGATAGCCGGAGAACTGGCGCTTCTCGGTCGTGGCAGATCCGCTTTCTTCCATACCACAAATACTCGGTGCTGAACTGCTTTATCCAGAAGCATGTTCAACGATTGATCGCATCAACGAAAAGGATCTCATTTGTTATCCACGAGCGGCGCCAGTGGTCGACTGTTGACGGCTCCCTAAAGCAATGCTCGGCATGCCGGGTGACACCGGCGCTTCCCGCTCGTTCTATTCGTCCTGCGATATCAGCAATCCTCCGCTAAGGGTTACAGTTTCCAAAACTTCACTTGTGACAATTTGCATTCGCCAAAACTTGTGTATTCACACTCCACAAAAGCCGAGACCACATACGCGAACAATGCGGACTAGCGCTTATTCGTCGAAAGCAAGGGTCTCATCGAAGCAGCTCATGACGGCGCTGGAGAGCTCGGAAAGCGCCGTGATATGTTCTGGTTGCGTGCACAATGGACTTCAATTCAAGAGACAAAAGCCATCTTTCTCTGATTTAGTACTTTTTGCGGTAATATGGGGAGTCATCATACTAAGAAGCAAACATAATGAGCGTGAGCGTCAGGTTCATTATAAGTAGGATCGATCGGATGTACAATCCAGCCGGAATGAAACGCGAACACGCATATCGCCTTCTTTTTCTACATTGCAGAGAGGTATTCACTGTCTCACATATTTCATGCTCACAAAGGTTCCTTATATGTGTCAACAGAAAATCACAGATGCTGATTTTGAGCCAACCTGTCCTGCTTGGTAGTGCGCGCTTGGGGAAAGGGAGATGGCAAGATAACAAGCGGTAAATGATGGCCAGGATAGAAAGAAGGAATGCGAATTCTCTGATGAACGACCGAGCGGCATTCCTAACCCGTAAATAAAAGTCGCAGGAGAAATGAAAAAATGGGTCGGAGTTCATCCAAGCGGATCCGTTTTTCCAGTGTTTCATCACTCGAGGATTGAGAAAACAGAGCCTCTGAAATCGGTGGTTGGAAAGAACGAAGTTAGTGGCGTGGAAAATCTGACAATCCGCTACAGCCTCGCGAACTGCGCAGAGCTCACAAGAGAAGCTTTGGAGATTTAAGACAATCCGAAGGATAGATAGAGCGCCCATCTCTACACAATGGCTTTCCCAGTCGGCGGATTACAAAGCATTCGCTCAGCAGTTTTTTCTTCTCGAGTCTTACTTCTTCGACACTAAGAAGGCCGAACAACCTGGAGAGGTAATTCGCTATGACACCTTGATATAAACTGACATCTGTGGGATTAAAAGTTAGGGCTCAGTGTCCCGTCGTGACTTCCATTACAGCAGCTGCACTGAACCGAAAGCGATTATATTGTTGCTTTATAATCCAGATCCGTAGCGCACTTCAGTAATATGACACGATTGTGATGTGGGAATCTATAAGCCGAAACCACTGCGGCGGCTGTCCTCACTTCAAAGAAATGTAAACCACGATAAGCGTATCTGCTTGCTTCTGTCGTCTCCTGCTTCCTCTTCATTACCACAACATTATCACAAACGTTCCCTGCTAACATAGCGATCTAACTCACGCGACGACTTAAAGCTACTCAACTGCGAATGCTGACGTAGTTTCGGAAAACACACTGTTTATGGCTAATGCTCTCACTACGCTCGCCTGCGATCAAAGGCCATGTGAGGACAAATTCGTACCTTGTGCCCAAGCGCGCTTCGAGCGTCTTCACAAAGGAAGTTACACCACTGCTTTCATTGGTGTGGTAGTTGTGATGTGCGTGCACTATGGCTCACGCTGTACTCTGGCCCTAGGCGGCTGTGGGTCCCACCGCTGCCACCACTTGTGACGACCCCAACGGGAGGCCACAAGGTCGGGAGGTCGCGTTCCTCATAACCTGAGTCGCTTTGGGACGTTAAACCCCAATAAACCAAACAAATTAGCAACCTGGTAAGTTGCCGAACTCGGATTCGTGCTCAGGTTAGGGGTGAAGGAATCAGCACCACAACTGTCTGATATAACAAGATTATTTATTTCTCAGCTGTAGCTGCCCAAAGGGGTCACGGTCTGTTCACCATCCTGTGACGTGACGGTGCTGTCTTGTGGCTACAGGAAGTCATTCAGGCTGTTGGCGCTACTGGGTCTGCGGACTGGAAGGACGACGTCAACTTCATCGCGGGACCATTGGAAGGTTCTGCAGGTCAGGGTCCAGAGAAGGCCCAAGGCCCTCGGTCTTGTAACCCGATGCTTGTCAGGGAAGCTTCTTCCACGTGCCGACAGATGGAGAGAACATACAGAGAATTATAACTGGCGCAGTCGAGCAGGATCTGTTTAGGCTGAGCGGAAGAACTTCGCCGGGAACAAGCCACAACGAAGAGAGTGATGAAGGGAGCGACGTCGAGGCATACCGTGGGAGCCAGCAGACCTCCAGGCTAATCTGTTGCTGCCGGGGCACCGAAAGCACTGCAGAAGGCTTCGGTAGCTAGATGAGTATACGTTAGCGCTAGGGAAATCAGAATGGGGGAGATGGCTGCAGATGGGACGCGAAAAATGGAGCTCGCGCTCATGAGTAGTGCGGTAGGAGGCCGCTGTAAAGCTTCATCACGGACAACATTGGAGCAGGAGAGCAGGCTGTAGGAATTGAGATTGTAAATTGTGGAAGTTTTGAATGAAGCGCAGGGGATTGTACTCGAAACAGAAAGGTTGCATCTCGAGCGAAGGAGGCGACAAAAAGTCATTGAGTAAGATGGAACAGCGCGAACACAGGACACAGGAACGTACAACACAGGCGCTGTGGTGGCAGGTATGAATTCTTGATGCAATAGGAGAAAAGTCTTGCCTGCATGTGGCGATGACCAGAAGACTGGTGCAGACAGCTGAATGCGAGAACATATCGGAAGGCAAAGTGACCGTTGAAGAAGAAATGAAGTTCACGAGGGTGCTGTTGCGGGCTAGTTGGTTGAACATTGTTAAGAGGGAACAGCGCAAACACGGGACACAGGAACGAACAACAGAGCGCCTGTGGTGTACGTCCCTGTGTCCCGTGTTTGCGCTGTTCCCTCCTAGCAATGTTCAACCAACTAGCCGGCAACAGCACCCTCGTGAACGCCATTGATGCAGGTGACCCGCGGATGGTTACATCAAAGAACGCGAGTTCCGACCTAAAGAAGTTTTGAGACTCAGAGGTCGAGGTCGTAGACAGGGGTAAAACAGTCTGCGAGAGATGTGTGATGTTGACGACCAAACGGCCTCTAAAAGTTTCCAGATGTGATGTGTAGTGGTGATGACGAACGCCCGTTAATAAGTAGCCAGTGTTTGAAAGTGAATAGAACGTGCCTGACTGAGTGCTGCTCTTATCCAGAATTTTGCCCCTGGAAAATTCTTCTTCCAAGGAGAAGGCAGTGTGATGTGCGCAAACTATCGCTAACGCATTGTACTGTTGCCCTCGGCTGCAGCGGATCCCACCACCAATTTCTAGAAAGCGCTCGACCCGGCTAACAAGCACTGTCGCTGTCCCTAAAGCGCCTGCAGACACCTCCCAAACATAGGTCAACGCACCCGACGTAGGGAGCCTGCATGATACATGTACAGGCGCGACCATAAGTAAACGAAGCACGCTATTGTGTTCCAAGTGCAATCACGCCTTCTCCATTGGTAATGAAGAAGCGTTGTTTGTCTACAAGAAAGCCCACTAACCTCCGCTACCAGCAAGCGCGCACCACTGCTGGATGTTTCAATTAGGTGACGCGTGAAAAATATTCGAAGACAGTTGCGTGCTTCGTTTACTTTTGTCCGCGCCTGTACCTAACCCAAAAGGATAGGCGTGACGACTTCGTCGTGATGGATGGCCGCGCGCATTGACGAACCCTTTTGTCGCCATTGTAAACCAGCACGCTGGGCGATGCGTGGTTCCTGGACCAGCGGCGATGAATACCACGACGAAGCACAGCCTGCTCGTTGGGTGATGAAGTCAGAGGCGCCAGCGATTAGTTTAGGAATGTGTGACGGAACGCCGCATCTCCCAAGATCGTTGACCGGGCGCAGGTGCCGAGCGGCGTGGAGTACGGTCGACGGTGCCGGTGAGGCCAAGCAGGAACGTACGTTGTACAGCAAGAACCAACAGCGAGGCGGGGAAAGGGAAATCTTAAAACGAGCCCCAGGCCTGCACCAATGGTGCGGCAGGGAAAGGACGTTTGAGGCAAGATAATTGGCAGCAATATCGAATGGTGTTGGTCTTGGATATAAAACCGCAAGTCAGGCGAGCGAGGGCGCATACAGAACAAGCCTGCTCGGAGAACCTCCTGCTCCGCCAAGAGAGTTGCGGAGAAGATAGTGAAGGGACGGCAGAACCACTAGGGCCAATGTAGTTCCGCCTGGGCAACCGTCAACCACCCCTACCTACAGAGACCGAGGGCCTTGGGCCTTGTCCGGACCTGTACCTGCAGAACCCTCCTATGGTACCGCGATGAAGTTGACGTAGTCCCTCCAGTCCGCAGCCGCCGTAGCGCCAAAAACCTGAACGACTTACTGTGGCCACAGGACAGCGCCGTCCCGTCACAAGATGCTGAGCAGACCGTCGACCCCTTGGGCAGCCACAGCTGAGGAATAAATAATCTTATTATATCCGACAGTTGTGGCGTTGATTCGTTCGCTCCTTCCCTCAGTACGAACCCGAGTTTGGCGAATTACCAGCTTGGTTTGGTTTGGTTTGGTTTATGGGGTTTAACGTCCCAAAGCGACTGAGGCTATGAGAGACGCCGTAGTGAAGGGCTCCGGAAATTTCGACCACCTGGGGTTCTTTATCGTGCACTGACATCGCACAGTACACGGGCCTCTAGAATTTCTCCTCCAAAGAAATTCCAGCCGCCGCGGCCGGGATCGAACCCGCGTCTTTTGGGACAGCAGCCGAGCACCATAGCCACTGAGCCACCGCGGCGGCCAATTACCAGCTTCATAATTTGTGACCTCTCACTAGGGTCGTGGCATAGTAACGACTAGAGTTTTGGAACGCGAATTCGCTTTCTTTCCCATAAAGCTGAGGAACTTATTCCATCTGGCTTCAGACTTTTTCTCCGTGGTTTCAGCTTTTCATAAAAGAGGTTTCTTAAGGAAAGCATGGGCAGACGACTACAATAGTCGGCAACGAGAAATTTGAGCGCAGCTCTTCAAACGCCATCTGCCTCCGCTGGCAGGTGGTATCGTAAGCTGCTAACCGCCCTCTGGAATTTTCCCGTTGTCCTTTCCTCCGCTCTCGCAGCAGCACGCGGCTTTTCGATCTGCTACTACCTGTCAGCACGCCACCTGTGACACGCCTATGTTACGCCTACGAGGCAGAACGCAGGAACAGGCGCCTAAGAGCTGCGCTCTAAAGTAAAGAGAAAACAACGTACCGCAGAAGTACCAGGAATCCCCAGAACCCCCAGTACTTCGCATCAGTCCCTTTCAGGCCTTCTTTTAAGCACTAAAGCGGACGTAAACCTCGACTGTGAATGAATTCACGGTGAAGCATCTCTCTCCGCTTTCTGTATTCCCAGACACGCCGAGTGTCTGCGAACGCACGAATAACCTCGTGCTTCGGCGAAAGCGAAGCGTCGGTCTCGCGCCTGCGTCGGGGAGATAAGATGGCGTTCGCCACATGCGCGCCTCCCAGCGGAGAGCGTGAACGCGTAACGCTAGTTGGTCGCATGCCGGAGCTCGCAGCGCAAGCATCGCTCGACGGCTGGCGGCTGACGTCAGAGCTGCTTTAGACTGGGCTGCAAGCATAGGCTGTGTCGTGCACGTTTCTTGGAATGGGAAAAGAAGATTCGCTGGTGCCGAGAATGAAATAAAAACATGCGAGCTGCTTTTCGCCGAATGGGCGACAAATCGAGAGGCACTCCCCAATTCACCCTTTCTAGAATCGGCTTGAGAAGATTCGTCTTACGCGACGCTGAGTTTTATTCTTCTTTGTGAAGCATGCGTTTTTAGTCGTCTTCTCAAAGAAATATGCGGGCCTTACTACGCCTAGATTAGGTGCCGTCATTGAGGCGGCCGTGCCACTATATTTATCAGCTTTTATGATCCTTTTAGCACTCTGTAATCTCGGAGACGGGCGAGCGTTTCAAGAGAAATGTGTCGATCAGCTCAAGCTGAGTTCTCAGTAGAGCTGCGCGTTCTTGATAAAGGCAGTGGGGACTAGGAAATAATAACTGATTCCAGGGCTATGGAACCGGGTGAAGCATAAGGCCATGCGCGCGAGGTGACGTAGCCATGCTGGCGGTGATATCGTTGAATGTAGATCAATAATGTGTCTCAACATTGTTCTCTGTTTCTTTGCGCGCATGTGTCCGACTGATAGACTAATACTATGCCGTGGAGATCACAACAGAGTATAAAAATCTCCACGCGTATGAGCTCTGCAGACATGCGCGACAACAACATGCGTTCCTTCTAAACGCAAAACGTGCCGTCTTTGCCAGAAATAACCTGGAAATGGGGTACGTTTTTTAGCCATGTGCTGGAGTATGCTTATGGCACCTCTAAGCTTTAAATATGTGTAACGTGAGAAGCACCCATGCCCTCAGCTTTCGAGACTTTTTGGTTTTTAGGGGTTCTGTAAGGACTCCACTGTATGCCTGAGAAGGAAACCCCATTTCCTGGTTACATTTTGACGTAGACGACACGTATAAGCCATTAAACGTGTCACACCTGACACACATTTCGTCGGAAACATTCCCTTCCTTATTAATTAAGAACGGAGGCACTGAACAATGCTGTCTGCCAGACAATATCGGAGGGTCTTCGGTTGAGAACTGCCTTTGAGGAAGGATGCCACCTCGAGAAAACAGATATTTAAAAAAAAATGACGTGAAGCTGCGTCATTTCCGGCACATGTTGCCTCTTACTGAAGGATGAAATGCGCGACCTTCGCAGTTCTTGCAAGTAGCGCTACTTGCAAGTAGGTTTTTGCAAGTAGCGTTCTGACACCACGACCGTCGAGAAACGGTCGAAATCCATCAGGTCGCACGACCCGCCTGGAGCCAGCAATGAGGGCAGAAGCTTCACAACTGGCCAGTCGAGGAGGCCTTCGAAGTGTTTTCTTTGCAAGCCATCAAGCGGCGCTCAGTGGTGCTTGAATCATACTAGGTGTTACGCCTGTTTGACGAAAGTATGAAGAAAGCAAAAAAAAGTTCCCAGATGTTAATTGTACCTGCGAAAAGAGGATTTCTAAACCTGCAACGTATTCCATCTTCTGTCACCATCCATACGCCCAGAATCGAAAATAGGCTTTGGAGACCAGCGTGGCATACGCGGGCACTCGTTACCAGCTAAACAAACCCGTAAACTTATCCCACATTGCACAACACATACGAGTTTCCTTTGAAATACTTGTATCATTACACGCAAAGAACCCATGGTGTAAGGGTATAAACTCCTTTCCAATGATGTCAGAGGGCATTATTTTTGTAGCAGCCGACGATGGCCGCCATTAATGAGAGATGGGACGATAGAGGGTCAGCTTTCGAACCACTGTAACGATTTTTGGTGAAAATTTCAAGGATTAATCATTCTTAGGTGATTAAAACAATACCGAAATCGCAATATTCAACATTGAATGGCAAAAAAAGTTGTTCGCATCAGTTTTAGATTATGAGTGCGCCACTTTAAGAAGGCTATCAATTAACTGGCAAATTATTTCACTTTTTCCGGCACAGATTACCCAGGAAGGCCACTTGTTAGATGGAAGAGGTGGTTCTTTTATAAGTATTACTGCATGTCACACGGCATTATGTCAACTTTGATCATTTTGCCACGCTTGTTAATAACAATTTTGACTGCCTCCCTTTACACATTCAACAATCAAGAGTGCTGAGTGCACAAGTCGTCTTGCTCGTCATAACATTTTCATCTGGAAGCCCATTAAATGTAATCTTGGGCTAAGCTTTACGGAAATGTGCACTTTCAACCAAAATATTAATTGAGAAAAAAAAAGTACTTACAACCGAACATCTTTGTTTTATATCTCATGATTTTTTTTCTCAATCACAAATCTTTGCAGCTTACGTAGGGCATTCTTCAAAGCGACGCTGCTCAATGGTAATTGCTTGTTGTCTCTGTGACGAATTTTCTGCTCTCGAACTGTGGAGGGATATTGTTCGCGCTGGGACCCACGCCGAATTAAGCACGGCAGTGAGCATTAGCGAAGCAGACAGCAGTAAATCCAGGGGATTATGAAGAATAAAAGCTAGAATTTATTTGTGAAAGAGCACGTGCTGCGTTTAAACTAATCACAACATTAGTCCTCTTTTTTCTGGCAATCGCGGCTTGAAAGAATATGGTAACTATTATGATGCTCATCTATGGGGAAGAAACGTGAAGGCTAACGAAAATGGCTTAATATAATTGGAGGACAACGCAGCACGCTATGGAAATGTAAAAGATAGGTGTGTGGGTGAGGGAACAAACGCAGATTAATGACATTCCAGTCAAAGTTAGGAGGAAGAAATGGGCTTGGGCAGGGCATGTAATGCGAAGACAAGATAACCGATGGTCCTTAAGGGTAACGGAGTGGATTCGAAAAGAAGCCAAGCATAGCAAGGAGCAGCAGAAAGTTAGGTTGGAGGATGAGGTTAAGAAGTTTTAAGGGGGGGGGGGGGGGGGGGGGAGGCTAGGATGACCGCATCTGCACAGGACTGGATTAAACAGAGGAAAATGGAAGAAGCCTTTGTCTTGCAGGGTACGCAATCAGGCTGAGGATGATGACGGTGCTTTGGCTTGCGCCTTTACTTTCTGCTGCTGTCTTGACAAAAGGTATCATCAAGCGATCAAGTGTAAAAACTAATTGCGATGCGCCTCTTTGTCCCCTGAGTTTTGAGTTGAAGTCGACATTTTCGGGCAGCCGGTGAAACTCCGCACGCCACCGTTAAGAAAGAATTCTCCATTTACTATTATACACTGCGCCAATCATGGCCAAGCTTATAAATTATAAAGGTCGCTTATTATAAAGGCTTATAAAGGCTTATAAATTATAAAGGCTTATAAAGTTCGCTTATAAATTAGTTTATGAAACTTCTATGCTTAAAATTCAGGAATGTTTTTGGTTTATTAAAATCATAATTTTTGCCCCGCGTCTTCCCCCAAGGGAAAGCTAAATGCAAAGCAATCTGCCGTCGTGCTTCGGCACTTACCACCCCGCCTCTGGTTGGGTGAGCATTTCTAGGGCATGATCTTTTGTCGTGAAGAAAATTGAACAGCGACTGATACTAATACCAAGCCGCCAGCTACTCGCTATGGGTCTCCAGGACCGCAACAGGCAGACTAAAACCAGCCGGTCGCTTCCGCAAAACACTAATTGTTAATGCGCTGTTCGAAGTATTGTAGTTTTGTGACACCTGCAAAAGTGTTTAAAGCCAGACAAACCACATTTGAGTATAATTTATTCTCTGGAAATTATCCTCTTGGAACACCAACTTAACTGATGTAACCATTTGAAGTGCAGCGCAATTTTCTATGTAAGGGAGCAGTGGAGTGTATATTCGTGGTTTATATCCTGTAAAGCTGGAAAATTATCGAATCAAACTTACATGCGCTCTCAAGGCACGCAGTTTCTTCCGAGTGCAGCAAATTTCATCCATATCGTTACAGCTGTTGTAAAGATTTACGGTGGAAAATGATCTACAGTTTACTAATTGAGTAAGCACTACTGGCGTGCTAATATTTGATACGTGTTTGTACGAAGGCTATCGACCCCGGACCATCCCCCCCGGACGTCCGGTAGCAGCGTTGGACGTGTGACCACTGCTGTCTTGCATGGGCCCGCAGGTACTTTTGAAGCTGCCATATAACAGCTTCTTCGCCTGGGGACCCTCAACTTCGAGTTGAAAACAAAAACTTGACTTGCATACGCAATGCCCGCTGTCGTGTCTCTGCCGCCAAAAGCGGCATTTATGCTTCATTATTTCGCTTCGCCATTCGACCCTCAGAGGAAGAAGGGTGATATGCCCGTTGCTAGAACTGCATCAAGTAAAGATCTGGCGATCTGGCTTGTGTTCATTAGGCCCGGATACCACTCAAGAACGAAGCTGTTTTTCTCCGTCAAAGGACCACCTTCTTGCCAATGGCCTCGGCCGAATTTCATGAGCTTGCTAGCGTGGCACTGCAGCTAGAGGACTCTCCCCGACCATAGAAGTTGAGGACAATCCTCTATAATCGGCAACTCCCTGCATTGTCGAGAGAGCAGGCTCACGATAATTGGCCAACGCCATTTGCTGGAAGGCGGTCCTTTGACGCAGAAAAACCACTTCATTCTTGAGTTGTATCCGACATATAGTATTGGAGAAGCGGAGACGAAAAAAAAGCGACAACAAAGCACTCGGTGAAGTTAGTTCCAGACGCCCTGTCGAGGCTCGGAAGGTAGATGGGTAAAAGCCAGTAGATGATCTCGGAGGACAAGGCTCCTTTTGAACCAGCAGGCCTATTCAATTCGGAGTGGTAGAGCTCGAAGAAACTACACCGCAGTAGAGAAAAACAAAATGCCGAGCTCGCGCTTGTTTTTTTTTTTTTTTCTCTTTTACCGCCGTTCTGGAATCGCTACTTCTCAAAGAAGGCATAAAATAAGTTAGTTACTAGCGGCCGTCTTTTCTGGAATCGGCCGACGACTGCGCCTCACCTGTTCGCTTCGGTAGAGGGCCCTGGTCTTGGACACGACGGCGTCCGGCGACGTTGAGCCGCGGTCGGGCGACAAGGGACCCCAGGATCCCGTCGGGATGCCCGCCATGTGGCGCCTCAGCGCCGCCTTCTCGCTGGGGCTCCGCACCATGATGCCGTACGAGGGTCCCAGGGCGGCGCGGGGCAGCGGCGATTGGGCGAAGCGGCCCACGGGCCGCACGGGCTTCGCCACCGCCGCCTTGCCCGGCTGACGCACCACCTTGCCGAAGGAGGCCGGCGGCGTCCAGTACATGAGCGCCTTGTTGTCGGGCGACACGTAGCCGAACGGGTAGGCTGCCGGGAACTGCGCCAGCGAGACGACACAAAAGAAGAAAAGAAACAAACAAGCTTGACCGCCTCTGTGTTATCTTCAAAATGCGTTCTAAGGGCTTCACATCTTACAGGCTCTTCGTAAGAAGCCCTATAGAGGACATCTACAGGAAAGATTTGCACTCGCTTCAAACCTTCGCCACATCGAAGTATGCCCGCAGGTCCTTGCGTCCGTAGTGTGGCCAAAGAGCAACAAGAGAGACCTCATAGCGTCGTCAGTTGAAGCAGGCACTGAGATTAAGCTATACACTGCAAAAAGAGCAGCTTTTCCTCACAAGCCGGAAACCAGTATCCAGGCAGAACACAGAAACAATTATCCAGTCGTGTAACTATCTTTTACCGAAACCAACTCGGAACATTTCGACGCCTTGGAATCAACACTAATAGAGAGGTCTGACGTCTCGAACGCTCACGTAAAGAGGGTGCTATTATCTTCTGAGTTCAATTTTGCTGGCCAGGGGTATGACATAGGTTCTTTAGTCCGACATTTTATCAACGCCAAGTGAAATGATCAGTCAAAGTTTACTGAAATTCAAGCAGCCAAATCGGAATATGGTAGCAACTTTGGCAAGTATTTATCTTCAGTTCTTCGATTGCTGTCAGAGCTGCATAGTAATTGCACAAATATTGTATCAGCTAGCACTTTGTATCATTTCAGAATACAAACACGAAGCGAAAGTTATAGCGGAGCCTCCATGTTGTGATAAGGCCGACAGCAATCGGCTGCTTTTAGTTTTAAGGAGAAAGATACAGAGGAGCCACTCTGAAACGCTGAGTAAACATTCCTCGAAATCTCAGTGTATGTACAGAACGGAACAGAAAAAAAAAACAATGACGATTGATATCTTTCCTCTTGAGCACGATATTATTTGGCTATATGATGCGCATCTCTTTTAATCTGAAGGAATATCTCCCCTATGCGAATTCCGGAGACAGGGTCTAAGTAAACAATAAGGGGAGTAGATATATAGAAAAATCGGTTTTGTGCGATAATATGGCCAATCGACGGCAACAGAGGTACAGAGACAACTTTCAGCCAACTTTCGCATCCTTGATTGCTTGGAGAAATATTGACATTCAATGCGCAGAGACTGCAGAAATCATAAGTTTGTGCATCCCGACCGTCCGAAACAGTTCCTCTATTTCAGTGCGGCTTCTGGAGTTCCTACTTCTACATCTTCACATCCAGCAGCTGCGGTGGCTCAGTGTCTATGGTGCTTGGCCCCATAAGACGCGGGTTCGATCCCGGCGGCGGCGGCGGTCGCGTTTCGATTGCGGCGAAATGCTAGAGACCCGTGTGCTGTGCGATGTTTGTGCACGTTAAAGAACCCTAGGTGGTCGAAATTTCTGGGGCCCTTCAACGGCGTCCCTCATAGCCCGAGTCGGTTTGGGACGTCAAATCTCATAAAGGTAAACATAAGCATGAACATAAACGAAACATTTTCGCACCCGAAAGCATTCATCCTCTTTAATAAATATGTTTGAAGCGGCAAGCACGCACGTGTTTAAAATTACTACACTTCATACGTTATGTATATTCAGTCCTATATATGTATATTCAGTAATGCCCTGTGCTTGACTCCTGCACTAGCCCACGGCTGTGACTGCTGGTAGTTTGCGATGTCATATATGTGCGTATATATAATTCGTGCCCTTCATGTCTGGGGCAAAAATGCCACATTAGAATCTCGCGACGTCGCTTCGCTTTCTGTTACGTTCGACATGCACGCCGTCAACCATGAGGGTGAAGTGTAGAGACCCTTCATTGCCATCTGCGCATGCTTGAGAGCACATGGCATGGTTGTAAACGGAAGCAGTAAACGGTGGCAGTTTTTTTTTTGCTTCGATGCAAAAAAAGAAAGGCGAGGCAATCAGACATGACATGCAACAACTGTGGGAAAGCAGTACATTTACCCTCGATGATTATTTTGGTGGTATTACTCTACTCAGTGGTTCTACTCTAAGCCGATGCTTCAAATAGGCAACATAGTTTTTTTTTTATTATTGTTAAGGTGGGCGCGTTGACAGGTCGAGGATGGCGATGGATGGGTGAGCAGCCTCCTAGCTGGGAGAATGGGGTGGGGTGGGGTGGTAGCTGGAGAAGGGGGCTTCTAAAGGTCACCTGGCTTTCCCACTGCGCATTTCAATTCAATTTCACCGTCGCCATTTTGTTCCTCTTTTACATGGGCCTCTAGTGGGTTGCTGCTTTCTGGACGGAGGTGGAGGTATGTGTATTGGTGGTAGGTGGCGCTTCTGGAGGGTAGAGTTGGGTGGGGGTTAGGTGGGGCAATGGATCGAGGGTGGCTGGGTGGGGTGGACGATGGGGAGTGGTTGGTGGGTAGTATGCCTCTAGAATATGAATGGCTTGGGTTGGAGGTGGTTGTGTTACCATCAAATGTGCCTGTACATATTCTCATATCTCGAATAAGGCAGAGTTATATGTTCCTGGCCACCACAAGCCAAACTCTCTCGAAGCCGTCTCCTTTCCTATTTCAGTCTGCGGACACATCAATGTCGGCCCACGGGACGGTCATCATACTGTCCTGACCAATAGAAGTTGCCACACTACGTACACATGGAGGCAACTTTTACTATTTTTTTGTGATCTATCTTTAAAAATATTGCCGTGACGCTTCCTTGTATTGTTTTTTCAGCAGCGATAGCTGTTAGTATACACTTCGAAACTTCGACGGGCTGCGGCGTCATACACCACGTCGTCAGCACAACTAGAGCGGAGACCCGTGCACAGCGCGCGCTCACTACGCAGAAAGGAAGAACATTCGGAGCTTTGTGGGGTTGTATAAAGTGCACCGGTGTCGGAGAATAGCCACGTGACTGCTAACTATAAGTAGGGAACCGAAGACGAAAGAGTTTAGTCATTCTACTCTTCAACGTCTTCCACGAAGGTCGGTTCCCACCTGCGGTATCTCGTTGGTGAGCTGGCTGTGGCGAGCCATGCGGTGCATCTGGCGCCACATGAGCCTGAGCTGGGCGCACGAGGGCTCGGGGAGCGCGGCGGGCGGCAGCTGCTCCACCTGGCGTCGCTCGAGCCGCTGCTGCCAGTCCGGTGGGCCCTGGTCGGGAGGCGGCGACATGGAGTGCGCCCACGGCGCCGCCAGCAGTATGAGCAGCAGGGGAAGGCCGCTGGCGCCCCACGCTCTGGCCATAAGCCTCGGCTGCCGGCCTCGGCTGGGCACTAGCACCTGCAGGGGGAAGGAACATCGTCAGCATCGTGACGAAGTATGTGCAGTCATCACGTTCCGTCGCAGAGAGATAGAGAGAAGTTTAATGGTATTGCATTAGAGTCCCCATTCCGCAAAAATGGCGGCGTGTGCCATGAAATTCACTCATTGGTCGATATAGGTCACGTTAGCTTGTGATGTCATCGCGACTTGCCCACCGTGGCAGGTGGCCACCGGCCCTCCGGGCTGAGATGTCCCGTGAGCTTTCGACGTCATCACAACCCGTCCACCAGCGGGCCAGGTGGAAACCTGCCCATCGTGTCAGGTGTATATAAGTTAATGATTGACAGAGAGAGGCCGCGTGATCTTATGACGTCACCACAACCCGCCCACGAAAGAAAGAAAAGAAGCAATAAAGAGAAGGCAGAAAGCGCAAGAACGAGAAGACAGGAAAGGGAAGCAAAAAAAATGTTGAGAAAATCGAGTTAGGACCAGTACAAGCCCAGATACTCTTGACAAGCGCATTTTCTAGCGAGAAGTTGCTTACGAACGCAAAATTTTGATATACAGTAGGATTCTACTATAAAAATTATTATATCCTGAGATCTCGCCTTGGCAGGCTTACATTTTTTTGCTGTTCGCGTTTCTGCTGTCGTCAAAAACGTTCCCCTTTGGTTTAATATGACAGCCTTAACTACTCTATGCGAGCGATGGATAAAGTTTAAAAGCAAAAGTTTGCTACGCGTCGGAAGAATGGCCCATTGCCTTCAATATTTTAACAACATCACCTTAAAATATTGAGCAATTACTTCACAATTAAAACTGACGTCCAAGAATCCTGGACTTGACCTATCACAGAAACACACAAAGTAGCAGCAATGGGGATCCCTTAATGCTATCACATTCCACTCATATGGTGCGTCTAGTGTCTTCCAAATTTTTGTTTGCATGAACCGGCCAGCAACTGCTGCAACATTAAAAGCTGTGGGGGACAGACCCTCAACCTGGGGCCCCTCATAGCGTCAACAATAGATAGTTTTCTCGTTCTTGATGGTTTGGCAGTTTGAAACACAAAATGTACCCAGTTATGAGGCGCGACAACAAAGCACGAGAAGAGGGTCTGCGCGATTCTTTCATGGTTGATGGTCACATTTCCTGCGGGCCACCGACTCGACGAGGTTGCTGCTTCCATGAGCGGCACCAAACGTGTTGGGCAATTCAACCTATCTCAAGCAGGCTGCTTGACATAAACCGGACCCTAGTGCTAACTCTAATGAAGCTCTATAGAGCTTATTATTATTGGCCAATTTCGACTTTACTAGACAAATCCCACCCGAGACGAATTCTCTATCACCAATTTCGGCACTAGGCGGCCGAATTCATTTATTTTATTTTATTTTTTACAAAGAAGGCCTCGTGTGCTCAGGTTAGCCTCCGCACTGTGTGAAACCAGCGAGCTTGCTGCCACACACAACGTACCGCATTTTTCTGCCCACCAGTGTCATCCTGTATGGCGCCAGAAACTAGAATGTCGCATTCGAACTGGCGAGCCACGGAGGTCGTGGGACCACTTTGAAAAAAAAAAAAAAACGACAGTTGTGTATGGTAGCCCAGAACAGGAAACGACATTTGTAGCCAGCAGCACTCTCTTGTACTTTTCAGCCTTGAAACTATAAGAGCCACAAAGCCGCTGTACTTATGACCAGAACCAGGGGAAGTGACGCGGCAATGTTCTACATCCGGCTTCTCGTTGCCAGTCTCGTCAGTCACAATAATTCTCGTTCTGACCGAGGCCGTTCAGAACGGTGGCTAGACATTTACGTAGCGCGCTACAAGAAACAAATTGCTTGTAATAAGTTACATTTTCGTCAAATTTGGTCATGCCCTGATTTTTTTGCAAGGAGCAGCGTACTCAGGAACCCAATTATTTTTTTTCAGCATTGAATTGCTTGTGATCTCTTGCATATTTTTTCTCCAAAATTAAGCTCTAACCAGTAGTATCAATTCGAGAACCTGAACTCGGGGGAAAACATTGGTGTAGCACAAAATTTTCTCGCATTCGAGTGACAACAATGGAAGGGTCCGTAAGGTCTCGGTATGTTAAAGCGACGCACTTCCATACGGCGAGCACATCGATATATACTCTTTACTGCGATCTGTTCACATGAAAACGCGAGAAAAAAAGCCGAAGAAAATTTCGAAAAATAGCTGCAGGTAAAATTACCAACATATTTAACGCATCAGACTACAGATCAGGTTTGGTTTATGGGGTTTAACGTCCCAAAGCGACTAAGGCTATGAGAGACGCCGTAGTGGAGGGCTCCGGAAATTTCGACCACCTGGGGTTCTTTAACGTGCACTGACATCGCACAGTACACGGGCCTCTAGAATTTCTCCTCCAAAGAAATTCAACCACCGCTGCCGGGATCGAACCCTCGTCTTTCGGGTCAGCAGCCGAGCACCATAACCACATAGCCACCGCGGCGGCGCAGACTACAGATCAAGCAAGCAATTCCACCTCATTCTCGTCCGTGTATATTCGTATTACGCTAATGAAAGTTAAATGAGAAATAGCGTAAGAGTAACCTGTCGCTTCTCCTTAATTGTTCAGTTACTTTTCATAGGCTATAATTGGCCTCTGAAATCAGTTACATTTCAGATGACGTAGTTGTAGCTGCATTAAATTACTTGTTTTTCTGTAACCTGTACGAGATTGATTGCGGTTAATAGGTGGAGCTTTTCATTGGGAACATCGTAGCCGCGGATGCCCTTTGGTCGCGAGTCGCAGTGAGTCACGCGATCTTCGTGACTCGCCGGTAGGAATCACATTCTAAGCGAATTCACGATGTCACTTTGATCGCTGTGATCTCACGCTGTCACATGCGAACTTGCATTGTTTGAAGCTGCGAGATACCAAAGGCGTGTTTCCGCCTTATATTTGCCGCATGGTGGGGAACACAGATCCTCCGTGTGGAATGGAGATCACCCTCGAGATGACGTCAAGCGCCTACTGCCTACTTCCATGAAACCTTTCTCAAGCGTAATTTATATGGACCATTTGTACCATTTATATGGCTCGTATTTGTACCATGTAATTTCTCAAATAAATATATTTTTTTATTATTATTTAAACGAAGCTATGATCGGTCTCTGCGTCGCAACTGTCACCTCCTTGTATAATAAAAATATGGTTATGCAGTGAGCCTTTTCGATCGAAGTATGCCGCAAATGTTTCCAAGCCTCCAATACCGAGATCTTTTTACCGATCGGTGGTAATGCACAGCCGGCCAAATCTTTGGGTGGCGTGAGCGTCGGCCGCTTTTTCTGTGCTCCTGCGCTTTGGGATGAATCAAATTTGTGGAAAGCTCAATATTAACACGGGCATAGTGTGCCGATGCTTAGATTTGATATTTTCGCAAGTTTGCTCCGTAATAAGCTACAGGAGCACGGAAAACGCGGCCGTTACGCACGCCAGCTAAAGATTTGGCCGGCTGTACATAGGCTACTTCGGTGTATGCTATTTATTTGACACCCCGAGGCAGTTCTGTTCAGGAGCTGAGTTTTATATATGCATGACATAAATCTCAAGAAATAATATCACCGACGTTGTGTATTTTCTATTTTTGCAGCTAGAAACATGTACACGTGCACTAGGGAGCCATTTAATTGCGTCAAACGAAGTATTATATAATCGGAACGCTCACTCTTCGAAAACGTTGCACTCTTAAAGATGCTCATATCGACCTGAGAGAACAAGACTTTGTGTAGAGTGGAGAGAAAGAGAGACAGATAGAAGACGTGGAGGCCAATCAGACGATCGTTCCAGTTGATTAACCTGAAGTGGGGGATAGGAGGGGGAATGTAGATAAGGAAATAGAGAGCTGATGTACGGAAGAAGTCGGCAGTCAAAGCTTGTAACGCGAGCCCGACGCTCTCAGGAAGTGAAAATGTGCCTGGCAACAAGGCTTAATTAAGGGCTGACGATCTATATAGCTGAAGGGTATCGTCTTCGTGTAATGTGCAACGTAATGTGCAAGCTGTAATGAGACGATGCTGCAAGCTCGGCTTTCAGGTTGGAAGATTGTAAAGGAAACCGAAAAACCTCCGTCTGCCATTCACGGTGGATGAGAATCTGTTGCCGCATATCCGTGTCGTATGGAAACCAAACAACTGATTTCACCGGCGATGCGAATCCTCCTTTATAAGAGGCCATTCTTCCAGATGCCCAGATTCCTCCTTGACCGTATCGCACTGATTCACCCTCAAAAGAACACGTCAGCGTTGTCTCCGCCCTTGGCCGTTCCGCCAACCACGGCGTTGCTGAAGTTCCGCCCGACGCCGGTCATGAGAAACCGTGCACCGTCAGTGTAATTGTTGCTTATGACGTTGTGTCGCAGCTGATGAAAGCCGCCTCTCAAATTTCGTTTCGATTGTTCTCTGTTGACAACTGCCTTCGAAACAGAGAAAAGAATACTTCATTGTTTGTCCGCAGACCTCGTAGCGTGAAACCCGATCCCTTGTTTGCTGCGTGTCATTGTATTTCGCAGTGTCATTGTTGCAATCCACAGAGTGCCACTGTTGCAATACCACTCTGTGGTTACGCTTTGAAGAGTCTCTTTGCGCTAGGCTTTTTTAAGCAGCAGCACTGGAGCGTCTTTGATGCAGAGAGTGCGCGAAAGAACCGCACTACACAGAGTAAATGAATGGAGGAATCTTAATTCCAGGAGCCAAGGAACAACCCTAAGTTCGGAGTAGTATGCAGCAAGAACAACATTTGTTTGCTCCATTGTTCTACCGCAACATCTGGTTCGCCAACAACGATAAAGAACCCTTATACGCGTGACTAAACGACAGAGTCGCGCATATCGGTGCTCGCTCTCAGCATAGAGTTATTTAATATAACTATAGAGAGAAAGCTGACGGCGCTGCACTTCATCCAACATGGAGGGCCACAGGAATGCCGGGAAGGCGAGATTTCATACTTGACTTGGCTAATGTTGGGCATAAAACGTGGATTCAGCCCTAAAAATACGACTCTTCTCGAGACAAGCCTGGAAGAAGTACTGTGAAAATTAGCATAGCAGCCCAACACCGAACATTCACTTGCATTAAATCTATCGAAAAAATGAAGAATGCAGTATCGAAATAACATAATGGGCGCGCAGAGGAGAGCATCGAGGCACAGCTACCAATTTCGAGGTACAGTCGACGCTTTCCGCGCTTAGACTAGCCACGCCAAACATGAAACTTCGTCTTCCCGGCATTCCCCGCGGTTGATGAAGTGTTCTTTAAGAAACTCGCATAGATGGCGGTGTCAGCTTTCTCTCTAGGTACTAGAAACTCTATGACAAGTAGATGGAGGATAGCACGCCCTAGGAATGAGCTATTAAACAACAGCCAACAAACCCGACCTTTTCCTTTAGTAACGGTGCTTTGAAGTAGATATGCAGCTGGAATTTTTTTTTAACCTTTACAGACTTTTATATTAGAAACTGTGAAAGATATGCCGGTGGGGTCTGTGCAGGTATATGTAGTACAGAGAGTTGGACATTATTTACGCGATAGTGCTTAACAACTAGAGGAGTAATCAACTTTTCTGTTTTTAAATTGAAGGTGAATGAGCATGTAAAATTGAACGGCGTGAACGTTGCAGGTGAGCCCATTTTCTAAATTTTATTAATCCAGAATGTGATCCGAAGTATCGAACGTCAAAAATAGGCATATTAAAGTTCAGTGAGTTGGCTTTCATGCATCGGATATTTATGAAATGGCGCCGATCACATTTCTCACGCATCAAATACAGATGCCGTTTGTGTATTCGATGACGTAGGAGAAGTTGCCCTGATTTGGGCGACGATGTCACATGCAGTGCCACGATTTTATTAATATGCAATGCGTAAAAGCTAACTCTAAGAGCTATTAAATGCGTATCTCTGACGTTCGATAGTTGAAACCACAATGCCGATTAAGAAATATTAGAAAGCGGGCCCACCTTCGATGTTGACGGCCTTCAATTCCGCAATATAGGCCTGTCCCTTAAAATTAAAAAGAAAAAGTTTCATTTAATTTTTGTTAATTAGTCGTGTAATTATTATGCCCTGTCACGTACATAATATCCACCTCGCTCCAAAATCCACCAGTTCAGAGCGCACCGACGTATCTCGCAAAGTTTTAAAAATAAAAATCCGTAAACATTTCAAAAATTCACCCTCTATATTCGGATCTATTCTTTCTCATTTTTTTTTTCTCGTTAGCAGGTTCTTACGCTTTGTCCCATGAAGTGCAATTTATCACCCTTCCTGTTTTTCCAAGCTACTGTATGAGCACGAGTCCAGTAAGTATTTTGTTATACGCCCAAACGGGTGAAAAGTTCTAGGATATGCGAAATGAGCATGAAGAGAAAAATCCTGGGATCTCCGCGGATATTTATTAATGTGCAAAGGAAAAAAAAGAAAGGTTTAGATCTAACCGTTACTCAAAGTGACATCTGTCAGGTTAGGAAGATTAATTGCCTTTCCGGACAGGCCACCACTGTCTTTCGTTTCAGTTTTCCCAAATTTTTTTAAAACGTCATCAGGTGCAATAACAAGAAAAAAAAATTAACCTGTGCGGAACGTAGCCGCAAGGAAAGGGGAGGGATGCCAGAAAAACAAAAGTAACTGTGCCACCGCAGTTAGGGTGCCTCAATGGCCAGCGCCGCTTTCAGGGTGAGCACACAGCTCTCGACGGAATCATGTTGGGTCCCAGTCTCCCTTTCGGCCTCATTGAACTCAATGCGTCGGCGGGCCGTTTCGAAGAGAACACTGCAGCAGCTGCGTGGAATTCAGGAAATTTGATATTCTGCCAAGACAGTATTTTACCAGAGATTGTTTAAACAGTGAATCGGAGTTAGTTACTGTTAAGTATATACCATTTTTCACAGCTAATCTGCCGAGAAAGTCGGCGCCTTGTGAACAGTGGTTACATTCATACAACGGGAGTAGCAGTCTGTCGACTCGAATACCAAGCTACTCGGATCCAACAATCACGGTTGCTTATTCTGAGCTGCATTTGCATATTTGCCAAAGACTTCCACTGAGACAGCTTTTCGTTTGCCTTGAAATTTAGTGCGAGAAGTCGCCTTGGACGGCTGCTAAAATATCAGTAATTGTGAAGACGCAAAGTTAAAACAGTGCATTATCCCTCCGCTCCCAGTAAGAACTGTTCTGGAGTGAAAGCGTTTCGAATGTCTTAGATCGCATACTTTGAATCTATGTGTTGTGGTTTCCAGCCGTGCTGCTTGACCTGCTATTCCCGCTTTTTTTTTTTTTAACGCGCGCTATACCCAGCAAAGCGAAATAGTCGTTGTCCTTTTCTTATGTGGGCAAAACAGGCGGGAACATCACAGCCCCTCACTGCATGATTTCCGACAGCTGCATCATACACCCAACAAAAGCTCACATCAAGCAAGGGGTGTTGATGGTCGAAATTGCTCACTTTCGCCGCAGTTTTGCATTTCTCGACCGTTCCCCGCCACCTTTCTTCTCCCGATTAAAGACGCCTCGTTACGCGTCTAGCCTTTTTTCTCCCGATTACAGCCGCCTCGGCCCACATCGTATCTTCAGCACCACTCTGTCAAAAAGTGGGATGTTTAGTCCACCAGACCAGGAGCACGTAAACCGACGACGTAGGCCGGGAAAACTGTAATCGTCCCGCAGCTGATCACGCCAAGGGGAGGCAAGGGTTAAAACATGCCAGACCGCATCGTAATTAGCCGAGTGCGTTCTTCAGAGCCTTACGACAAAGACATTTCCCAGTAAACCAGTCAGTATGTTTAGACGCTGTCGCTGGCAAGCGAGTATTGAAGCTCTCGTCGCTGCATTTTGTTCAGCCTATTACTTTCTACGCGTAGTCGAGACCGTTAAGAGGGAAACTCAACCGCCTGCATCATTTTGCCATAGAACTACTCAAGGGACGCTGTTGAGGAAATAGGACAATTTGGTTTCAGACGTGTCCTCAGCTGTCCACCCTAGAGCAGTGTTGCGACGGACCGTTTGGAAGAGGCATTTGTCATTATTACTACGTGGAATTCCCTCCTTACGGTGCAGTAATAACACAAAGGGATCCCAGAGATGGTCGGAAAAGCGGGTGTTAACTATTCAAACACAGTTATATTTTGCAGGCCACCTTCCGCGATGCTGGCATACCCTAGAAACTTGGGGCCTTGTTAACACTCCTTGCGTTCGAACAACAAATGCAGCTTAATTCTACGGAATTCGGTGACCCTGGTACCCTAAATTACGACTACGAATGAAGACCAAATAACCGCTGTCCTTTTTCAGTGCAGGCAGTGGCTGGGGAACACAGCAGTCCGTCACAACTTTTCGATTGCCGTGAGTCTGAGCAATTGCACTGTGCATAATACACAGTCAGAAGTGCCAGAATATTACTGCCATGAGCGAAACAACTATCACTGTCTATTTCCAGTTCAGTCGCATTATTTCAGCCGCCACGTAATCGCATACAAACCACGCCACACTCATAGCACGCAGTACGCCACGCCTCTGCGAGGGGGAAGCGGCGGCGCTGTGTGGTACAAAGGGTGTCTCCACCCTGAAAGCATAGGCGAGCGGTCATCAAGGCACCTTAACCGCAGTGCTTTTGCAGCGCCACGAATAAGTCGCACTGTTTCATATCCACTTTTTCAATTTTTGTTTTTTCTTGACACTTTTTGTGGCTTCTTCTTTTTTATTACTAAAACCATCTTAAATGATTGATGCTCTTCAATGCGACAAGCTTTGTTTTTCAAACCTTCGGCGCCACTCTATGTGGTTTTTTCTTTTCATTTTGTCCCAGCCGAACACCCATGCTGGAATAGTTGAGCTGAGTGGCCAGAGGAATAGGCATTATGCTTTATTTTGTTATTTTCCGAAACGTTCCCCTCTACTTCCATCGCGATCGAGTCTAAACTAGCACTCCGACCTTTTCGTCCCAAAGAATCGTGACCGTGCCGCTTATAGAAAGAGAAATATAAGAAAACAAATGGGAGTAAAAGTATGCGTCGTAAGGCGGCGACCGCAAATAAAGAAACCAAAGAAAACTTCTTAAGATGCGGCAGCGGCGTCTCATTTAGGGGACCGAAAGTCGGGAACAGGAAAGAGCAGTCAACCAGTCGAAAAAAAAAAACAGAAATCAAACAACTGCCTCCAGATGGCCACTTATATCCGATGTTCGGGGATAAGAGGGGAAGGGGGGGGGGGGGGGGGGGAGCCCGGCCGATTTGTTTCCTCCGTCAGACCCGCCATAGCTAGAAGCGGTGACGCCCACTCATTTCCCGGCAGTCTAGCTTCCTTCTTTTCCTCTTTCCTTGTTTTTCATCTGGGACTCCTCGCTTTCACGCTTTGACGGGCAATTGATTTATTTACTTAGTTTTTTCTTCACCATCCGTACACAACCCCCCTCCCCCCCCCCCCCAAAAAAAAAATGGGGGGGGGGGGGGGGCAGGCCTCCCAGTATATATTTTCCTCTTCGTCGACGGAACTGGACGCTGAGCTCGAGCTGTACCTTTCCGTTCTCCTTTTCCTCTCGAAATCCCCGCAAAGTGATGAAAGCGGCAATTTCTCGAAAGCCAAGGAGTTGACTGCGAGGTATTAAAGTAGCCAGCGCGGTGGACAAGTTTGCGCTGTTTCTAAATCGAGCCCGGTTTCTACTTGCAAAAGTATTCGGTGCGAACGTAATCACAGCAGCGCCTAAACCTGTCTGGTTGAATACACCGCGAGTTGTGTGTCACTGGAGCAAAAGTGAAAAATATATATATATACATATATTTATCATCCCCCTCCCTTTGAGTGGGTCGGATTTTATCCACGCGGAAGTAAAAGAATGAGAGAAGAAAGGAAAACTTTTATTGGAAACCTCTACTAGGGACACGTGAGTGTGACCGTTTTTGATAGGCCGAATCTGAATGAAACCTAGCACTACTTAGGAAGAAAGAGGGTAAGGCATATAGGAGAGAGGGAAAGCACACACATCGATCACATGACCACAGATGGCCCGCTTTCATTGGCTGGGAGATTAATACGGAGAAACTTCGTTCTCATTGGTCAGCAAGCCACCACGTGATCTCGTTTCCGCTGCAGTAGAAGGAAAGGCAAATAGCGCGGGCTCAATTTTGCGAGCCTCTGACAGTTGGCTGGTTCTTTTGTTAGCTTGAACACACGGTTTTTAACTTGCCTCGGAGAGATATGCTCCAACTGGATTCAATTAAATTTAAGGAACTGAATAAACAGTTAAGTGTGCAGCGCGTTGTGGCACGCGTCGAGGAGAGCTTTGCGAAACTACTTTCTCGCGAAGCAGGATGACGTCATAAGGTTACTTGGAATCAGGGCAAAGAAGCCTAAATTAATGGGGCCGCTATCTTCAGGTACCGGTAACGCTAAAACTTTTGCAAATATGTGCAATAGGTAGCCAATGACTGCCTGTTGACATTTGGACAGCGTATAGGAAATCATAATACAATCAATAGACTCCGTACAAAATGTACAAAGACATTTCTGCCTGGAAGCTAAACAGCAGGGTTGAAATACGCTTCACCAGTAGAAATGATGAATTTCCGCGCTCTGTGCCACAACGCTGAGATCAGACCGCGTTGCATTCAGTCGTTAATTGCAAAATTCTCAGCCGAGACATCTTATAAGCTGCACCCTGCACTTTTTTTGTACGTTTTGGACTCAACGTGATTTCAATTCCTGTTGCGAAAATGCAGGGTGTTTCCCCTAAGACTTTACACAATTTTTAAAAATGGGCTTTTGGTGTTAGAAGTGCGCTTTTCTCGGCATATCCTTGTCAGCGGTGTAGTGCATCAGAATACAGCTAGCTTACATGCGCTAAAAGCAGGCTGGTTAACTTATATTTAATGGTTAACTTTTAAACTATTACCGTTAGGTTCTTAATTATTGAGAGGCGGGTAGCCCAGAGTAAGACATATCCGTATCACTTTTTAGGGTTTCGAAAACTTGTTGAACCTCGGTGCTGTGGCCCGACAAATTTTTTCTTTCTCGACGAGTCAAGTGCACTGAAGAGGTTGCTTTGTCTGCAAGCTTCTCGAAAGTGTATGTATTTTAGCGCGATGTAGCCAAAATTTGTTGTTCCACCACACCGAGGGTAACCGCGTTTTTCAAAATTCTAAAAACTTATATGGATATTACTGACGGTGGGCCAAACGCCTTTCAAAAATTAAAGAGCCTAACAGTAGTAGTTAACAAGTTAATTATCAAAAATCAGTTAACCATCCTGGTAGTTAGCAACTCTTATCTATATTCTGGTGTACTACACCGCTTAAACTGCACTATGGCGAAAAAAAGCGTTCTTGTAACGGAAAAAGCCTGTTTTCAAAAACTGTGCAAAGTCTGAGGTGGAACACCCAGTATAATCCGCAAAATTATGTGTTGGTCGCTTTAAGGAACATGGATGCTGTTAAAAAACGAGATGATATCACTTCCTTTCTCCACTCTGGCCAAAAGCATGCCGTTTACATGGTACGGAAAGAACAGGCGTTCCCTCTCTCAGCGTAAACCGGAACCTTTGTATTTTGAGAGATGAAATGTATATCGCTTTTTTTCTAATACTTCATAGTTAATAACGTTTGAAATTGTTTTGTATTTGTTGCGAGCGTAAACAATATTGAATTCTCGAGCATTCATCGATGTGACACACTGGTTACGGAGCTCGGCTGCTGATCCGAAAGAAGCGGGTTCGATTCCGGCCGCGGCAGTCGAATTTTGGTGGAGGCGAAATTCTAGAGGCCCGTGCACTGTACGATGTCAGTGCACGTTAAAGAACCCCAGGAGGTCGAAATTTCTGAGGGCCTTCAGTACGGCGTCCATCATAGACTGAGTCTCTTTTGGACGTTAAACCCCCTGGAACCAAACCAAGCCAAACAGAAATAAAGTGGAGAGAGTCAAACCGAGCCTCCGATTTCCGACGCAAAAAAACGATGGCAGGCCTTGACACTGACACGGACACGATGAATCTGATTATGCAGATTATTGAGCAGGTACGAGAACAGCGATTGGTAAGCGAAACCTTGCAAAAGCGTTGAGAGCAGGAATGCGTTAGTCAAAAATACGAAGTTTTTGCTAAAGTCGCAGTGCAAGGCTTCTTTTTGAGCTCGGTAATGGCCTCCATTACGAAGATCACCAACTCTGCGGTGGAGCTATGGCAACAAGATAGGGAAGGTGGCTGGGCACATGACAGAGCGTCGCAATGCGCACCGCGTTGGTAAAGTTGCGCAGACTGTATTGCTTGAAATGCTCGACCAAAAGCAGAACTGCAAGTGAATGTGGTGCGACCACCTCTGAGTAAGACGGTTGTGGTAGTTGTTTTGAGTCTTGCGTCTCTCCGAACTGCCTAATAAAACGTGTTTTAATAATAAAAAAACAGTATCCGCATAGTTTATATTTCAAGAGAGGTCCCTCAAGGGTCACTCACCCTCCAACGTTCCCAAGATGACCTCCAGCTACCACCCCTAGACCAATGGGTCGAATGAACAATTCCGTCGCACACTTTCAGGTATAAGCTCTCTGTACGGTCACGGGCAAAATAGCTCAGAGCTCGCTTCAGCGGTCGAGCTCTCCTCATGCTCTACAAATCGAAAACTGAGTCGTGTTTGATACTTATCGCAAATAAATGTGCATTGTGCGCTTGCGTGTACGCGCAGCAAACCCTCCTATTTCCTCATCTAAACGCAAGAAAAGGGTTAAAACGCCGAAGAGTGTTCTCTGTTTTTGTGGCCGCGACAGTACGCCGAACTCGACCAAACCAATCGGGACGCTATTCTTCGTTTCGCCACTTAAGCCTACAAGGCAGAGTTGCGGCTAACAACAGGGTACACCCAATTTTTCCTCGTAAACTGCTCTTCTCCCGTTAACGACATTTCATTCTTCTTTATGCCTGACAGCTCCTCCCCTTTTCTTCCCAAGCACTTCTCCCGACTGGACCGGTGACGCCCACTTGCTTTCTCTAACGATCAACCCTTCCAGTAAGATCGCAAGAGTGGCTAAGAGGCCACGCATCCCGTTATTTCGCTCAATCCTGGCGACGAAGTTCTTGTTGCGAATACTTTATCCCAGTATATGCGGCAAGTTCCAGCGTCGTATCATTAGCCTCCTAAGTGGTGATCGACCAATTTTTCTCCGCCAGTTTCAGCGTTGCTTCTGTTTGTGTTCCTGGCGCCCTTTGTTACTGCTGGACGGAGATCGTCTGTGTTTCTGGCTTGAAGTCTTTCCGCTGGCACAACCGCACCATTCGAACGTCTGCCAGCCTGGTCATATCCTACCGCGCTAGAAACTAGTATGACCACTGCCCGTGCACTTCACCATGCACCTGTATATACGCATCATCATTGCTGTGCATACTGGCTGTGTATGCATACAGGTGATTTGGAGGAAACACTTTTTCGCTGTACCCCATCCCACCATCGCTGCACTCCGCCTTAAATATTAGTATCCTCCAGACGCTCGCATCATCATCACACACACGTCGCAGAGCGGACATTGAAGGTAGGAAGATGTTTTCTTGCGTATTTGATTTATTTCGCGATTATTGGATAAAGAAGTCCATGTCTGCTATACTGCAGTCTAAAGTTAACGGAACAATATCTCAAAAGAGCAAAACAACGTAAATAGCGTTATTTCTGAAAAATTGCTTCAAACAAGAGTAACACAACTACTGAGCATTTCATTTCATTTATTTATTTGTGCCTTAAGGGCCCGAAGGCATTACACGACGCCAAAACCGTTTTGGCGTCGACAGTAAGATGCTGACGGCAAATACCCCGCTCAGAACCTTTTCTGCACATAGCGGAGATCGTTATTTCGGCTTCCGCGAAATAAAAGCAGTTTATTTACATGAAACAGATTGGCGAGCTGCAACCTTTAAAACAAAAAAGACGAAACACATGGTTTCACGACTGTTAACCTGCGCAAGCCATGTCTTTCCAAGAGAAATCCCCAATTAAGTCCGGCTTAAAGTCTATCTGAAGTCGTTTTAGATTTCGTCACTTGGTACGCTCCATCCGATTTGCATATTTTTGAGGAAGAACGCAGGAAAGCTATTTTGTGCCTAACAAAGTGGAAACTACTTCTGAAGTGGTCTCTCGAACCACCAGAATTGCAGCATATGCCGTGTTGATCTGGTTGCGAATGTCGTTAAGTACCTGGCATCAAAGCGGCTTTGCCTTGGCCAGAGTTCTGTGTTGTGCTATTCGGGGTTCCTCTCTTATTATTAATTTTGTTTTATTTTTTTGGCGTGTAGAACCTTGATGCCTTTTTCATGGTAATGCCAGCTCGCTGGAAGGCGGATAATTTTCGTTCAGTATAAGCTGCAGTTAACTGCCGGAGAGTTTCCCGAAAGATGTAATCACATTGCTCGACAACTATGGCGGGCTTGTGCATTAGCTCTTGCAGAAGAGTCTCTTTTCCTAGAGGTGGCACTGTTGTTCGAAATATACGTGGCCTTGGTTGAGTGCGTAGGCAAGAGCAAATAGAGATTTGACCATTGATTCCTTGAAATTTGAAAGAAAAAAATTGCAAGCACAAGGGCATATCCCTAGATATGAAAAAATCAGTGCAATTGTCTTGGTGTTTGCTTTCCCAATAAAAAAGGGCACAGAAAAAAATGCGCCCTCATTAAAAAAAAGGACGTGGCCCACTGCTCCGTGATTACTGAGGTTTCGAAAATTCACCAAAAACAGGGCGCTTAACTATGCAGTGAGATAAGGTGGCTAATTCATTACTTACACAAATGATAATTAAATATTTTTTTTATTTATGAGGCTGCTTTGCGGAAAGGTCACCTTCACTTCTCAACTTTCTTTAAGGCTAAATTCTGTGCGAAGTTTTGTGTAAAAATTCGGATACTTGTAGGGACACAGTGTGGGTTTTGTCAAACTGGACAAACCTAATAAAATGCAGTGCATTCTTTTAAAACAGGCAAGTAACAAGCTTAGGCTGCAGAGCCTGAGCGACAACGATTTTTTTTAGTAATAGCCACAGGTCTTCGGAGATAGAGTAACAACAGAACGTTTCTTGTTGGTAAAATGACGCTAGCTATTCTTGTCGTTCTGTCTCACATGCATATTGCGCAGCTTGGCAACCGTGCGGCGCCTCTACTTTTTGATCTTCATTTTACGCATTCTTAATTCTTGAGGCTTGCCGAGAACCTCCTGGATGACACCGCACCAGTTTTCCCAAGCTTGTATTTCTGTGTATAGTTTTTTCTTGCTTCGCTCTTGTTTACACTCGTTCTCCCTTTCCCTTTTACACTGTAAACACGAATACACCTATATGCGATTAAAAAGTGCGCTAGAGGACAGCTTACTTCCATCCTTAATCGTATCTGTTTAGAATGTGCAGGCAAACTTCCTCTGACCAATGTAGTAGTAGTCCGTTATCTGAGCCAAGCTTTCTTGCCCATTCTACATCTCAGAACGCCCTTTAATATTATGAATGATTGTATTACTACTGCTAGGAGTCATATGTATATGAAGAAAGATTCTTTTGCTACTGTACAACTGGTTTATGGTTTATGGGAGTTTAACGTCCCAAAGCGACTCGGGCTATGAGGGACGCCGTAGTGAAGGGCTCCGGAAATTTCGACCACCTGGGGTTCTTTAACGTGCACTGACATCGCACTGTAGACGGGCCTCTAGAATTTCACCTACATCGACATTCGACCACCGCGGCTGGGATCGAACCCGCATCTTTCCGTTCAGCAGACGAGCGCCATAACCAGTGAACCACCGCGGCGGCTTCACTTCTCAGTAACTATCTGTCAGAACACCCAAAAATATAACACTGCGGATGTGTGCTTAGGAAACTCACCTATATGAAATAAGGAGTCACTTCAGTTTCTATCTTATTGTACCTTTAACGCATTTTTATCTAAGTACATTGCGAATGTGGCCGCTTCTTCACAGCTTACCAGTACGACAATGACACTTAGCGCGTATTGCGCTGTGCCCATTACTACGGCACAGTATGTTAGTAGTCTGTTAAAAAGACGCTGCTAGGTTGGCTGTCCCGTTCAATGAAATTCACTATGCACGCGAATACTTTAAACGGGGATGTTTTTTGTCGTCGGTCATTCTTTTTAATGGTTAGAAGGTATAAAGCAGAGAGGCACCGGTCGAGTCACACGCCGGGAGAGCAATGTCGCCCAGATTCGACTACTGCGCATTCACACAAGCTCGATACGGGTGAGCAGAGTCACTATCGCAGCAGCGCTCAGCGTCGAGCTGTACAGCTGTACAGTGCGAGTGTGAGGTGCTTTTTAAGATGCGCAAGTGCACTGAAACATTTTGGGTAGCTTTACAGAGGAGCAGTGAATCATTCTGGTCCGGCAGCAGCTAGCATTGGGTCTTCCATATTCCGCAGCCGACTCTTCAGCTTGAATACAGTTGATTACGCTTTGCGGAGTATATCAGTCAAGGAACTGCTTGTTCTGGTTGTGTTGATGCCGCTAAACGGCATTATTACTGATCTACTAGTGTTAATACGAAGGCGTGATTAAGTTTTGCGCCAAACAAATGACCTGATTTCCACTATAATCAATCCTTGTTAACGCTGCTGAGGATTTACGGCAAAATACCTCTATTTTTCAGCACACACGAAAAGGCACCGTATGATGATACCATCCTATGATACGCATTTGGTGTGTTAGCTGTACATGTATATCAGTGATGCCCTTGCGTGAAATAAGCACATGGCACTGATGCGTAAAAACGTAAGCAGTGTGACTATATTTCCTGAAAGCATTCTTTCGGCTCTCAGATAAAAATATGTTGGTTCACGCAATTTGTAATACTGTATGTTCCAAGTTTGATATTCCTTGCTTTCAATACGTAAATAAACAAAGGCGATGGTCTTCCAAGGAATACTGCGAGAAGCGAGATATGCAATGGTTAACTTCAAGGAAACGTATAACGTACGGTCCGACTTACTCTGATGCATAAAATTTCCTGTTCCCGAGATTAACGTGCTGTGCACTAGTGATAGGGTATTTTGTTCCTGTTGTGTTGTTAACTCTATCAATGATCCTGCATTTTTAATTCCAAGTCAAATCTATAATTATACTTCTCTGTTATTGTCATTGCACAGGTATGCAGTTTCATCTCTTCTTCGCTACTGTATTTGTCACCCTTTTGTATAAGATACTATAGTGTACGATGCTCTCGTTATGTTATATTCTATATTCTGTATGCTGTATTCTAAAGTCCCTGTAACCTGCCATTCGTGGGAAGTTTAGCTCGGACCGGACGGTCCTCTTGCATCGCGTATGCTGCTCATCTACACCCACCCCTGTTACAAGTGCCAAACATCACAAGCCTAAGCATCTATCTCTTTTGTAAATAACAAGTCGCCCAAAAGAAGAATTCAAACCTTTTATTGTTCTGCCTGCTGTATTTCTGGTCCCCCGCGGCGCCAACGCGAAGCATACGCTCGGAGAAAGCTGCATTTCGAGTTTGTACCGGATGTCGAGAGGGGAGCGCAACTTCCTCCTTGCCTCGTACTACCAGGCAACGAGCTACTTCTTTCCGCAAGCAGCAGTCTGTCTCGGGTGGATCGCGCTTGACGCGAGGTGAGCAGTGGTGGTGTATTTCACCCATTTCTCACAACGAATGTCATAGCGTGAACGAACCGCTTATATCTAGGACAGATTCAACCATTACTGTTCAGAGCATTCGCATTCATAACGAAAAGCACGCTGATCCTGGTGCATTCTCGGAATTTGTATTGCGTCATTTGAGGAAAAGTCTCTACAATTTCGAACCCGCTGCGCTGGCTGATTGGTTATCGCGTTCGCTTGCTGAGCCAGAGGATGATAAATTAAATCCCTGCAGCGGCGGACGAGTTTCGATGGAGGCGAAACGCAAAGGACACCAGTCTGCTGTGTGATGTCTACTCCACGGGGTAAAAATTATTCCGTAGCCCTCTATTGCCGCACCTCTTCCTTCTCATAGCGCTGTTTGAGGTGCCCACCGAGAAGTGAGACAGTTACTAGACCTGTGCTTTTCTCAAACTAATTCTCGATCCCAGTTTGAGATATCAGCTTAGAACTGTTATTATATGCCTCAAAAAAGTAGTGAACAAAATTCGTAGCGTACTTTTTATTTAATTTTGAGTACCGTTTAAAGTGCATCAATTAAAGCCCTATCAGTACTACTACACACTTCCGTGTTTCTCTTTGTCCTGCTTGAAAAGAAGTCACCGCTCGCCTTCATTGCCACTTAAGTCAATCTCTTTGGCAAAGCCTCATTTTTGCTTGTATCATATGGGTTGAATGAACCTATCATTATTAGTAGTAGTATTATTGTTGTTGTTGCATCTTATTGTTCCTGTTATTGGATATTTTTCACCAACGCCTGCTTTCCTGTAAAGGATGCACTGCCGCTCTAAGAGCTTTGCTGTGGCAAAGCAAACTTCACAAAGATAACAGGTTCCAGAAGGTCGGCAGCAGCGAGGCACTACCTGTAGTGCCAGTGGTGTCTTATATGTCTCCTATCTTTATAAACTTGCATAGATAGCTATTTTAGCTCATGCTGATGCTGTGAGTGCCAGGTAAGTATGACATGCCTTTCAACCCGCCGTGAAACGCCATCATACTTTGGGCCTTTAGCGATGCGTGGCAGGTTGTAGGGGACAAGAAAGCTTGCTAGATAATTCGTGCTACATTTGGTTTACATTACTACACGAGATGCTGTAACACGTTCCTTTATAAAGTAAGGTACCTTTCCAGTCTTTTCGTTGTGTTTCTTTCAAGGAAGTTTGCGTAGAAAGCCCTCCACTTTATCCTGGCTGTCTTTTTCATCCACCACTTCTTGCCCTTCTTCCAAGTTCACCTCGACAACACGGATAGCCTAACCTCCCACCTATGTGGCCCTGAAAGCAGAGGAACTGGCAAAAATGTGTGGGCGACAGGAGAGCGGACACAGGAAAGTAAAAATATAGCTGTCTAGCTCACTCCAAGCGTTAAGAGAGAATGAATGAATGAATGAATGAATGAATGAATGAATGAATGAATGAATGAATGAATGAATGAATGAATGAATGAATGAATGAATGAATGAATGAATGAATGAATGAATGAATGAATGAATGAATGAATGAATGAATGAATGAATGAATGATCGATCTTAACGCTGTCTTTCAAGAACATAGCCTGCCATTGGAAGAGTGCAGATGACTGGCCTTTGCCACAAAGAGCACTGGACGTCGAGAAAGCGAGAGAAAAGAAGATAAAAGGAAACTGTTAAATTCAGCGTGCTTTGAGGATAGTTACGGTGACAAGAGGAATAATTTTTAAACCGAGGACAGTGCACTACTCACAGAGGAACTGCCATTACTAATGGCCGTGGCCTTTACTCACGTCGCTTTTTATGTTTGGATCCAGGTCACAACCAGCCACTTGAACAAGTAAAGCCTTCTTCTTTAGAACTGCCGAGATGCGGAAATGTACAGCAAGTGAGAAAGATGTGCTTCTAGATGCTGATTCTGCGCGGTCGAGTGTCAGTCGGCAGGTTGAACGCAAATTTTTTCGGGTATAATTTATAGGCCTCACCAATTACAAAAATGTGCACCGATATCACTGTGCCACAGAAATACTATGAAAGCAGTCCCCGCTGGATAATGGTGAAAATCAGCTTGCAAACTCAGCTCTAATTTAACACATCAAAGATGCACACGTCTCTGGTGATCCGTTTTGTGCAGCTTACTCTTGTTAGTACTAAAAAACATGACCCATATCACATGCTAGGAAACTTAATAGATTAGGATACAAGTGAAACAAATAGCAGCTGGCAACAACAGCCCAACTTCCAGCAGTGTGCTATATCACTCTGCGAACCAATAACAAACGCAAACAAAATCAAAATTTCAATGCTTCGCTTGTTTAAATAAGTCAACAAATCCAAATTCTTGAGCCGTTAATTTCTTCTTCAGATTAGCTTTTTCTATAGGTAACAAGAAACGAATTAATAACCGATGATTTGCTTCTCGTGGATGAACATTAGATGTCTTCTATTTATTTATGCAGAGCGTCCCTGCAGACATATGTTGTATCCGATTACCGAAGACAATGAGTGATTATTGATTCAATTTAAAACTACATGAACGTTGCATTAATGACAAGGGTACTTCGAGCTTTAAAATTAGCCGTGATAATTTGGCTACAAATATCGACTCAGCTCTCCATTTCTCTCCACATGGAGTTAATTAAGGAAATTGTGCAAGTTTGCGCATGCGCTGCGCGTGATTCGCGAATCACAAGCCACCAACTGTAAACGAAGGCAGAGGATGGCGGCAGACGCCTTTGTTTGCGTACCACTATCGACCCTTCCTCTATACCTCGAAGGGTATTGAAGTGGCCACGCTGTCGTGATGCCCCCGGGGTTGGGACGCTGAGAAGACGGGGCGTTCGACACTGAACAACCGCTCCCGGATATTGCAGTACCTCTCCTCAGGGCCTGCAATTTCCGACCCATAAAAGACACATGCTTTCTGGTAGCGAACAGAGCACTTCATACAAGTCGTGGGCGGTCGCCATTTTGGTGCGTTGAGACGGTGGCAGCATGAAATGTTGTATCACTTGTTACGCAGTCGCTTTTACTCGCTTATCCAACACTGTTCAATTTCGTGGGTTGCGAGGGTAGTCTGCAAGTGGAGTGCTTACTAAACACTTCCCTTAACACTACTTCAAGCGAATTTAGCTGATAAGCACGAACGAAATTTCCGCTAGATGATAATTCGTCTTTGTTACTCAGATCGCACATTAGGGGATGTCGTAATCGCAAGGCGACTTGTTTTCCGAGGAATACATAATGTGAGAGCATGTTTTTTTCAGGTCAGTATCGATTCAGAAAAGAAAATTTTCCATAGATTTCTCATTTACATTCCAGACAGGCGCAAGAAGGACCAGACCATACGCTTCAAGTGCGGTAGCGTAGCTCTGAGCGGCGACACCTCTTGACAGAATAATTAGTAACATGTGATTTATAATTTCAGATTTTGGAAATGAGGAAGAATGTTTGGTTTGGCTAACGCGCGTGTCTTCGAGAACTCTCCTCCCGAACCCCGGATGATCAGGCACCCAACCCTGCACACGAAGCCCCATTGGTCCGCTCTGCATATCACCAAATCACCACATTTTACAAATTGAGCCGCATGGCACTGCCACCAAAGTACCTTGTCGCCCTCATCCAGCGCCACATGGCGACAATTACAGACAGGCTGCTTCATTTCCCCCCACCGTCTCTCATGCTTTCACCCCACCTTTCCTCCTGATTGCAACACTTGTGGCGTGCCCAGATCCACACTTTTCCACTACCTTTGGGAATGTCCTTCCCCAAAGGCTGTACTCCCCATCCCCAATCACACTCATTCTTCCTGGGCGGCTGCTTTACGTACCGCTCAGCCCGGCTAGAAATGGCTGGTGGATCGGGCTTTACGTGAAGCACAAGCCCGTGGATTCCTGGACCAGTAGGGGACCACCCTGGAAGATTTTTTTTTTGTGTGTAATAAAGTTGTTTCCATCCATCCAGTCCGTCCTTCGTACTTGTAATTTTTGAGGCTTGGTTTGGTTTATGGGGTTTAACGTCCCAAAGCGACTAAGGCTATGAGAGACGCCGTAGTGAAGGGCTCCGGAAATTTCGACCACCTGGGGTTCTTTAACGCGCACTGACATCGCACAGTACACGGGCCTCTAGAATTTCTCCTCCAAAGAAATTCAACCGCCGCGGCCGGAATCGAACCCACGTCTTTCGGGTCAGCAGCCGAGCACCATAACCACTGAGCCACCGCGGCGGCATAATTTTTGAGGCGTCAAAAAGAGTAGTACATCGCTTAAATGTAGGGCGGGTTTCGATTTAAAACGCAACCACGGGGGTGTTGTATAAAAACTTGTTTCGTGACCAAAATGCGACTTCAGTGTAGTGATTTTTACCGAACATTGTTGGTTTGCAATGTAACAAGTTCTACCCGGTTTCCAGCACAAGCACCACAATTGCTCAAGGGGAAAAAAAGCCTCATCGAACGCTTTTCGTTTTCAGTCACTAGTTTGACCACTGAACGCGGGCTCGATATTTTAAGGCGAAAGCTTTTAATGCCTCATACTGTCGTTAGCAGCCGTGTCGGCTGGCGTGTCGGCAGAAGTGTCGGCAGAAGTGTCGGCAGAAGTGTCCGCGTTTTGACAGGTGTCCACCGAGATATGCGAGACAGTTACTGCTTAACTTCCTTTCCTCAAATACAATTTTCAGTTTCTTACGGCCCCCTTTCTCTTTCTTCTTTCACTCCCACTGCCTCCCTTCTTGTACGTTGCGGTTCAGGTGCCCACCGAGATGACAAAGGATTACTGCGCCATTTCCTTTCCTCAAAAAGCGTTACGTTCAAAGGGCAAGGCATCGCGCCGAACGGGTGATGGCGTTCCGTGGACTCCCTGGCAGCGCTACAACACGCTGTCACGTCCCACTCCTAAAGGCGAAGCTTAAGCGTCATTAATTGGCAGTTTTTAGTATTTAGTCATTAATCAATAATTAGCCAGTAATTATCACGGACGCCATGGTGACTCAGTGGTTATGGTGCTCGGCTGCTGACCCGAAAGACGCGGGTTCGATCCCGGCCGCTGTGGTCGAATTTCGATGGAGGCGAAATTCTAGAGGCCCGTGTACTGCGCGATGTCAGTGCACGTAAAAGAACCCCAGGTGGTCAAAATTTCCGGAGCCCTTCAATACGGCGTCTCTCATAGCCTGAGTCGCTTTGGGACGTTAAACCCCATAAACCAAACCAAGCCTAATTAGCAATTTGTCATTACTTCGTCATCAATTAAGTGTGATGTCATCCAGTCGTGACGTCACCAGTGCCACATAGGCAAAGTGGTACGGAAAACGCTTTCGCCTCTATGCACTTTAGACAGTCAAAGTGCCCCCTGAATTTTTTGCCGATGACCTGCCTAACCTGATCACTACGGCATACAAAACACAACCTCCGGTCACTGAGCTCACTTTTCTTGGTTCACATGGTTTCGCTCTGTGTGTGAGGTTATAACGGAGAGACTGGCTAAGGGAAGAAGAGAGGGAGGTTCCAGATATGCAGGAAGAAAGAGACAGACGAAAGAAAAGGCAAGAAGGTTAGGACAACCTACGTGAGACTGGGACGTCATCCAAGAGTTTTTTAAATATTTAAAAGCCTCAAGCTTGAAGGCAACTCCGCAGACGCACTGTGGACGTTCTGATTTCTTATTGGCCACAAAAGACCACAAAGGAGCGTTCTATTCACACAATGAGAAGTACAAAAATGATAACCATACCGTGAGCTAAACATATTCAAGGAAATTGCCGAAGTTTCCTTTAATGCCCATGGATAGAACGTTCCGTGCTCAAAAGCTAGTTCGAAGCACGCCTTACGGAAAGAAAGCTTTGTGACAAGCACAAAGTATAACGCAAGATAACTCAGTCGAAGCAATGTGGAGCATCGTTACTCCTTTCGGGGAATTTTTCCTTTTGCGATGATTCTACGGGTAAGATTTTTCAGAAGGAATGTTTATGGATATTCTCCAAGTTTTAATAACCAACATTTTCTCCTTTCTTCCAAATTACTGGACTTTCCAAACAGGTGTGAAGAAAAACGGCGAGAAACACACGGAGAGAGAAGCCCCTCAATGCAAAAAAGCAGAGAATTTAGCCGGCGTATAAAAATCACTGGCGTGTTACCCTTCATGGGGAAGGGAATTTGGGAGATAAAGGCTGGAGAGGAGCGGTGCGGAAAAGGTAAAATAAAGAGAATAACAAAGGGAAAAGATAAAATGCGGCCATTAAATGCTTACTAAGGTGCATCGGCGGGTAATGATGTTACATATGAAATGATGAGGTGCCTAGACCGACAAAAGGGCTAACAAAGTTCTCTGCGTGAAGAATGCATGAGGGTAACATGCAAGGTTACATTAGAGCTTGTCAAGACGTCCAGTGTCATTTAGATGTGGAAACAAAAAGTTCATTGCATGTCTCCGTTTCCTGAGGCAGGCTGAGGACCTAAAACACTGTGCATTGTCGGAGAGACTGGGGAGAGCTTCTCCATGCAACCTTCACAGTACGCACCCTCGTCGGCATAAGCGGGGCACTCAAGCAGGATATGCTCCACAGTTTCGATCAAGCCGCAGTTATCACAAAGCAGACTATTCATAGAAATAGACATCTTCGGGTACACTTAAGGGGCTTTTGGTTACAGCGGGGAATATCACTGTGTGGGAGAATTATCAAGTTTAAACCATCTACGTCAGCTCCATTCATTCCCGCTAAACGAAGGCTCACAAAAGTGCGGGGCAGCTATATCGTCAGCAATTTTTACAGCAACAGGTTTTTAGGGCACGCTTCCTGGCTGTGCGGCATTGCCGTAATCTGGTGCCATAGCGATTGGTCAGCATGCACAGGCATTACGCATGACGTCACTAGAATACGCCACGTTCACTGGTCGGCATGCAGTGACTTGAGGCAAGACGTCACTTCAACGCGCCATGGTAATGCACAGCGATGAGTGGACCAAACACTGTGACGTCACAAGTGACGGCATAGTTACTTCGCATGCAGTTCGCTAGAGAACAAGAGAAAAGATGATAAACGTATAATATTATTTATTCCCGTGCAAACAGCTCTCGCTTAACCTCGTGTTCCGCGCTGGTAATCGTCCTGTGAGTTGTTTTTTTTTTCCTTCCATGTCTTCCTGTGCGTGTTCACCTGGAGTAGCAACATGGCCAGGCTTCCACAAAGATTAGAATATTTCTATGGCAAGGGTTGCCCATGGACGAGGCAGGACAGGAGTGATTTACAGACGCGTCCGCTTTGTAGTGAATGAAACCAGACTGATAATGCTGATGACAGTTGTGGTAGTAGTCACGGTGATGGGGATGGCAATGATACCACTGATGATAATGACTCAGTCAAATGAGTGCCACTCTTGAGATCGAGAGGGTAATGACTCGACTCCCGGCTACCCCATCAGTAGTGCATAATATTTTCAGTGCAATTACATCTTAAGCTGTGATTACAGGACATCGACAGCATTTCAGACTGGCTGACGCCGCTCACAAACTGGTGCAAAAGAGTCCAGCGTTGGTGTAGTGCACTTAAAGTCTTCGCGGCATGTTCAAAAAACACATCCGCCTCTGCTGTCCTCCTTCAAGCTGCATTCTCAGCATGCGGTGAAGAAATGCTGCGGATACGGAGGGGGATGACGTACCCAAGGGCAAGCCCGAGCAGGCAGCAGGGAGACAGCCGCGCAGCTTTCCGCATAGGCGCGATTACATAAACGGGCTCTTTGTCGGCTGTCCGTTTTACTTTCCACCTGAGGCACCGAGAACTACTTTCAAATTTGTCCGGAAATGAATTTGCTTTGCGCAATAACACAACATACTGGCCGGCGTGGCACAAACAACGCCAACGCTGAAACCACAAGGATGATGGCTTGTCGTGTTGTACAAAAGCACTTGGGGAGTGAAACCTGTTTTCGAGACGATTAGAATAATTTGTTGAGAACATTTACACAACCCTAGGCTCAAATAACAATCTGACAGTTGCACAAGCTCATTTCTCTGTACGGCATAAATAATGCTGAACCCACCCGGAAAATAGCTTGTCGTGGGGCTCGGTTTCTTTTGGGTGAAATGTTTGGAGAATAGGTGTTATTATTCTCCTTGTGGGGCATGTATGGAAAGGATCGTCTCATTCGTGGTCCAGCTGGTGAGATACAATTCCGATTTTCAGGAGAGGTTAATTTTTTTAAAATTGCTTTCACTGACACAAAAATTGTACCGCAGCAAAAACAAACAAACACAGGTGGTGCCAGAGGCATGAGGCGCGACGTTGCAAAGACAAACTCCCGCGAAGGCCAAGCCCGTAGCGCACCAACGAGCTGTACAAGAGTAAAAGTGATTTTTTTACGGAGAATTTCTTTCGCCCTTTTTCTATCCGCTTCGCGGCATTAATTTTATGCCTACAGTTACCCTCGATGTGATTCGCAAGGCAAGGCAATGGAGTTCGGACGGACGCCATCTACATCTCGCCATGCAGCATCGTGAGAGCCAACTCCATGTAGCCTGTAGCAAAAGCCTGACCGCATACAGCCAATGGGTGAAATCGCCGGAGGCAGCACCTGGTGTTTTTGCATAACCTCATGAGAGTCCGTGCTTTATGACGCATCGCGTCATAAAGCATGTCATAAGCAGCTCAGGGAGCTGGTCTTACTTTGGTTAGGGCCTTGCACTGTTCCACGCGCAAAAAGGCCTTCCCATCATCCCTGTGGTCCCGGTTTCAAGTTATTAAATAGGCTTTCAGAGCAGCCCAGCTGCGCTAAAGGAGAGCGCATTTATTCCTGTCTTCGATGTTGGTCGCTTAGCAGTACGATTGAATGTTCGAGAAAGAGTCAAATTACGTTTATAGTTAATATTTTGTGCAGAATTCCTATCCCTCAGGTATGCGCAAAAAGCGCAGTATGTGCAAAATTAAGAACAAAAATTATGGGACCATCCGACACCTCATTTAACAATTCTGCCACAGCAGTTGGGTTTACCCTCGATGGTAGCTTTGATGCTTTTACTCTAATGAATGCTTTTACTCTAAGCCTAGGCTGCACTCGCGCGACACCATTATTTTTTCTGAAGTGAGAAGGTATGTGGAGGTGAGTCGAAGGTGGTGTTGGGTGGGTGGGTAGCTTCCAAGCTAGAGGTGTGAACGTGGGGAAATTACTGGCGAGTAGTGGGCGGTGCTTCTCAAGAGAAGCTGGCTTTGCCAGCTTCTCGAGAGAAGCTGGCTTTGCCACAGTGTCTCTTAATTCAATTTCGTGGTCGCTTTGGTGGAGGCCTTGTAGAGGATGGATACAGGTGGTGGGTTTAACTACTGAAGGGTGCAGTGGTGGGGTTGGACGAGGGTGGATGCGGGCGCGGCTGGAAGCCCCCTAACTAAGCGGGTCGATGCTACTAAATGGGGGGTGCATGCGGTAGTAAGCTTTCCTCTAACGCACTGCCTTTTATCAAGCGAGTGCAGTAGACCACAGCTTACTTTCTTTTTATTCCTTTCTGTTCGGAGTGTAGTGCTGATTTCCAAGTAAGAATAGAAAATACAGCCTTACACACAGGAAATACATAATTGGCGTATTAAAAACAGGTGGCTGGCTGCGCTACGCACCGTGGTTTTTCAGTGGTAAGTTGGATTAGGAAATGTGGCCTATGTGGAAACCTTAATCTAGACCTTGTGTTCGAAACTAGAAATGCAGCCGAGCTGAAATTTCCGAGCTGAAAAAAAAAAAAACCTCGATGGCGTAAGAGCGTTAGCTGAACGTAAAGCGAATAGCCAAGGTTCGAATTTCATAAACGTTGTGCCGCAGAATCACTTGCTAGAGGCCTACGGTGAGCGCGAAGTGTGAGATCGCGTGTCTTCCCCGGCACAACTAGACCACGTGCTTGTAAATGTGTACGGATGAAGACTACAACAAAGAGCATGCACCATGGCCTTTCGGGTCCCTCGTAGTATCCAACACGACAAAAACATGCGGAAGAAACGTCTTCATTCGTCGGCTTTGAAACGTGTACGTAACTCACTTCGACAAGAGGAGAATTCGCTCAGGATTCTTTTTGCTCTGCACGAACAAAGAGGCATATTTAAACTTTAAATTAGAGAATAGCCCTCAAGACTGAAAATGGTATGGCACAATATGATATGTTATGTTACGGTATGGTATGGTATGGTATGATATGGTATGGTATGGTATGGTATGGTATGGTATGGTATGGTATGGTATGGTATGGTATGGTATGGTATGGTATGGTATGGTATGGTATGGTATGGTATGGTATGGTATGGTATGGTATGGTATGGTATGGTGAGGTTCTGTAAGGTATTGTGTGGTGGTGTGTGGCACGATACGGTATGGTAGTTTATGTTATGGCAGGGCATATGATGGTACGGCACGGTGGGGTGTGGTATGATACAGTAAGGTATGATATGGTGAGGTGAAGTGACGGTATGGTAGAGTGTGGTATGGCAGGGCATGGTATGGTCTGGTGTTGTACGGTACGGTACGATGTGATTGGTTGGTGTGTGGTATGGTATCGTATGGTATGGCATGTTGAAGCTGCTCTGGAAATATGAGAAACGTCATAGCGAGTGGCTCCAGATTATATTCGTCAGCCAGAAATTCTTTAACGCAGACTGACATTCTACAGCATAACCATGCTTGCATTGAAAACTTAAGGACAACACCCTTTGTTTCAGCAAGCCCAAGTAAACCTTTCGGCAGTTTTGCACGTTTTCGTACTTAACGGGACGCCGTTACATTCGGCCGAGTATTGGCACAAACACATACACGTTCTTTGCACCGATCGAGCTGAAAAGGCAGTACAGCCCGCTGTCCCATCTAGGCCCCTCGGTATGCTATCAAAAAAAGGGCGTTCTTTCGCGCAGAAAAAAAAATATTAAAGGATTTGTCCCGTATAACTAGCGCCAAAGCACTGAGAAAGCGTAAAGCTTGTGTCTAAATTACTCCTATTAAGTGCAGCAAATGAACGCATAAATGTATAGCCCGGCGTTTAGCTTATGTAAACTACCGCTTTTTTTGTCAGAATTGAATCACGTCAGTCGCTCTCCTCACTCAAATGTTCTTTCAAGGCAAAAGGGCTGTTCGCTGCCCCAGTCGAAGCAGCCTCCCTGGAAGGTTTCTATCTTTATTATTAAATAAAGTTTATCCTCCTCAGCCATTTCATGCTGCGGCTAGCTCTGTGCATGTGCCAAACTTCGGAAGTAGCTTCGCGCACAGTAATAGCTGTCAACAAAAATTTCGTTATCACTAAAGGAAAAACGCAGTAACAGCTCGAGGTGGACACCTGAACCATGCTGTGAGAAGGGATGAAGAAGGAAGAGAAAGAAGGAAAAGCGAACGAGATGTAGTATAGGAGAGATTGCTGATTATTTCAGCCCGCATGTGGTTCTTTGAAGTGCACTTACATCGCACAGCTGATGCGCGTATTTTGCATTTTTCCTCCATAGAAACGCGGTCACTGAGGCCAGGATATGAACCCGCGTCCTCGTGCTCAGCAGCCGAAAGCCGTACCAATGAGCAACGGCAGCAGGTAGAAGTAAACGAAGGACCCGCGGACCGTGGTCATGCTTAGCGGGTCGTGCTTAGTGGTCATGCTAAGACGGTTACTAGGCGACGAAAGGGGCCTGCATTGTTGCAGTAGCCTAGTCAGGCAGTGGGAGACATACTCTCACTTTCTACCCCTCATCAGACGCACTCTTTCAGACGCACTCTCACTTTCTACCCCTCGTCGCCACAGGCGCACTTTCCCTTTTGAGGGGGCACAAAAGTCGGCTATGTCCTGTGCAATGTCAGTGCACGTTAAAGTTCCCTAGGGGTTCAAAATTATTCCGGAGCCCTCCACTACGGCACCTCTTTCGCTCTTTCTTTTTTCACTTCCACCTTTCTACCTTCTTTTACGGCATGGTTCTGGTGTCCATCGAGATGGGAGTTCAAGCGCCCAACCTTCCCGTGACCGGATACTCCATATGATGATGAAATTGCCGGAGTAATTTGTTCTTGATAGCTTAATGAGCGATAGTACAATATTTGAAACATACACTGCAGTTTGGTCTTGCGTTCAAAGATTCAAAGCTGGACTCGAGTGCTTAAAATTTTTCATTCGCCAACTTCGATTGTAGAACATTTAACCATCTCCTACACAGTGCCTCTATGCACAACAACTGCATTGTGACCGACGGTTTTCGGACATAACCCCTAGCATCGGATTTCGCGCCTTCCGGTTAAAGACCATTTAGAATGCTGTTTGCCTCTGAAAGCTGCTGTGGCACCCAACACGATCTCTAGCGCCACCTAGTGCCGTCGTATCCTTCCATCACATTTTCATGGCAACCTTGTGCAGTGTAGAGAGACCTAACTTCCCAGCTCGCTACAAGTGTCAGGGCAGCTGGCTGCAACTGTCCAGACCGAATCTTCCGATAGGGGTCATTATTTAAACTACTTGTGAACATGAAGGAAGCAGACAAACGAGCCTCGGTTGCTGCATGAGGTACGGGCACGACTGGCCTTGCTTCCAACTTTGCCTCTATCGTGTGACTCACTTGTATTGCTACACTTCACTTCTCAACTCGGACACGACACCAGCGCCTTATCGATTTCGGTGGACCGGCCAGAAAAACCAGCCGCAATCGGGCCTTCTGGCGGCACTAATCCCTCCTCTTCGTCTACTACTGGGCTACAACCGACCGATTGCACAGTTTACCAACGACGAATTGGAGCCTTCTCCCCTCTCCCCCTTTAGCCCCACGAAGCGTCTGCGCACCCACCCACGCACGAGCATGGGCGCGTGCCTGCGAACGGGCTCAAGCGCGCAACCCCTTTCAGCCCTAATTGCTGGGCCGTTTAACGCGCGCTGGTGCAAGACAGACGGGCGCATTGCTCCGAAAGGACTGCTCGCAAGGGTCATTAGCAGAGCCGTCCAGCGCTGCGCGTTTGGAAAAATCCGCTCCGTTTTCGCCGCTGTCGGTCGCGAGTTTACGCCAGTGCGGTTTTCCCGAGCGACCCGCTGTTGCACGTTGTGCGGTCGCGCGGCTCGTTGGACCTGCCAGGCGGTGCCAACCGACAGGTTGGAAAAGCGAGGACGGAGGTGCTTGTGAAGTGGACGTGGCTGCCGCTGTTGCTGCAGTGCAGCCTCGCGACTTGGCCGTTCACTTCAATGTACTCTAACACGAATATATGCCTATATGGGAGTGATAAGGGAGTAAAGCTGTCCTCTAGTGTACATGTACACTAGAGGACAGCTAGAGGACAGTATTGAGATACTGGAGGTAATGATTCATTCCACTGAAAGGCAGCCAAATCTTTCTTTTAAAGTGTTTCCATCAATCGCATCCAACAGTTAAGACTGCCATAGAAAACCATTGGGGAAACCTTTTGACGGTTGCAAACACATTAACAGAAAAAAAAATCCAATACTGCCCTCGGGTGATATGCAAATATACCGATTTTTGTAGACAAATCTTACAATATATAAAAAAATTGCATTCAACAAGGTTTCCCGCTCAAAAATGCGTTTTCCAGAATTGCTGGGTATTTCATGCAATGAATGGCCTTGTGTGTTCGAAAAATATTTTATTTTGAAAATGATTAATGTGCCATTCAACATGTTTTTGCGTGCCAGAGTTATTGCAAATATAGGGTTCCAAATTATTCGACGGAAACCGGTATTCGCTTTGAATTTGCCTCGAACCAAAAACCACTGTTCTCTAGCTCCTAGTATTTACCCATCCACGCTAGGAGACCAGCGATTGTTTGTTCGGTGTCGTTGCACTTTCTTCCCACATCCATTTCTTCCTCTTGAGCTCCGCTAGAAAATCATCAAGAAGCATTTATTCCATAGTTTCCTTTCTGTGTGTCTTGCTACTTTACTTCAGACATTTTTATTTTAATTTCCCTTGGTGACACGTTCACTTAAGTCTAATTCTAAATTTTTTATTATGTTTCCTGCACTGTTTCGACCCTATAGATGAGTACTCGAGAAATACATCAATGACAGCGAGCTTTTCCCTGAGTTTTTTCGTAACGCAGTTGGTCAAATGTTTTAGGGAAATCTCCCAAAGTGGAGTAGATTTGTAATAAGGGAGTAATTGCTCATTGACATCCACCCGAGCGCAGCCATACGGCTACAAAGGAAAGCTATACAGCTTTCTCAGAAACTTCGCAGTTTCTGAGAGTTTCTGAGAAAAAAAAACTTTCTTTAACTGCGAAGTTTCCGAGAACGCTGTATAGCTTTCCTTTGTAGCCGTATGTCTGCGCTTGGGTGGATGTCAATGAGTAATTACTCCCTTATTTGTAGCGAAGTGTTCGTAACTTTTGACACCTTCCAACGGCACTGAAACACATTCCTATGCTTGTGGTGATTTCCTTCTCGTTGTCAAGATTTATACCAGCTTGCATCGATGTACGACCTGTCGCCATCGGCCGGAGCCTTATTAACTGTCACAAGCTGCTCCTCCTTCGCCAACCACCTGAACAATACTTTGGTATTCTCCATGTCGCTCTTCAAGCCTATCGTTAAACTTTCCTCATTTGGACACGTAATCATTCATTGTAATTAATACAATTGTCCGAGACAGCGTCTGAACAATGTCGTGAGCACTTAAGCGTAAAGTACCCAGGCGGGAACAAGTCTTTGTGAAGCGGAGGAATGCAGACTAGCGACTAGTTTTCACGCGAAGGATACCTGACGGTAGAAGTTAGCGAATGCGCAGGCCAAGTAACAAAAGATGAAACGTACTGCCGACAGCCATCGTTGGCTCTGCCGAAAGCCATCGTTAAAGAGTGCAGCGGGCGAAATGCCGAAATCCTATAGAGTGGCATTCCTGAAAGCAGCGTATTCCTGCCTGCCTGCTTTTCCGCGTCCCATGAAGCCATTTTGAAACATTCTTCTCCTGTGTCCAAAGGCCATGCCCGTGATGCAGAAACGTTTTGGTTCGTATCATCTGGTGTTGCCCGCGCCACGGTGCCTCAGTGGTTACGGTGCTCGGCTGCTGACCCGAAAGACGCGGGTTCGATTCCGGCTGCGGTGGCCGAATTTCGATGGAGGCGAAATTCTAGAGGCGCGTGTACTATGCGATGTCAGAGCCTGTTAAAGAACCCCAGGTGGTCGAAATTTCCGGAGCCCTTCACTACGGCGTCCCTCATAGCCTGAGTAGCCTTGGGACGTTAAACCCCAATAAACCAAATCAATAATCTGGTGTTGCTTAGCTGCGAAAATGGTGCCTCAATCTAAACCCTCGCCGCTTGTCAACCGGCAGACCTATCTAGATCTGAGGACGATACGTACAGCCATGGTAGAAATTATTTGGGTCACGTGATTGGATTTTCGACCGAATAGTCGAGCACCCACGCCACCCCTAAAAACCAAAATATTTTGAAATGTGGTGAGGCTGGCCATCCTCGCCCGGCACATATTTACAGCTTTACAAGGAGCGTTTACAAGGAGCGTTTCAAGCGCTCAACCACATGGCTATGAAGCGGACCACCCGACCTGATAAGTTCTGGCCGAGCGTGCTAGTTTACGAACGCCTTGCCAGAAAGTCAACCGTAAACATGGGCGCTCTCTTTAGCGCGCAACACCTCGGCACTGTTGCCTGGGTGGCCGGAATCTTGTGAAACTGCTGTTATGCAACTTTTTCTCCTGTCCCCTTTCTTTTTTAACCGCGCAGCCACCTTTCTTGGACAAAATAAAATGTATTGATGTATTGATTGATTGATTGATTGATTGATTGATTGATTGATTGATTGATTGATTGATTCATTCATTCATTCATTCATTCATTCATTCGTTCATTCATTCATTCATTTTTTCCTCCGCTTTACGCATGTCGCCCTTCCCGCTACATCTCTTCATCTCACAATCCCATTAACCTTTTGGCGTGGTGTTTGCCTTTACAGCCTCTATCTCGGCTGAATGCGAGAAATAAAAGAATAATGAAGCATATATGTCCCAAAACTTTCCTTTGTTCCCCTTTAGGGTAGCAAAGAATCATTACAGTGGAAGGAAATATGTTTCTTAAGAAAGCCATAAAACAATCATGTAGGGAAGAAAAGAATATGTAATGCCCCTATTAGGGGCATTTCAGATGTACAGTAAAAACGAATAAATAGACGAAAAATAACGACGTCAGAGTGTAAAAACGAAATCAATCTATGCGTGGAGCGTTTTCTTTGTTCGACGTGAAGATTACGAAGAATGGCAGTGGTGAAAAGAGAATGGTTCCCGAAAAGCCGCGAAACCTTTTTTTAGGGCCATTCCTGCGCGCCTTCAAAGAGCCTTGTATCATTTGTGGTTTGCCTTTTTTTTTAATCCGGATTACATTCTTGTTGCGTCATTCAGTCTAAAGCATTTTCCTTGGTGGCTTTTGTAGTGCTAGAGTAAATGGGAGGACGTTCATCCCCGTAGGGTAAAATAAAAAAGAAAAAAAAAACGGAAAGACGCATCGCGCGGACTCATCACCATCAGCTGAATGCATGAGCAGCCGTTTCTACGCCTGGACCTGGCCTTCCAACTTCCACCACCCTAGCGCACAGTGCTGATAAAAAAAGAGAACCCCGTAATAGAGAAGCAACTGTTTCGTCAACGTAGGGTGTTGAACTATAGCTTTACGGCAAGCGAGGTGATGGTACGATCTTTTGCGATCACTAGTCAAAGGTGTAACGGCGGTTTCCTAGCTTCCTCTTCTTCCCTATATTCCTCTTGAAGCGCCGAAACGACAACTGGCATTAGGTTACTTCCCAAAAGAGCGTCTTTTTTTCCTTGCACACTCATGAAATGTGCAGCACGATTGTTGACGTCTCTCAAAATAGAAGCAAAGTGAACTAGCTATAGGAATAAATATGAAACACATAAAGAACGAATTCCTTCTGTCCCCCCAACGCAATCTCCGACTCAGCGATAACTTACACCAGGCGTGGAGGAGGGGGGGGGGGGGGGGGGGGGGGGGGGCGTTGAGGGGAGGGAGTGTAAAGCATGCGAGAATGCTGAGGAGAGTCGGCGGCCGCGTGGGGCGAATCGAGTTGCACTGGGGTGCGCAGTTCCGCTCGGATCGTTGGCCTGCTCCAATATTCGTCTTGTTCGTTTCTCTACTTCAGCCCTTGCCCGTTTTTTCTTTCCCTTTTTTTTGTAGGCTTAGACATTCGCGATGGCAGCCGAGACTGAAATTGAAAACGCCGCACGCGCAACCTCCCTCCATTGCATCCGCCCCCCCCCCCCCCCCCCCCCTCCTTCAGCATCCCGTTTCCCGTATTCCAGAACGCACCGCCGGCAGACGTCGGGAAAATCCTCGAATATGTCACGGTTTCGGCAACAGAAGTCTCCGGTTCGTTTCGTTAAGTCGTCTGTCTCTTTTGTTCCATTCTCGCGTGAACTGGCAAGCAAGCTACGATCGCTCAACCGGGGGCGAAGACATCGCTTCACTTCGCGACTAGCTTCTGAGGCAATTCTTTGTGACTGTTGCTTTTTTATTTCTCTTTATTTTATCTTCTTCTTTAGCTTGGAGTATGGAGAGAGGAAAGGGCGAAAAATGAAAGGAAAGAATAATATCTATACTACCGGCTGTCGAGAAACAAAAACCAATCCAAGCGTTCGTCCTGCCTTAACGCAGTTCTTTTCTAAATCTCGCATATTCCAGCTTGCCTGAAATCCGTTCCAAGGCTGCTGTCGCGGTGGTCGCTTGGCGGCAGTGATTGGCAGTCGCAGACTCAGACCCGCAGACAGTTTGTCTCCCACGCGGGGTCATTTTCTGGCCGCGGAACCATTTTAAAAAAGTGCCCTGACGACGAAGCAATTAGTGCGACATAAATGACATTGTCTCAATCCTCCCCTGCTCCTTCATTTTCTAAGTTTTTTTTCTCCTCTTTTATTTTCTCGTTGCGTTTGAGAACTTGACCCAAGCATAATCACCCCGCGCCAGAACCACCGGGAAATTTCACGTTGCTAAATTTCAAGCTTGACGGGCCCGTTGTCTTCTTCAGACTTAATTTCGTTGTACGCGGACTGTCCACAGCTCAACTTACAAGGACGGACAGTTGGGAAATGGAGGGGTGGAGGAGGTCGCAGGCCCGGTAACAAGGAATTTTCATGAATGTCTGCCGAAGCCTCCATCAAAGACGGTTTTTAGATTGCCGTGGACAAAAGAAACTCGGTAATACCTCCTAAGTCACACAGTCAGTCACTCAGGACATGAACTGCAGAGCATGATCAATGAATTAGACGAACAGAGCAGAACGGTGGGGCTAAAAATTAACAAGCAGAAAACCAAAGTAATGTTCAACAGTCTAGCAAGAGAACAGCAGTTCGCAATTGGCAGTGAGGGGCTGGAAGTAGTGAGGGAGTATGCGTACTTAGGGCAGGCAGTGACAGCTGATCCAGATCATGAGAGGGAAATAACTAGAAGAATAAGAATGGGGTGGAGCGCATATGGCAGGTTCTCTGAGATCATGAATGGCAGTTTACCTATATCCCTCAAGAGAAAAGTATAAAAAACAGCTGTGTCTTACCGGCACTTACATATGGGGCAGAAACGTGGAGGCTAACAAAGAGGGTTCAGCTTAAGTTAAGGACAACGCTGCGAGCTATGGAAAGAAAAATGATAGATTTAACGTTAAGAGATCGGAAGCGGACGGAGTGGGTGAGCGAACAAACGCGGATTAATGACATCCTAGTTGAAATCAAGAGTAAGAAGTGGGCTTGGCCAGAGCACGTAATGCGAAGGCAAGATAACCACTGGTCCTTAAGGTGGTTGGTTGGTTGGTTTATGGGGTTTAACGTCCCAAAGCGACTAAGGCTATGAGAGACGCCGTAGTGGAGGGCTCCGGAAAGAGTGGATACCAAGAGATGGCAAGCATAGCAGGGGGTGGCAGAAAGTTAGGTGTTAGGTAGGCGGATGAGATTAAGAAGTTTGCGGGAATACGGTGGCCGCAACTGGCGAAGTACAGGGTTAATTAGAGGGACATGGGAGAGGCCTTTGCCCTGCAGTGGGCGTAGTCAGGTTGATGATGATGATGACGATGACTTTTTTTCTAGGTCCGGCCGCTACGGCTCGGCAGCTGATGGATGCGTCGTGCTACGAATCACAAGGTTGTGGGTCTATCCTTGCCGCGACTGCTAAACTCTGAACGTGGCGAAATACAAATACAACAGTCTACTGAGACAGCAACGGCCTATTTAAAAAAGGCTGTGCGGATGAGATTAACCTCGCGATTCTTCAAGCCTCTCTTTCCACTTTGCCGCGTGAAAATACATCGCTTAATTTGCACTGATGCTAAGCTACGACGTGTGCTTGGTTTTAGTACGATAATCTTTTATTGCAGTGATTCGGACTCAACTGCTGTGACCCGGCAACCAACGACCAACGCGTTGGCGTAAACTCAGCTGTGGCCCGTCAGCTAGAATGTTTTCTTCTTCCTAGCGATCACAGGTGAACGTGGATTGCAGTGAGCTGTGTTCTGTCCAAAAAGCTCGCGGCTTCATTGCCATTCAGGGTTTAGTGTTTGTCCACATCGTTTTTCATAAGAATACTGCACCGAATGTTGCCACGAATCGTACACTCTCAACCCGAATACGCTTATATGGAAGTGCAAAAGGGATAAGCTGTCTTCTAGGCTCTCACCTTTTAAAAAAAAGGGGCAGCCTTTTCGTTCTTTTTGTTTGGCATGTAGGAACACATCGCTTAAAGTAAAAACATTTGTCGATTTTTAAATGATATGGCTTATTGAAACCTTTCCGTTGTTGCCAAAAACGGAGACAGTTTTGCACTTACTGCCATTTTGCGCCAGTGCTATTCAACTGCAGCGTTTCCTATTGAAATTCTCGAACGAGAGATTAGGTGTTGCCCTAAAAGTCAACAGCGTTTTTTTCGCCTTCATAAGCGCAATTGTGAAAACATATACTGCCTTCATAGTGGAGTTACACATATCGCGCCGTGCTTTTCGACCCGGAACAAATTAGCGCAAACGACGTAGCGTGGACGCACTTGTGTCAGTCACGTTTTGCGTCAGTTGTTGTTTTGCATTCCTTATTAGTGGGTACTGTGACTACAACACCACGCTCCTTTGTGCTGTTGCACGCCGCAACTAAACACGCAACAAGCCAGAGTATCGCGGTGCCAAGTCACGATATTTCACTGTTGCCTGATGCCTGAATAAAAGTCTGCAAGGTTCTTTTAATGCTGCCCTCATTGGTTTCACCACCGCCAGCGCGCAGTCATTTATATATTTATTTTTCGTTTGGGCGTTACTCAAGCACGCACAGAAGTAGCAACGCTTAACTACATCGCCGAGTCACCTGGAAAGTTAGCCAGTTGATCTCTCTGGAGAGAGATGAACTGGCGAAAGTTTTCAAGCCACTCAGTGACGCAGGTAACGCCGTCAACAAAGTAAGGACCTTTCACGAGCGCTGAAGCGAATGGGTGAGACTCGAGGGGGAGGGGGGGGCGGGGGGGGGGGATAGCGCCCGTAGCCGTGCTATTCGTTATGCACGCCCGAACGGCCCACAAAAAGCCGCCTCCAACTCAAAACGCCTGCCGTGCTTCACTCTGTCAGCAAGCAAGCGTAGGCAGGGCCTACATAGTGCATCCGCGTTGTTGGCTACAGCCGTAGCCTGCACGGCGTGGAGACATGCACGCGTGAGCGAGGGCGAACGTCACCGCGTCTGGGCGTGGCTTTCTCTTTAGCGCCCCCGCATGAACGCCCGTCATCTCTACTAAGCTCATTCCCTATATCCTCTCCCCATTTGCTCTCTCTTCTCATTATGAAAGTCGTTTCAAATTAGCCGCTCATCCGCACGCCAGGTTTTCCCCCGTCTTTTCCACGTCCACACGCGACCTCGGCGCAACGTGAGCTCCTCCACGCCGGCAGAGCTCCTGGTATTAATTAACGAGCTAGGCCGAATATACCTCCCGGAAGCGGCGGGCCTGTCTTCGCGGGGAGTTGGGAAACCGCGGGAGTGGAAGGGGTAGCGGTTTTTATTAGTTTCACTTTCTTTTTTTGCTTTTGTTTCATCCCCCGAGCGAAGTGAAAGTAATCACAGGCGTGGTCTAAAGAATCCCGACTTCCCTTCGGGTTAAATGCGAAAAAAAAGGGGGTACGGGGGATGCGAGTGGGTGGAAACGTGAGGAAACAGACTTGTGGGAAAGACAGGGCCTTGACGGCAGCGTAAGGGGATATGCGCGAACCGAAAACAGTTGGCGAGATTCAAACAAGAAGCTCGGCTTTATGAAATTCGTTTAACTCGGGAGATGAGTGAAGCGGAACCGGTAAAAAAAAAAAGCTTAAGCTCAGAGGAGTAAAATAAGAAGTTAAGTGAAAGAAAATAAGCCTTCAAACTGACCTCCGAGGTAATTTGTTTAAATCGTGATTTATATTCCCACCCGATCTCTCTATCTTACGCTTACTTCGAGAAACACGGAAACCTAAGCCGACACTGGGAGCAGTTTCTCATCTTCTAAGCCACAGAAATTGTCTAAACCCACCGCGGTAACAGCCTTTTCCTTGCCTACTTACAGCTCTTGGAAATTCGTTCTTTATTATTTTTATTCGCCGTCGTTTCTTTAATTACCGTTTACAATAACCGAAACAAACGCACACTATGATGATTTGTTTCTGCCCCCGTGTATCTTGCTTGCCCGCCCGAACGGCATTCAAGGGAAAATTTGTGAAAGACTTTACAACCTTTGTGATTGTCAAGTTCGGCAACTCAAGACGGCTGTGGTGTATAACTCACGAAAGAATGAGTAGGAAAAGCCGAAATTGATACTTGACTGCCATATAATTGACCCGGATCAAAAATTGCATGAAGTCGAAGTAATGACTAATCTACTCCGCAACCTATTTAATCGTTGTAATAGAGACTGCCGCTTCCTCCGTTGGTGAAACGCATTGAGGCGGTGTTGCTGAATGCCTCCCCTGCTTCCTCCGCCCCTTTCGCGGCCCCAGTACGGGAGCCTTCGTGCTCTTCATCATTCCAACGGAATGTTAGTGTTGATGGGGAATGTTACACCCCACTTACCATACCATACACTGCAGCGGTGGCCTAGAGGCCTGAGCAACCGCCTCGCGTGGGGGAGGTCTGGGGTTCACACCCCAGTGCCGCCGGGTACCCACCGGTGATACAATGGGTACGAGCGTTCCCCTGGTGTTTGGCTTATTCAGGACGTAATGCTTGGGAAATGGGTCTTTGACCCCACCTTGAGCAATACGAAAATAGTTTGTGCCATGGCAGTCTTTGGCCGCAGATGCCCTTGCGTCATAACAATTCACTATCATCACCATCATCGTCATCATCATCACATCATGCTATACCACACGACACCATATCATACCCATTTTGTACTCGGTGTGAACGCTTTGCAGCTTATCGGAAGAACTGCTGTTCATTGTCATTGCTCATACGCACTGTACCTTTAAAGTCACGCTACCAGAAGTATGCCACGATTGAGCTACTTTAAAAGCAATGGAAGATAAATGAAGTTCTGTCGAAGAGCATAACTACTGATTTCGCCTCCCCACCTCCCATTAACTGAATTGGGAACTTGGCAGGTTGCTGTCAGTGGCGCAGCTCTGCTTACACTTTCAGTGTGTTTGCCGTGTTTGAAAGTCTACGTTATATCCGTCGTGAGCAGCCCGAGCGTTATCTGGCGCCTGAACCTTGCCTCGCGAATAACCACGCAGATAGAATACCCCCCTCGCCATGCAGTTCTAAGCAGGAACGTGACGACGAATGGATTCATATGTTGTCTCATCTCCAAAGCTCATCTTAAGGAACCAAGTGTGGCTCTTGTCGTAACATACTGCCGCGACAACATTGTCGTTCCGAGCCCCAGAATAAAAATGAATAAAATGTATTCAACAGGTAAAACATTCCGGAGTGCACGCCATCACCTCAAGAATGCCGCTCCGAGTTTTCACTATATCTTTCCTACGAAGTGAAGTATAGAGTCGTGCTGACTTCTTCGCCTGGAACGCGTAGCGGCGGCCCCCGAACGAGGTTCGCTCCTCATATCAACTGAGCGGAGCCGCGAGGCACACACCGCGCGAATTCCAGCCCCTTTCAATGGAAGCAAGACGGGCAACTTGAGTCGTAACGAGCGTAGCCTTACGTTTTAGGCCGAGATTTGTCCTGAGCTTCCGGTGGGATTAGTGGAAGTGACGGTTGACGGCCGACTACTGTGGGAACTTATGTGGGTGGTGAGAGATCTATTAACCCACAGGACGATGGCGCAATCTTCATGTGCATGCGTGTGCGTGTGCATGCGTGTGTGAGTTCGTGTGCATGCGTGTGTGAGTGCGTGTGTGCATGTGTGTGTGTGCGTGTGTGTGTGTGTGCGTGTGTGTGTGCGCGTGTGTGTGTGCGTGTGTGAGATGTGTATGAGTGTGAGAGCGTGTGTGTGTGTGCGTGTGTGCATGCGTGTGTGTGTGCGTGTGTGTGTGTGAGTGCGTGTGTGAGATGTATAATGTGAGAGCGTGTGCGTGTGTGTGTGCGTGTGCGTGCGTGCGTGCGTGCGTGTGTGAGTGTGTGTGTGTGTGAGTGCGTGTGTGTGTGTGTGCGTGTGTGTGTGTGTGTGTGCGCGTGTGTGAGATGTGTGTGAGTGAGAGTGCGTGTGTGTGTGTGCGTGCGCGCGTGCGGCGCGGACAGGGTGCCTCAGCTAATATTAATCAAGGCTTAAATTTGTTTAATACTGAAGAATAATGTTCCAGTGGTGTACGGCCAGTACGACTGTTGTGTAGATACACACGCAGCTCGCAGGGAGTATTCATTGCAAAAACAATCTGGCAGTTACGCTGACGTCAAGAGCAAGCACAAAATTATTACCCGCGTTTTTATGACTTCGCGCCCACGCATTCTTTTTTGAATATACATAGAACGGCGGCATACAGCGTGTGCAACAGCCAGAAGCGTACTGCCAGGTACGCGGCTTATGCAGAACGAAACGATAATGGCCCGGGGAAGATGTCGACAAAAAACAAATGAGAAGAGGCGAATGAACAGCGTTTTCTTTCCGTGCCTAATAAAAAAAAACTAAAAAATCAATACGCCAGCTTCAGTGGTACAGTTTCGCCAGAAGTGCATGCGCAGAAGAAAGGTGCTGGGAGAGCCAACCGGATATTTAAACACCCACGGAGAGGAAGCCAGTAAGGCAGCAACGATGTCATTTCGTCCTGCAAATGAGTTCGTTGCGGAGGCGGTTCACCATACACACAGACGTAATTCTAACTGTGGTTCCATTTATTCTTCTTGATAAGCTGCTGTTCCGAGGTTGAAGAATAAAAATAGAGTTATTATCATAAGGGCAGGAAGACACGTGGCGCTTGAAGCCAACGATGTAGTCGTTAGCACATTTTATGCCTCGTGCGCCCGGGCTTCGTTGGGGCAGTATAACGAGTCGTCCTTTGTCCGCTCGTTAAACAGCATTACGTGTGTTTATGCATCTTCCTGCTGCCTACATTCCTGGTGACCTTACCGACAAAGCCAGGTAAGAAGTTGACGATGAAGGAAGCAAGGTGAGCAGTGTGCGACCCCCTGTTTCGGCAAGACCACGGGGCCGCCTACGCCGTTAGGTTATATGTGTATGTATATATTAAGACCATAGCCGCCTCCCATTCAGAAAAAGAGTTGTGTGAATGTACGTTTGTAAAGATGAACATAGCTCTTAAAAGGCTTCAGATTTAAAATGTCAGTGAGTTCTTTAAGCCGTTAAGCCTGTTCTTGAATAAGGAGAAGGCAAATTGCTGTAGTAATCTTTATTATCATCATCACCGTCATCATAATCAGCTCTGGTTACTCAAAATGCACTAGAAAGGTCTCTCCCGTTAACCACTAACTTCCCCTTTCTTTTGCCAGCTGCGGACAATTTATCACCCCACCCCCTAACTACTGACTGCCATCCACCCAACTGACTTTCTGCCACCCTCTGCTACGCTTGCCTTCCCTTGGAATCTACACCGTTATCTTCACTTCGCGCTATATGTTCTGCATGCCCGCTTTCCCCTTCTTTTCAGTTAGGATACCCTGAACTCGCATTTGTTCCCTGGCCCTTTCTGCTATCTTCTTTCTCAATTTCGCAACACAGATCATTTTCAATTTCATATCTTGCTGTGCCGTCGAAAATTTGATTTCAAGCCTTTTTTTGTTAGCCTCTAGGTTTCACTCCGATAGGTGTTGACTGGAAACAGAGAAATCAGATATATTTTCCTTTTTAGAGAGTTTGGTAAGTTGCCATTCATGACTTCAGCGTGCCTGCCAAATTCACTATAACCTCATCTTACCTTTTCCCCTTGGTCAGAATCTGAGGTCAGTAATTGGCTTACACTCTCTTATTACTTGCAATGCCTGCCCTTATGTCATGAACCAGCGTTCCCATCTTAAGCTGTTGACCTCCGGCTATAGAGTCAATGCGATTTAAATGATGTTGAAACCGAATACGTTTAGAGAAACTGCATTTCTTAGGCTTGAATGCAAGACGACTTACAGTGCTGTTAGGAAGCTGAGACCACTTGCGCGATGAGATTTTAATCTTCCTCTCTCAAACTGGGTAGCAGTTTTTTTCCCGGCTAGGATAGCTGCCCTAATTGGTTAACGTGTGACAGAGCTATGCCCTTCGCTTAATAATTGCCGTAAAGTAGTTTTCTGATTTCTCGGTGCTGGTACCTTCTGCTGATACTTTTCGTTGCTGAAGGAAAGGATGCCTTCTGAGCAGTTTCAGACGCTGTGGAACACCGTCTTCACCACTTACGTGCGCATCAGAGTAGAACCGCAATGTGTAAAGGGATCGTGGAGAGGATGGCTTTAAAATTGGCCTTAAGGCCTGTCCCTTCGAATGAGTAGCCGGGAACTCATTCCAGGCGCCGGTTAGAATGAGCGACGAATAACTCCTCACTGGGAACACCCAACACGAAATGCGGGCTCTTATCTTTTTTTTCTTTTTTGTATGAACTACGGTACACATGTATCATGAGGACTTGATAATTCATTAGGCCGGACGAAGAGATCTTTTAGATGCATCTCGTCGCTGACAGAACCAGTATAGTAATTCTTACTTCTATAGTAGGTTTCTCTGTCTGTCGACGATGATGTGCTGGGAAGACAGTCATACTCGCCGCTTGCTACCGCTTAATTTCTGTAATTTAGACCTGCCTGCAGTCTCGAGAGCGAGCAGGATATGAAAAGGATGCCACTGCAAGAACAGCGTGCAGAAGGACGACTTTGGCCAGTGTACATTAATGAAGGGCGTCTTAGGTTTGCACCGCAGAAAATACATCATCTGCTTTATCTTGTTAACCTTCATGTTCACATCTGTTCACGCCGCGTGACTTCTTAAGTTGCGTTTTTTCCTTCCATGTTGCGATTTGATGTCCAGCAATATCATTGCTCCTTGCTAACATAAGGTGGGCAGCTTCATCTAGCGCTATCTAAAAAGCTTGCAAAATGACGACCCATTCGTGGTAAAAAGATCGACGGAAGTTATTCAAGGGCTGAAGTCTTTTACTTCACGATCATCAGTCTTTCCCATCGACGTAGATCTCTTCTATTCCATACCACATGCAAATCTCTTCAGGGCCGTCAGAGACAAAGAAGAGAAGACAAGATGAGCGCTTGTCCTGTCGTCCATGTTTCTACACCTTCGGCCCCATTTCTTTTGCGCTGCCACTTTCCATTATCAATCATCAACAAGGCCGCATCAAGATGTTAATTGGAGCTGCATTTTCCTTTCTTCCTTTTTAATACCCGATACGTTCTCGCTCCTCTGCTCAGAGCTGGTTTTACGCCACGCTCCTTTCGCGTTATTGACCTTTTGTGTTGTGTTACAAACTGCATTATTGTGCAGAGCACAATAAATGTAACATGCTGTGTATTACGTCGTCAGTCTTGCTCTATATTTTGCCCCTCTCCGGAAGGAAGTATTCCAATGCCATTATCGGGTCACCAACCGGTCGATATGGCCACGTAAATGAAAAAAAAAAAACGACGCCTTCGTTACGGCAATGTAGCCTGAAATTCAGCGACATTTGGTGCATAACCGAAGTGTACTGATGTCGGCAGGTGGAAACGTCTCCCGCACAACACAGAGTTGCCGGACGACGGTAGTGCCGTGAGGTTATTGCGGAACAGTAGATGATCACTTGCAAAGAAACAGCAGCCAAACGGGTTGTCCCAGAATTGCTTGCTTGCGAGACGCTTTCATGGCTTCGGCCCTTCTAAGTGTGCCTCAGCATTGGCGGCACATATCGAAGGGCCTCGGGTGTAATGAACATATGGTTTATTAGTTTACTGTAATGAACTTGATTTTATGCAGACAACCTCAGTTTTTTGGGTGCAGACAAGACCGTAGTACTGACCAACTGGAGCGTATGAGGTAAGAGAACTCGGTTCAGATCCCCCACACCAAATTATTTACTGCGAAGTTTCTGCTGCAAATAATTTCGCACGGGTTCCGCACTAGTTCAGAGCTCCATCGTGGAATTTATAGAGATGGCACATGAGTACTTAGGTGTCAAATTCAAAGCGTTGTGAGGCATTGTACGCTGTTAGCAGCACCACGTACTATCCTCTCGCAGTAGCCGCCTTCAGACATCCGGTTGGGCTACTGCCCCGGCCCCTGCTTTTAGCGACAATTTTCCCTTTGCAGTTACATCATTATTTTTCATATGCTACAACCTTTTCAGGTTAATATGCATCTTGCACGAAAACAATCATCGCATGCTCTTGTTCTAACCGACTTCAAGTCAGCACTATAGCGCCCCCAACGCGAGACTTCCTTAGACAAGTCTTGACTCAAGTCCCTTGTAACCGGCTATGAAAACTTCAGCATAAATGATATATGGTCTTTCAGGCACTGCCATCTCACTTAGAAGTCGCTGGTAACACGGGGACGAATTTGCTTGCGCAAGGCCCTGGACCTCGATGGCTGTTCCGAAAGGATACAGTTACATAAGGCAGCTAACGGCCACCCCTTTGCATGACTTCGGCGCCCTTTGCACCTCTGTTGTGATCCACGGAGCTTACCACAAGAAAAAGCTATGCTCTCTCATCTCGTCTGCGCACCGACTACGCCTACGTATCGGCATGACTGCACAAGATCCACCGCAACGGGTCAGATCTGTGTTCGTAATGTGCAAATGTGGAAGATGCGCTCCATTCCATTTCAGCGTATCCATGTTTCTGTGGCGAGCGTGGCACATTGCTGCGCTACTTCAGAAGGTGAAGTGTGCCGCATTATAATGTCGCTCGCCAACTGTCGAGGGAGGCAGTTTTAACCCACCCTCAAATATTTAGACAACACTGTCTATCTGGGACAGAAGTGGCAAATAATTATAGCTTTTTATTAGGAGACAGGGGCGGAGGGACTGCCGGTATTGTCAATTTAATTCCAATTTAAGTACGTACTAAACACCAGCGGCACGGCATGGCTGACTCGATGAACTCTTTGTTTTGAAATGAAGAGATCGGCGGTTCGATCCTCCCCCCCCCCCCCCCCCCCCCTCCTGAGAGGTAGTGCACGGCCATATTTCGTGGACCACATGTCTCTTTCGCCAAGGCTGTATACAGAGAAACTACGCTGCAGAATGGCTGAAACTTGTGCTCGCAGGGAAGCAAATATATGATGCGGCAAAAATAGGCTGCTGGCCCAGATTTCTCTTCTCTCCAGTTTTGATAGAACGCCTTTTTTTCTTATTATCGACGAGATTTTGATCTCAGATTAAGTTATTTTTGGCGGGAGAGAGATTCTGCGCTAACCACGCCCGACGGCACCGTTGCGCCCGGTTCTATAAAACTCTTTTCGTCGCGCGGGCGCCACATCGGGCCGTAAAGATAAGACGCCGACAGCTATACGACCGACGCGTTGTCATCCCCGGGGACGGCCGCCGTAGAACACGCGAACGCTTTCGCTGGGAACCACCGCTCTACAGCGTTCACTACAGGGCATCTTCTTATCGCCGCGAGATGGCGTCGGCGCCAGCCTGATGCAAGAAACTTGAAGTCTTTGTGCCCGCGTCTTAGCGCGTCTCCTTGCTGAACCTGGCTCTCTTCTTCCCCTTCCTCTTCCTCTTTTTCAACGCTTTCCTTTGTGGGAAGAGAAGTGAATTTAATGTCAGTTCGGAAACTGCTGCTTTGAAGCGCGAATTTTGTTGACTCGCCCGCGAACTAAGCGAAACAATCTTGAGAAGCGCTCAACGGCCAACTAACCCGTTTCTGCTTTAGTCAAATCTCTTGCGAATGCAGACTTTGGTATGTTTTATGCGCCCACTGGCCTGAAGTAGGTGAAGAAGGCATGACGTAAGAGCCAGAGCATCAATGCCTCTTTTTTCTTTTCTTCCTAACTTCGGCGCAGTACTCCTGCTTGGTATTTTAGTCTAACTTTGCTTCATGTTCTTAATAACCAAGAAATGCCCCTGCTACCCCATTCCATCACTGCTTTCTAATAACTGTTTTGCCGGCATAGCAGCGGATAGGAGACCAAGTTAGTCATGTTGGTAAAAAAAAAACGACTTGAGAAACTCGGCCAGGAAACGCGTACCTTTCACAAGCCAGTCATGGTACCACTTCGTTTACCGTCTTACAGCACGCCACACATGTCGAGATAAAAAAAGAATAAACTTTATTCGCTCCAAAAATGTTGTGGTCGAGCAGTGGTCGAGGAAACATCTTTAATGGCAGATCAAGTCAGCACGTCCTCTAACGCCCTCTAGCACCCAATGTCACGATTTCGCGACGTAACATTGTACACCGTGTAGCCACCCCTAAGTGGAGCTTGCCTAGAACTTTTGATGTCAAGATGTACTCAATAATCAGTTCTTCCCAATAAAAACAAAAACAAAATCTGGTGTCACTCAGGAAGCTGTGTGAAGAAAAAGGGGCCATGAATGTGTGACCCCTGGACAGCATTCAGCAACTGCTTGTCTCTCATTTTTTTTGACAACTGTTGCGGGGAAAACAGGAAGGCATTTAAAGTTTCTCTTTCGCACAACACGGACCAACTGCACAAAATAGACCAAATGCCCACACTCTAAACACAAGAATACGCCTATAAAGTAGTAAAAATAGCGTAAGCTGTCCTCCCTTTGTTAGTGGACAGTTTGCTTCCTTTTTACTCGTTTTATTTTTAGAGTGATGCATTGTTTCGAATTCACGACATTCCGATCTCTCGCACTTTAGTGGCGCTAACAAATTTTTGATATTTGCTTTTAAAACTCGGTAGATAATTCAGTTATTAGAGGGTCTACCAGATGTTCCCAGTATGCGCGAACAAGCTGGGATGGTGGACTGGGCAAGTTCGCCCGCTAAGAGAAGAGGCTGACACTGCGATGCAAAGAAGCCGCAACGCCAATGGGAAGCGTTTCAGGTGCCCTCCAAAGATTACATTGAAACTGCTAGGTGTATTCGGGTCTGTTCAAAAGGAAGAAAGAAGGAAATGAACAAGCTATGGCGACTGAAATAGACGGAAGGCGTCAGAACGAGTGAGAGATAGGTCCGCTTTTCTCAGCTGCGCCACTTTTTGCGCGCATTCTCCTGTTCGGGAATTCTAGCGCAAGCACAATGCCTGCCCGCGAAAAAGCAAACGTTAAAGGTCTGCCTAACGATAAGAGGTCTGCATCACGGGTTACTGACTCGACGTAGAGGTCGGCACATAATAAACGGAGCTCGCTTTTATGCTCTAACAGCAGTAACGTTTGCATTAGAAGATATAAAATGCGCTATCTTCACAAGGAGCCGTTACAGCCATCACTGCCAGCATGAACATGCCATGCCTCTGAAGTTTCATAAGGAGGAACGAAAATCAGGATAGAACACCACACTGCGCTCCGTTTACTTAAGAGTGCACCTTTACTTCAGATTATTCAAAACCAGATTCCCCCACACTTCCATCGTGCCGTAGTTTTCACACAATGTCGTGCAATGGGTGTTTCCGCCATCTGACATAATACCAGCAACAATATTTCGTTAGGACGAGAAAGGAGCGAGGTTTAGTTGGTAGTGCATTTTCTCAAAGTAAAACTGGCGCTGTAAATAGCGACCCGTTCCCGGTAAAGTATCGGCTATTTACCTTACTTCGGCGCAGCTATCTGTTTACACCGACCCATTGTTCACCCCATAGGACACGCAACCGGCCTCGCTCACAGTTTATCCGTAGTTGCGGCGAAAAGGGCAGCGGCGTTTGCGCAACAGGTTTACGTGGGGTCCGCATACCGCTGCCGAATAAAATAATAAGTGGGGACAGGGTCGGCCATCTAGCCACCGGTCATCGCCCTTCAAGTACCTAGCAAGAAAAAAAAAAACTAAACACGAGAGCCAAAAAGCATTGTGTAGCGAAATGGGAGCTCAATATTGCTGCTCAAGCGTACGAAAACCCCGAGTTATAAATTGTCTCGAATCCTGGCAGCATATCCACAGGAGCGAAATGCGAAAACACCCACGTGCTGTGCGATGACTCAAAGAAACGGTGGTAGTCGAAATCAATCTGGAGTTCTCGACTATGGCACATCTGAGAGCACATGTTGAGCTTCAGGACATTAAACCCAGTATATCAACCAATATAAATCCGCATGTTACAGTTAGAAAGCAACCGAGTGCGGCTACTGCTAAAGCTTCGCTGTTATTCCGTGCGGAGTTTACGAACCCTCTGGAAAATATATCGGTGGGTCAGGGGACTCATTGGCATTTCTTGCCGGCCAGTTCTGTTATCTTCTTGATACGACGATGGAAACCATTACCGAACAAACCGTCGCGAGTTCAACAGGAGTTAGTATTGTGCGGGCAGCATTGTCACGCCCTCTAGTTGCCCCATATGATACTATTAACCCTTTCCTCCTTCTACAGTCTGTGCTGGACATCTCTGTCCCCATTTCGCGGCAATACAGACGCACTCATGAGGAACTGCCGGTCAGTGTCCTGTTAAGAGAACGCGACGAAAAGTTTACTGCCGGCTGCAACGAGGTGCCTTGCCTCCCGCCCGTTTCACCAGCACAAGGGAACGGCGGTCATGGGCCAGAGGTGAGTTATGTTAACAACTATTGTTGCAGCAAAGTTCGTAGGTGTGTGCCACCCCTTTGTTATCATGCTTCCGTTTCTTTCTGCAGAGCTCAGGGTATAAGTGGAAAAAACACGCTTGTCTCTGCCTTTTTTTTTGCAATTACCGCCATAAACCTACCTGAAAGACAAACTTCATACCCGCGTGATGATCATGGTTTCAGTTTAAGTTGGCTTACCATTAGAAAAAAAAATCATATTGTGATTCTCTGATTCCAAAAACTTGTGCTGTCCGCTGTGACCTGCCTGTCTGTATCTCTTCAATTACCTACGCCTGGAACTTCAGGACCTCCAAGTTCTGCATCATTCTGTGTGTATCTTATATGCTAACAGATTCGGTTTTTTGCACATCATTGTTGTAACCCTAGACTCTTTTCTGCAAGATCTTGGGTAGAAATATTGCAATAATTAAATAAATGAATTTATATAAATGCTCCTCTCTTTTTCTTCGTCTTTGTTTCTAATGCAAGAGAAGTCCTAGGTTATTTTTGTTCTCACTCCTGCACTTCGTCTGTTGTCAGCCATGCAGTGTCTCTTCTCTATGTCCAGTGCGGTTCCCACACGACGAACCTCTAACTAGCCCCTATAAACACTCTCCTGCACCTGTGTCCTCGAGTCATGCAGTTCCAGATTGAATGACTGAAGCGCCATCCGAGCATCCGGCAGAACAATATTCAGGATGCAGATGGCGCAGCATAACCAAAACGAGAAAGAACAGCCTAGAAGCAAAGCTAATGCTGAATCTATTATCGCCAGGTGCAGTAACAACCTAAAAGAAGCAGTAAGGCAGCTTGTCACGAAGTTGAAAGCTTCCAGTGAAAAGTTTTTATTCAGAGGAGCGAAGTGGTGGTGGCCACAAGTGTCACTTCTCCGGTTCGCAAGTATCTTGTACACCATTAAGTGCTACCAGAGAAACCTTTGAAGGTAGGCAGGTGGAGTGGTCGAGATCTCCCAAGAGTGGGGCACATCCGGTGGTAGTGGAACAGATATTGGATGGAAGCGTAGGTCTTTCCGAGACACGCAACTGAGACATACAATTAACTTTCTGTTGCCATATTCAGAGGACATCGTACATCTTGACAAGCTCTAATTTCCCCTTGCATGTTATCCTCAACCATTTTCCACGCAGTTAGCTTCATCATGCACTTCGTCACTTCTTACGTTACATCATTACTCGCCGATGCACCTTAGTGCGCATTTTATCCGCATGGATAAAATGCGCCGCATTTTGTGCCGGAGATAAAATGCGCCGCAATGGCCGCATTTTATCTCCTCCCCTTTTTGTTTCATTTCACCTTTTCCGCACCGCTCTCCTTCCGCTTTTATCTCCCAAATTCCCTTCCCCACGCTGAGTAGCCTGCCAGCGATTTTGAGACGCCGGCTAAATTCTCTGTTTTTCATTAGAGGTCTCTTACTCTCTCCTCCCGAGATGTAGATCTGCTTCCTTCAGTACAAATTGTCAGCACATCAGGAAGAAAATAAGTAATACATGAGTCTAAAAAAAGTTAGTTAGTTAGTTATATGGGGTTTTATGGCGCATAAGCAACTAGGGCTATCATGCGCCAAACACAAGGTTAGATGATGTTATGTCAAGTGTACAGAGGTTACATTATAATAGATTTAAAACATTAGCTTTCTTTAGAAACTTACAAACAAGTGAAAACTCGACTAGTGTTTGCTCGCCTAAAAGCAATGCGGGAGGAAATGGAATGTATTCATTGTAAAATACCGTAAAAATTTTTTTTCTAAGTTCTTCGAGATGCGAACAAGAAATTAAAATGTGATTTACTGTGAGCTCCTCACCACACATTTCACACACAGGTTTGTCTTTTATTGTTAATAAGAAGTTATGGGTGATGTGTGTGTGACCTATGCGTAAACGACATAAAATTACTTCGATAAAACGTTCTTTATGGCGGCATGATTTCCATTCTTTTAAAATGGGCTTTATGGTATGCAGCTTGTTGTGTCCTTCATTTTCCCAAGAAGCTTGCCACTTGGCTCTTAGTCTGCTATGCAATAACTCCATGTAATCCCTAGGAGGCAAATTCACATGTTTTATTTCCATGGTTCTGGTTTGTGCAGCACACATGTCGGCTCTCTCATTGTCCCTAATGCCAATGTGACTAGGAACCCAGCAGAATTTTATAACATGTTTTCGTGTTGTGACCTTTACTATATTGTGTATGATGCTTCCAATCAGTGGCTCTGTGGCATTTTTGGAGTTTAATGCTGTAAGGACGCTCAGTGAATCTGTATAAATGATGCTGTTTTTGATGTTTTCATTTGTTATTTTCTGTACCGCAACACTAATAGCATAACACTCCGCGGTGAAAACTGTAGCACATGAGGGCAGTCGTACTGCATTTTCATTTTTTCCTTGTATTACAGCGCTTCCTACATGAGCATGAGTTTTTGACCCGTCAGTATGAAATGCAGTGTGATTTCTGTATTTTTCTTGTAGTGCTAGATATTCTTGTATTATATGGTCGTGTGGCGTACACGTTTTACTGAAGCGTGTTAGTGTGATGTCACACACTGTGGGGAGAGTGTACCACGGTGGTAGCGCTTCGTGTCTCTGTGCAATATTTCCAATTTCTTTAAGTATGTTCAGAGCTTGGCATTTTTCTTCGAAGCGCAAAAGCAACGGCTTAATCGCGTTAGGCTTGTTGTTGAAGATTATTCGGGATGGGCATTTCGTCACAATTGGGTAACAGAGATGTTTGGGCTGAGAAAGGATTTTGAGGATGTATGTACAAGTTAGTGCAGTTCTTCGATCATCTAAGGAAGGTTCATTCATTTCCACATACAGACTTGCTATTGGTGAAGTTCTGTAAGCACCGGAAGACAACCTTAAACCAAGATTGTGGATAGGATCCAGTCGTTTTATGTAGGATGGTCTTGCTGAGCCATATACGATGGACCCATAGTCTAACTTAGAGCGAACCAGAGAACAATATATATGTAACAGGCATGCCCTATCAGACCCCCATTGTTTTCTTGACAGTAGTTTCAGTATATGAGGGCCTGGGAACCTTTTTTCTTTAAGCTATTTGTATGTGGCAAGAAAGGGAGCTTTTTATCAAAAGTTACTCCTAGAAATTTATGCTCTTGTTTGACAGGTAATGGGGTCTGGTTTAGATATAGTGTGGGGTCGGCCTGTAGGCCTCGTCTCAAAGAGAACAGGACCGCTACTGTTTTCTGAGGAGAAAATCTAAATCCGTTTCTATCTGCCCAGGTAGCTAGTTTATTTATTGTTATTTGTATCTGTCGCTCACAGGTAGGTATGCTGGAAGACGTGCATGCTATTTGGAGGTCATCTACGTAAACTGAGTACATTATGGATTTTGGGATTACTTTTCCTATGGAGTTCATTTTGATGATGAATAAGGACGTGCTGAGGATGCACCCCTGGGGTACGCCAGTTTCTTGCATAAAAGTGTTGGAGAAGGTTGCGCCTAGGCGGACTCGGAACGTGCGGTTGGTTAGGAAGTCGTTCAAACAGCTCAGCATCCTGCCGCGGTTACCTAGGTCCGCTAGGTCACGGAGGATACCGAACCTCCACGTGGTATCGTAAGCCTTCTCCAGATCAAAGAAGACCCCGATACAGTGTTGCTTGTGGATGAACGCTTCCCGGACTGTGTTCTCAAAGCGAACAAGGTGATCGGTTGTGGAACATGTCTTTTTAAACCCGCATTGGAGTATATCTAAAAGTTGCCGGGACTGAAGTATGAAGGTTAGTCTGATGTTTAGAATGCTTTCGAATGATTTTGCTATACAGCTAGTGAGTGCTATTGGCCTGTAACTGGTGGGACTAGTTGGTGGTTTGCCAGGTTTTAGAAAGGGTACTATGATTGCTTCTCTCCATGCTTGGGGGATTTCTCCACTCATCCATATTTTATTGAAAAATTTTAGGAGAGCCTCTATGGCAGTCTGAGAGAGGTGAGCAAGCATGGCATAATGTATATTGTCTGGGCCTGGTGCTGTCTTTTTACCTTTTTACCGGATGTTAGTACTGCGTTTAGTTCCTGCATTCTAATAAGCTGATTGTAGTCTTCATGTATGCATGTTCTGAAGGGAAGTTTTTGTTTTTCTACTATTGTTTTGTGCTTTTGAAAGGAGTGTGTGCAGTTGGATGAGCTTGAAACTGTAGAAAAATGCTCACCTAATATGTTGGCCTGCTCTTCTAATATTGTTTGAGTACCGGGTGTTGTTAGCATTGGAAATGTAAAAGGAGTAAAATTTCCGGTGAATTTCCGCACCTGCTCCCACATTTTTTTTTATGTTATTGAGCTGTTTATCGAGGATATGTACTGTTGCCAAGATGCCCTTTCTGCGTTGCGTCTGATGTACCGTGCTTTTGCTCTTGCTTTTTTAAAGTTTATGAGATTCTCATGTGTTGGATATCTCCGAAAAATGCCCCAGGCTTTGTTTTGTTTCTTTTTTGCATCTTTACATTCTTTTGTGTGCCAGTATTTGTGATTTTGTTTTACTATTCCAGAGGATTGAGGAATAGCTAAATGTGCGGCAGCTAAGATACAATTCGTGATTTTTTCATTTATCTCATTGATGTCAACATTTTCTAAAACTATATTCTCTAATGTAGCTTGTGCTGTAAAAAGTTGCCAGTCAGCTAAATGTAGCTTCCAACACCGTGGTTTTGTGGGAATAGCTGTTAGCGAGGATGAAATACTTATTACGACAGGGAGATGATCACTTCCATATGGATTGTCTAAAACACTCCAGTTAAAATCGTTAAAAACAGACGATGAACTAAAAGACAAATCTAAAACACTCATTTTCCCCGAGGTTGGGGAGCAGTATGTGGGTTTATTAGAGTTGAGTAAACAGACGTCATTGCATAAAATAAAATCCTCTACGAGATGGCCTCTAGCGTCAGTTTTCTCGCTTCCCCAAAAACATGAACGTGCATTAAAATCTCCAACTACCAGGTATGGCTCTGGTAGCTGCTCTAAAAGATCCTCTAAGTCATGTAGTGTTAAATTAAAATGCGGATCGATATATAGTGAGCACACTGTGATGGTTTTATGGGCAACCAGTGTGGCTGCGGCAGCTTCGAGTCTTGTTTTTAGTTTAAGCTCTCGAGCCGGGACACCGTTTTTCACTATGATGGCTACGCCTCCCGACAACCGGCTCGCCTGTTCCCGATCGCGGCGGAAAACAGTGTAATTCTTAAGAAAGTTATTTTTTTGGGGACCTAAATTTGTTTCTTGTAGACATAAGGCGACAGGAGCGTGTGCTCCTAGTATGTCTTTTATGTCACTGTAATTGTTTAGAAGTCCTCTACTATTCCATTGTATTATGAAAGCCATCTTATTTTTGTGTTTGTATCGGGTGAAAAACTAGATCAAGTTGTTGATCGTCCCGTGACTCGGGGCCTGTCTTTTTTTTTATCGATCCTGGGAGCTCCGCCGACCGTCCAACGTGGACGGCGCGGGGCTGATGCCCTGGGCCGTGTCCATCGCCTCTGCGGAGGCGCTGGACGACCGTGCAGAAGGCACGTTCGCGTTCGAGTTTGACCTCGACCTGTGGGAAGAGGTCTTGAGGCCCGCCGACCCGGGGGTCTGCGCAGCCTGACTTGCAGTTGGCGGAGAAGCGTTAGCTGCTCTGCCTTGAGGCGCGGATGGCCCCGCCACAGGCTCACTGCGTGTGACCTGGACGGGTGCCGAAGCCTGGTGCGGTGCTCCGCGCCCACGCACCACATCGGCGAAGTTTTGTTTTGTTGTGAAGGAGAATGAGTTCGTGAGTGCAAAACGCCTTCTCGCTTCTTTAAATGAAATGTTTTCCCTTGTCTTTATGGTGATTATCTCCTTTTCTTTTTTCCAGGACGCACACTCCCTGGAGTACGCTGCATTGTCTCCTTCACAGTTTGCGCAGTGCGGGGCTGCGTCACGTTGATCAGAATGATCCTTCGAGGCGCATTTCGCGCACGTTTTTCGGCCGCGGCAACTTTGTGAGCCGTGACCGAACCTTTGGCAGTTGAAACATCGGCGAGGGTTGGGAATGTATGGTCTTACGTTAACTTTCAGATATCCTACTTCGACTGTGTCGGGCAGTGTGCTGGTGTTGAACGTCAGGATCATGTGTTTTGTGTCTATTTCCTTATTATCCTTCCGGATCTTGATTCTGTGAACATCTATCACGTCTTGGTCACTCAGACCTTCGAGCATCTCTTTTTCAGTGATGTGGACAAAGTCATTTTCGGATATAGCGCCTCGGACGGTGTTCAGAGATCGGTGTGACGTCACGGAGACAGGAATATCCCCAACAGATACAATGTTTACGAGTTTTGAGTGTTGGACGTTGTCACGCAGTTCGAGCAGTAAATCACCGCTGGCCATTTTAGATACCTTGTAGCCAATGCCCAAGGCTTCTGTCAAACACTTTGACACAAGGAAGGGAGACAGGATTCTAGCTTGCTTATCTTGTACTTCACTATGGATGACATGGTATTTAGGAAAACTGACTTTTCTTTTTTGGAAAAAAACATCTCCTTCGTTTCGCCCTCTCTTGAGAGAGCGATCTGGTTTGGAAAAAGGGGGAGCCATAAAAATTCTAGTTTTTCGGTCATGGGGCCAGCCACCCACCATGGAGCCCAACAAGGGGACGGGACAGGAACTTGCGAGCAAGTCCTGCCCACGCCAGCTATACACCTTAACTATAACCTAATATGACTCAACTCAGGGTAGTTGGTCACACACGGTTAACCCTCGCCGCCAGGAAAGAGAGGAAAAAACGAAGAAAAGAGGAGGAGACAGGAGAGTTGTAAGAAAGAGATAGGAAAGTGAAAGATAGAGGAGAGGATAGGAAAAGGCGACTGCCGATTTCCCCCGGTCGGGTCAGGCCGGAGGTGCCGTCTACAGGAAGCTAGGGCCAAAGTGGTGTGTTGCCTCTGCCGAGGGGCCTTAAAGGTCCAAACGCTCGGCATCGGCTCAATCACCAGGATCCCCTTTTCCCCGGACACGGCGATGCCACGCACGGCTAAGCGCGGATGCTCGGGTCCGTGGTGACGCATTGTTCACCATCATCCCCCTGCGGGGATGTCCCTGCGGATGCTCGGGTTAACCCCGTGGTGTCGCCACTCACCAACGTCTGCATGCTGCCGACGCCTCCCTGCGGGGAACTAAAAAAAAGGTTGTAGGCCTTCGTCCACATGAATTCTTTCAGTGGTCACATGCAACGCGCACAATCTGCAATAGGCAGGCGCGCAGTGTTTGACAGGCGTTTTTTTTTTTTCTAGCCGAGAGGCGATGCTGACGAAGCGTGAAATTTAACTGACCTGAGAAACATGCTTCAGTGGGCGCTTAGCAGCCAGCTACTAGGAGCATGCATTGCTTGAATGACTGCCTGACCATCATGTTGTTGTTTTTTTTTTTTCTTTTCCACTTCACTCCATGTCATCTCATGCCAGTGTTAGGATTGTTGGGATATGAAAAAAACAGTTATGAAGGTCCGGTCATCTGCTTGACCGGTGCATAACTGATGGGTGAATTAGTGCACCAGTGGACGATTGGTTCCCTGTGAGAGCTGTCCCCTCTGCAAAGCTTACCAGGAAAAGCTTGAATCAATAAAGAACGGAACAAAAATGCACAGTTGCACATACGAGGTTATGAGAGAAATCTGAGTTAGCAGTATTGGGTGTGCAGTTCACTGCGACAATGATCGCCCTTCCGTAGCGGTTTTGAATAGTATTTCGCCGTCGAGTTTTCGTTCCAGGCTTGTGTGGACTTCTTGTGGGCGGACGCGTCTGGGGGGTGGAAGTGAGTGGATCGGTGGTGGCGGGTAGTGCCTTATAGAAGGTGGAGGCGGGTTGGTTCGTGGTGAGTAACAGCTTCTGGACTGTGAAAGTGCCTTGAGGGTAAAGGTGGACAGGTAGCCGGTAAAGGCCTTCTTGAGAGTGAATTTGTATGGTTGGTGGTGGGTGAAGCTGCAAATAGGTGTGGTTGTCTTGTTAGGTGGTGGCTGGAGGATCCCGGAGGGCAAAGGTGGACGGATGGGGGGCGCAGGACTTCTTGAGGGTGGCCGAAGCACATACAGCGGTTAGATTTGGAGAAAGTGATGGCAGTAATAATAACGCATAAAAAAGACCCCTTCTTACACCCTCGGTTCGAGAAAACGTGAAAGCTTCGTATTGAAATTTATTGAAATTTAGAGAAAAATACAATTTTCTAGGTGAAGGGGGCTAAAGGTGACACATGAGGTCACCTGACTGGGCCCTAAGCACCCTGCATTCATACAGCACAGTGTGGACATGAAAAGCAATTCAGAAAAATTCTGCAAGAATATCGTAAGACAGCAAAAAAAAAACACCCCTAAAAAAGAAAAAAAAACATTACAACGAAATTCTACAGGAATACCGTGTGCATCCACATACAACTAGACTTGAAAAGCACACCCTTGCTACAAGTCAAAGTAAATGAGTAAGGAGAATAATCACCAATGTGTTCCCTTGACAAAACGAACAAAGATAACCGGAATGAAGGGGTCCGCCTGAAACATAACAGTAAATATACTGGCACCGCAGTTTCTACAAACATAGTCGGGTTTATCGGCAAGTCAAGAAAAAATTCTTTGCCTGCTTTCGGAAAGCATGCAGAGAAGAACAGTTTTCCATGAGGCCCATCAAATCAGGATGAAGATTCAGAAGATTCGGAATAAGCCAACTGGATAATTGCGTTCCATAATTAGTCCTACATTTAGGTTTTATAAAAGAAGTTTTCCTAAACTCGTAATGCGACTCTTGCTTCCTATGCATCGATATGAATAGTTGTGGATCACTTTTAAAATCTAAAAAGGCAGTCTCTGACAAACGCAACTCACACAAGGATTCAATGTCCAAGATTCTATTTTGCATAAAATATAACAATTTTGAGTCACGTGCCGGTAAGTTTATAGCGTCGAAACTGAACGCAGGGGCAATGTTTTTTTCCTTTCTCCTTCAAAGTGGGATCGTACTACGCCCCCTCCCCCCTTCCCTCCCGACATCATGACACTTCAGCTTACAGGTACCCGCCATGACCTCCATGGTACCACGTGATGAGGCCTCATGGTTCCCTGTGAAGGCATTTCATACTTTTTGAGTGCGAAAACACTACTTCAATAGCAAAGTCGAAAAACCCGAAGTATGTGCGAAGCCTCAACCTTTGACCTTCACGGAGCGCTAGCGGCGGAGGTCTTGCGCGACTGCTCCGGCAACGCGCGAACCCAACCTCCCCTCAACTCCCCGCGCGCTACAGTAAAAAGCCCTAACATTTTTTTTTTTTCAGCAACCACTGTGACTCCGGATAACTAACGCCGGAGGGAAGGATGCATTGAGTACACAGTATGAAATCGCACACCTCCCAGTGAGCGCTTCTTCTGAATACCCCATTAGAAAAGAGCTGCACGCTGAAGTCGCTTAATTAAGCTGTTGCCTTATTTGATGTAGTCCGTTGAAGACAAAAATAGGTCGCATTATTTTTACTTTTCCACAAGAAAAGTGACGCACCATTAGTGAATAACTTTGCATGTACTCTGTGAAAGTTGTTTTTTTTTTTTTGGGGGGGGGGGGGGGGATAGCATTCGAGCTTCTGTACGTAGACTAAAGTGTCAGCTTCGAACCTCCAGAAATTAAAGGCAGCCATTATCCAAAGTATTTGCAATGGGCCCTCAAAGACACTACTAAACTGTGTATCCGTAATGCTTAGTGTACCTAAGACTTCATCAATTTCTTATTACGCCTCAAAAAATGTTCTGCATTTTGCTATTCAGGCATTCGGTTTTCGACCATGGTATATGCGCTGGGAATTTGTAGGAATAATTTTCTAAACGAGTTTTATTCTCGTTCTGAGAACATAGACCTTTAGTAGTCGGTAGAGGCGGGCCTGTTTAAATCTCTACACGTATATCATTTTCGCGACATTTACTCTAGGCCTCATCACTTAGTGCTGCGAACTAGAAGTCTCCGCGTGCAGCGTTTCCGGCGCCCATTTTATAGGGTCCTTAAGCGCTGCCTGTTTTGTCAATCGCCGGTCGTAAAGATGGCTGATATACAACTTTTTATAGCTCTAACCTGCCATTGCCGGCCCAAGCTTCGAAAGAATCAACACGACAACTTTCACTTTCATGGGTTTCCTAAACTGCTCACTCGAGTTATATTTTGGCTCGGTTGCCTGATGATGCACCAAAATATTATGGTAGGGAAATTATTTTAGTCCAATAGCGGTAAACTAGTTGCAAGACGAACCCGAACGAAGTTTTCGGTTGCTGTCATTCTAAAAAAGAAATGAATCCTCACTTCCACAAATTGTCTATACACACTGACACTTTGATCTTTAGCATGATTATAGGAAGATGTATTCGCGAAATTCACTTCCCGGCGACCATATACCTCCATCGGTCGCAGCACCTAGTTTTAGAGCGGTGGGGAAACGAAGAGACGACGGGGGGGTAATGAACGGCCTTGTCACCGTTCTTGGCACCACCACCAAATGCAGCGCATGAAATGGTTTTCATACAGGTGAGAACTCGACGGAACAAAGCTGGCCGCAAGCGGCTCAGAGCTCAGATCAGTCTGCGTGCGCCTCCCTCTTCTTCCTCGAACTTCCTCGAGCCGCTTCTTCCTCGAGCCGCTAGACGGCGCAAGAATATATTTGAATCCTTGAATATCGCGAAATTCTCAAAAAGTAGTGCAGTAGCCCTTTAATCGTAGTTAGGGCAGCTGCGGTCTCACTGTAGCAATCTCGCAGAAGTTTGGTTTATTGGTTTATTGGGCTTTAACGTCCCAAAGTGACTCTGGCTATGAGGGACGCCGTAGTGAAGGGCTGCGGAAAGTTCGACCACCTGGGGTTCTTTAACATGCACTGACATCGCACAGCACACGGGCCTCTAGAATTTTGCCTTCATCGAAATTCGGCGGCCGCGACCGGGATCGAACCCGCGTCTTTCGGGTAAGCAGTTGAGTGCCATAACCACTGAGCCACCGCGGCGGCCATTTTGCAGAAGTGTCAGAACATCTTCGCTCTTGGGCACGACGTTTGCTTCAATACGCCCGGTACGAAGCAGCAACATATCAAACCATGTCAGCCGAATATCACATTGCCTTCGGCATGCCACGCGAATATGTTCCGAGTTCAGCGAGCAAAAAGTTTCATAGGCTGTGACTAATTGCATAGATCTCATTTCATTGTCTAAAATCATTTCGTTTCTTACAAAAGACTACGCTATATATAATGGGCTCATATTAAGCATCGGAAATTCTAACGTTATCTTCTTCAATCTCTCAATATCGAAGGGCATGGCTACCATTGAAACTTACACCGACGTAAACTATTTGTATAACTTGGTCCATGGTACACATGAGATTAGAAGCACATTTTCGGAGGTTTGCAGATTGAAGCCGTATTTTGTAACAATCTACCGATTGTCGCTGGTACGCTTGCGTGCAGCACCGCCACGCGCCAAAACCGACGACTGGTATCGCTTGCTACCTGCGGCCTTGAATTCAAAGTTAGGGGTTACCAGAACTCGAGAAAAAATATTAAGCAGTGAGAAGAATGGTTATAAAATTCTTGCCTGGGCTGCTTTCCTGAGTTTCGCAACAATTTAAATATATATACAGTTTCAGTTATATATAACTAGGAAGCTTTGTTTCCGGGTAAAGCCCGGTTTGACCCGGTACTTGCACCCCGTGGAGAGATCGGGTTAAACTCTATTTCAGTCCGAGAATCCCCATCGAAATAAATGAAATTTCTCATAACACAAACAGGCACCTGATGGGCGGATGTCTTGCCCTTTTTACAGAGCGGCGTTCTTACCTGAATATTATTTTACCGGAATATTACCAGAAAATATCTTACCTGGCCATAATTTTGGCCTTTTTTTACACTTCAAAGTGTTATCCATTGCTTGGCTCAACCTGCTGTTAAGTTCAAAAAGTGAGTTTTACAAGCGAGAAAGCGGAACACAATTCATGGCATCTTACTCGCCCTGTTGTTAAGGGCATTATCGACGTTCACGTCCTTGTCCTCCAAGGAGGTGTGAGGTAAAAGGGGAGGAGGAGGAAAAGCAGAGAGGTTCTCCAGGACTCATTTGCATCAAAAAGGCTTATTTGCTGTTGAATGAATAGTTTTCAGTTTACAAACAAAGACGGATAGGTCTATCGCAGGGTGGAGATGCTGCACGTGGGTATGGTGTTAACCGTAGTTAATGAGAAAAAAGATTGGTACGTTATTTCGCAAAACTTTCTTTACATGACCTCTCCTCGTTATATTGTTTCTTAAAGTTGTGAGGAAAAAAGAGATAATTACGCATGTAACGTAACAACAACGAGCGCCAGCAGTCAATAGTCTATGCTGAAAAATATAACCCGCAAAAACCCGAATTATGAAATTTTTAGTGCGGTATCGATATCAGGCGCATTTGCTGATTTCGGGCATACGTACGTCCCAGGAGCCTCCTTTGGGGCAGGCGGCCCACGTAATCACGGATTAATGTCGCGATGGCCATATGAAGCTTCTCCGCAGCACACAGGGCCAAGTGGCGGGCGCTTGATGACGTCATCAAAGGTTGGTAAAAAAACCAACGCCACTGAAGGCAAAGCCCACCGAGACTTGTTTGGCAGCATCAAACGAGGCACTGCAAGGTGTGGTTGACAGCAGCGGTAATTTGAAATCTTACCCTCTGTGACGTCACACCGAACTTGCCCGAACATCGCCGGCGCGTTGAAGAAAAGGCTAAAATGCAATCGTCGATTATGTCACTATTAAGGCGGAAGCCTTTAATGCCTCATCGTTGTAAGCAGGAGCTGTCGACATAAAATGTCACGCTTTTCAATTGGTCGAAACGGTCGTGACGTCACAGTGCGCGAATTTCAAACTGGGCCATAACCATGCAACCAATTAAAGGGATTGTATAGTGATTCTCCAAGTTACTGGGACTTACTTAACCAATTAGCCTAATTAACCTTCCTAGTTAGACCAGATAAATAAATAAAACCGAGTAGGAAATTGGCCGAGCTCGGGAATCGAACCCCGGTCTCTGGAGTGCGAGACGAGCACGCTACGACCCAGCCATGCCAGCTCGATGGCTTGGAATGAACAAATGCGCGTCTAGTGAATACGGTGCCTTCGTTCACTCCCATCTTCCTCCCTTCCCGTTACGGCGAGGTTTAAGTGACCACCGAGATATGACACACTGATACATTTGCTTTCCTCAAAAACCAATTTACCGATGAGCAAGGCGTACAACCTTTCCTCAAAAAGCGTTGCATTCAAAGCGCAAAGCATTGCGACGAACGGGTGGTGGCGTTCCGTGGACCGCCTGACAGCGCTGCAACAGGCTTTCGCGTTCCACTTTTAAAGGCGAAGCTAAAGCGTCATTAATTGGCAGTTAATTAATGCACCAACAGAATGTGAAGTGAACAATCGCGTAGCAGAATGCAGCACTCAGGCTTTCGCCTTTCACCACTTTAGCCGCTAAAGTTCCTCGTAATTTTTTTTTTTTACATGCTAGCGCAAAAACACTTGGCACGCTTTACCTACAGCCTATATATTACAGGGGATGAAATGGGTTTAGTACAGGTGAGAGCTCGGCGGAACAAAGCTTGCCGCAAACGGGTCAGGGCCCAGACCAGTCTGCGCTCCTCCCTCTTCTTCCTCGAACTCCTCAGTCAGCCGATACGCAGCGTAACAATTTCCCTCCGGCCCACGATTCTCATCCTCGAGGAAGTTAGGCAGATCGACAATGGCTGCGCTTCAAGCAGGCCGCTTGAACGACCCGTGTTTGGCGGGAACGGCGTATCCGTCGTCTCCTTGGCGACGACGTATTTCACGTCATTCAGTCGGTCCAACACGACGAAGGGCCATCGTACTTACACAGAAACTTCTCATACAGTTTTCTCTTGCGAGTTGGCGTCCAAAGCTAGACAGAGCCTCCAGGAGAATAAGTTACTGCACTAGATGTAGGTCGTAGTATTCTTTCCAGCGGCGTTGAGAGGCCAGTGTGTACATAAGCGGGCTATACGACGAGCTTCTTCGGCACGGTGGAGTATCTGGCCAATGGACGCGTTGTCGTTGAGGGAAAACGGGAAGATGGTATCGAAGAAAACGCGGGGAATTCTGGCATAGAGCAAATAGAAGGAAGAATACCCGGTGACCTCATGATTTGCCGTATTATAAGCGTGCGTCACATATAGTAAAACTGCGTTCCAGTTGCGATGCTCAGACGAAACGCACAGGGACAACATGTTTGTCAGGGTGTGGTTGGTGCGCTCGGCAAGACCGTTGGTCAGCGGGTGGTATGGTGTGGAGTGTCGGTTGTCGATCCACAAAGCCGGAGCATTTCTTCCTTGACATCAGCCGTAAACTGCCGTTGAAGGTCACTTGTTATAGCACGGGGTGCGCCATTGCGAAAAATAACAGAGTGTAGAAGAAACGACGAAACACCATCAGCCTTTGCGGTAACGAGAGCAGCGGTCTCCGCGTATCTGGTCAGACATACACATACAGTCACTCAGCTGCGTCCCTCAAGACTTTGGGAAAGAACCAAGCAACTCATTTCCAATCTTTTCAAAAGGGGGAGTGGGTGGTTTGACGGGCTGCAAAGGACCGGCCGGCGGTGTGGTTCGTGCCTTAAGTAGTTGGCATTGTACACATGTTGCAACGTATTCCTTGGTGGTCAAATAAACTTGCGGCTAATAAAAACGCTGGCGAATTCGGTGTAGGATACCATAAAAGCCTAGATGTCCAGGTGTGATGTCACCGTGCGTAGCGTGAAAAACTTGCGCGGAGACTTTTCGGGACGATCAAAAGCAGGGCAGCACGATCTACGGTGTAGTTCTTCCAGAACAAAATACCATCTTGGATAGTCAATGGCGTTGAATCTACTCGTACTTCTGACTCTTTGATAAGAGGCTGCAGGGAGAGGTCGCTACGTTGCTCTCACCTAAAGGTCGCCATACAGGAGAACGTCGGCTCGAACGAGGCTAAACACCCTTCGAAACCGTCTTCACCGTTGACCGAGGTCGCCAATTGGTAGCTTGACAAGCAGACTGCATCACTGTGACAGCGCCCACTTCTGTAGGAGACAGCAAAGTTATATTCTTGTAGGCGCAATGCCCAGCGCGCCGGACGACAAGATGGATCGCGAAGTCCAATGAGCCAGCATAGAGAATGATGGTTTGGTTTGGTTTGGTTTATTGGAGTTTATCGTCCCAAAGCAACTCACGCTATGAGAGACGCCGCAGTGAAGGGCTCCGGAAATTTCGAACACCTGGGGTTCTTTAATTTCGTGCCAATAGTGAAGTGGCGTCCATATAGATATGGACGGAACATGGTGGCGGCAAACGGCTCAGGGCCCAGATAAATCTGCGTATGCCTCGCTCTTGTTCCTCGAACTCCTCAGTAAGCCCCAACGCGGTGTAACAATATATTTGAATGCTTGAACATCGCGAAATTCTCAGAAAGTGGTGCTGTTACCCTTTGATGGTAGTTAGGGCTGCTGCGGTCTCACTGCAGCAATCTCGCAAAAGTGTCAGAACGTCTTCGCTCTTGGACATGGGCTTTTCTTCAATATACTCGGTACAAAGCACCAACAAATCAAACCATGTCAGCCGAATAACACATTGCCTTCGGCATGCCACGCGAATATGTTCCGAGTTCAGCGAGCAAAAAGTTTCAAAGGCTGTGATTAGTTACATAGATCTCATTTCATTGCCTAAATTCGCTTCGGTTCTTACAAAAGACTGCGCTATATATAATAAGTTCGTATTGAACCCCGGAAATTCTAACGTGATCTTCCTTAATCTCGCAATTTCGAACGGTATGGCTACCATTGAAACTTACACCGACGTAAACATTTTGTATAACGATGGTAAAGATGAGATTAGAAGCACATTTTCGGAGGTTTGCAACTTGAAGCCGTATTTTGTAACAATTTACCGACTGTCGCTGGTGCGCTTGCGTGCAGCGCCGCCACGCGCCAAGACCGACGACTGGTATCGCTTGCTACCTGCGGCCTTGACTTCAGAGCTAAGGGTTGGCAGAACCAGAGAAAAATATTTAGTGACAAGAATGTTTGTGAAATTCTTGCCTCGGCTGCTTTCCTGAGTTTCGCAACAATTTAAATATATGTATATATAGAGTTTCAGTTATATATAACTAGGAACCTTTGTTTCCGGGCAAAACCCGGTTTCACCCGGTGCTTGCACACCGTGGAGAGATCGGGTTAAACTATATTTCAACCCAGAAAAGCACATTAAAATAAATGAAATTCCTTTTGTCAGATATCTTTCACTTTTGATTGAGCGGCGTTCTTACCTGGCCGTAATTTTGGCCTTCTTTTTACACTTTAAAGTGTTATCCATTGCTTGGCTCAACCTTCAGTTAAGTTCAAAAAGTGAGTTTTACAAGCGAGAAAACGGAACACAATTCATGGCATCTTACTCGCACTGTTGTAAGAGCCTTAACAACGTTAACGACCTCCTCCTCTAAGGCAGTGTGAGAGAAAATGAGAGGAGGAGGAAAGGCAAAGATGTTCTCCGAGACTCGTTTGCATTAAAAAGGCTGATTTGCTCTTAAATGAATAGTTTTTTAGTTTAGAAACAAAGACGGGTAGGTCTATCACAGGGTGAATATGCTGCACATGGGAATGGTGTGAACCATAGTTAATGAGAAAAAGTATGGATACCTTACTTCTTAAAACTTTCTTTACGAGACGTCTACGCTTTATATTGTTTGGTAAAGTTGTGACAAAAAAACAGATAATTACGGATGTAACGGAACAAAAACGAGCGCCAACAGTCAATAGTGTATACTGAAAAATATAACCCGGAAAAACTCGAATTATGAAACTTTTTAATGCGCTATGTCATGGCGAACAAGATATTTCGAACCCGGGCTCAGTTTGGTAGCGTGTTGAGTCTTCGGGCTGAAGAAAGGCTGAAGCTTCGAAGTTTGGGAAAACGAAAACAAGCTGGTTTAATGGCACTTTTACGAAACTTATTTACATACTGAGGACAGAAGAGCGAAGAATCAAAAATGAAATGTTCATAGCGTCGATTGACTGGATGAGCATTTTTGACAGGGTCCAGAGCGCCCTTTCTCACTGAGCAGCGTCCGTAAATCCCCTAAGGTTCTGTCCCACCATCAGGCGGAGGCCAATCCAACACGAAGCACATTTCCCCAAGATGGGCACCAATCAAATCTGCAGAGCACTGTAGCACGCGGAGTCGCTCGTTGCCGAGTCAATCCGTGGTAACGGGACAGGAGAAATTGCAAGTCCGCTGCTAATTCCTTTAGTGCAGCAACAGTGGTGCAAGCGGCTCCGTGTCACCCAAAACACATGTGGTCCTGGCGCCGCCGCGGCCCTCAACTGCGGTGAGCTTTCAAAGTTGGGGCCGGCTTCTGACTGAAACGGGTAATTACCTAATGAATCCCTCCCTTTGTTCCCCCGAATGGGCGTCCTTGGTTCCGTCCGTCGTCGGTCGCTGTCTCCAGGTGTCGTTCCCCGGGAAGGTCATTCCCGCCCTGCGAAGTGTGAGAAAATCCCGCTGGCGCTTTCTCAGCGCGGCACCATTCTTTGGGGTCGTCGGCTGGACAAACGGCGAGTCGCAAGCTGAGGCATAACAGGTATCACTTTTAGGCGCCATTGCCGATTTGGCGCATGCGTACGTTCCTGGAGCCTGCTTTCTGGCAGGCGGCGCACGTAATCACGGATTAAAATCGCGATGTCCATCAAGCTTCTCCTCAGCACACAGCGCCAAGTGGGGAGCCCATGATGACGTCATCAAAGGTACCGGTACATTTCCAACGCATAAACGCTTTCTTTGAAAGGAAAAAAACCAACGCCATTGAAGACAAAGCCCACCGAGAATTGTTTGGCAGCATTAAACGAGGCACGGCAGGGTGTAGTTGGCGGCAGCGGTAATTTGAAATCTCACCTTCCGTGACGTTACATCGAACTTCTTCAAGCATCTCGGGCGCTTTGAGGAGAAGCCTAAAATTCAATATCGATTACGTCACTATTTTACATGCTAGCGCAAAAACACTTGGCATGCTTTACCTACAGCCAATATATTGCAGGGGATGAAATGGGTTTAATACAGGTGAGAGCTCGGCGGAACAAAGCTTGCCGCAAACGGGACAGGGCCCAGACCAGTCTGCGCTCCTCTCTCTTCTTCCTCGAACTCCTCAGTAAGCCGATACGCGGCGTGACAATTTCCCTCGGGCCCACGATTCTCGTCCTCGAGGAAGTTAGGCAGATCGACAATGGCTGCGCTTCAAGCAGGCCGCATGCACTACTTGTGTCTTGCGGGAACGGCGTATCCGTCGTCTCCTTGGCGACGACGTAATTTACGCCATTCAGTCGGTCCAATACGACGAAGGGCCATCGTACTTACACAGAAACTTCTCATACAGTTTCCTCTTGCGAGTTGGCGTCCAAAGCCAGACAGAGCCTGCAGGAGAGTAAGTTACTGCGCATGATGTAGGTCGTAGTATTCTTTCCAGCGGCGTTGAGAGGCCAGTGGGTACATAAGCGGGCTATATGACGGGCTTCCTCGGCACGGCATAGGATCTGGGCAATAGACGCGTTGTCGTTGAAGGAAAACGGGAAGATGGTATCGAAAAAAACGCGGGGAATTCTGGCACATATCAAATGGAAGGGAGAATACCTGGTGACCTGGTGACCTCGTGATTTGCCGTGTTATAAGCGTACGTCACATATGGTAACACTGTGTCCCAGTTGCGATGGTCAGACGAGACGTACAGGGACAACATGGTTGTAAGGGTGCAGTTGGTGCGCTCAGTAAGACCGTTGGTTTTCGGGTGGTATGGTGTGGTGTGCCGGTAGTCGGATCCACAAAGCCGGAGCATTTCTTCCACGACATCAGCAGCAAATTGCCGTTCACGATCACTTATTATAACACGGAATGCGCCATGGCAAAGAATAACAGAGTGTGGAAGAAACGATGAACCATCATCAGCCTTTGCGGTAACGAGAGCAGCGGTCTCCGCGTATCTGGTCAGACATACACATACAGTCACTCAGCTGCGTCCCTCAAGACTTTGGGAAAGAACCAAGCAACTCATTTCCAATCTTTTCAAAAGAGGGAGTGGGTGGTTTGACGGGCTGCAAAGGACCCGCCGGCGGTGTGGTTCGTGCCTTAAGTAGTTGGCATTGTACACATGTTGCAACGTATTGCTTGGTGGTCAAATAAACTTGCGGCTAATAAAAACGCTGCTGAATTCGGTGTAGGGTACCATAAAAGCCTAGATGTCCAGGTGTGATGTCACCGTGCGTAGCGTGAAAAACTTGCGCGGAGACTTTACGGGACGATCAAAAGCAGGGCAGCACCATCTACGGAGTAGATGGTGCTTCCAGAACAAAATACCATCTTGGATAGTCAATGGCGTTGAATCTACTCGTACTTCTGCCTCTTTTATAAGGGGCTGCAGGGAGAGGTCGCTACGTTGCTCTCGCCTAAAGGTCGCCATACAGGAGAACGTCGGCTCGAACGAGGCGAAACACCCTTCGAAACCGTCTTCACCGTTGACCGAGGTCGGCAATTGGTAGCTTGACAAGCAGACTGCATCACTGTGACAGCGCCCACTTTTGTAGGAGACAGCAAAGTTATATTCTTGTAGGCGCAATGCCCAGCGCGCCAGACGACAAGATGGATCGCGAAGTCCAATGAGCCAGCATAGAGAATGATGGTTTGGTTTGGTTTGGTTTATTGGGGTTTACCGTCCCAAAGCAACTCAGGCTATGAGAGACGCCGCAGTGAAGGGCTCTGGAAATTTCGAACACCTGGGGTTCTTTTATTTCGTGCCAATAGTGAAGTGGCGTCCATATAGATATGGACGAAACATGGTGGCGGCAAACGGCTCAGGGCCCAGATAAGTCTGCGTATGCCTCGCTCTTGTTCCTCGAACTCCTCAGTAAGCCGCTACGCGGCGTAATAATATATTTGAATGCTTGAACATCGCGAAATTCTCAGAAAGTGGTGCTGTTACCCTTTGATGGTAGTTAGGGCTGCTGCGGTCTCACTGCAGCACACTCGCAAAAGTGTCAGAACGTCTTCGCTCTTGGACATGGGCTTTTCTTCAATATACTCGGTACAAAGCACCAACAAATCAAACCATGTCAGCCGAATAACACATTGCCTTCGGCATGCCACGCGAATATGTTCCGAGTTCAGCGAGCAAAAAGTTTCAAAGGCTGTGATTAGTTACATAGATCTCATTTCATTGCCTAAATTCGCTTCGGTTCTTACAAAAGACTGCGCTATATATAATAAGTTCGTATTGAACCCCGGAAATTCTAACGTGATCTTCCTTAATCTCGCAATTTCGAACGGTATGGCTACCATTGAAACTTACACCGACGTAAACATTTTGTATAACGATGGTAAAGATGAGATTAGAAGCACATTTTCGGAGGTTTGCAGCTTGAAGCCGTATTTTGTAACAATTTACCGACTGTCGCTGGTGCGCTTGCGTGCAGCGCCGCCACGCGCCAAGACCGACGACTGGTATCGCGTGCTACCTGCGGCCTTGACTTCAGAGCTAAGGGTTGGCAGAACCAGAGAAAAATATTAAGTAGTGACAAGAATGTTTGTGAAATTCTTGCCTCGGCTGCTTTCCTGAGTTTCGCAACAATTTAAATATACGTATATATACAGTTTCAGTTATATATAACTAGGAACCTTTGTTTCCGGGCAAAACCCGGTTTCACCCGGTACTTGCACAGCGTGGAGAGATCGGGTTAAACTATATTTCAACCCAGAAAAGCACGTTAAAATAAATGAAATTCCTTTTGTCAGATATCTTTCACTTTTGATAGAGCGGCGTTCTTACCTGGCCGTAATTTTGGCCTTCTTTCTGCACTTGGCCTTTTTACTTTGGCCTTCTTTTAGAAGTGTTATCCATTGCTTGGCTCAACCTGCAGTTAAGTTCAAAAAGTGAGTTTTACAAGCGAGAAAACGGAACACAATTCATGGCATATTACTCGCACTGTTGTAAGAGCCTTAACGACGTTATCGACCTCCTTCTCCAAGGCAGTGTGAGAGAAAATGAGAGGAGGACGAAGGGAAAAGATGTTCTCCGAGACTCCTTTGCATTAAAAAGGCTGATTTTGTCTTAAATGAATAGTTTTTTTAGTTTACAAAGAAAGACGGGTAGGTCTACCGCAGGGTGGAGATGCTGCACATGGGAATGGTGTTAACCGTAGTTAATGAGAAAATTGTGAGCAAAACAGATAATTACGCTTGTAACATAACAACAACGACGGCCAACAGTCAATAGTCTATGCTGAAAAGTATAACCCAGAAAAACTCGAATTATGAAACTTTTAGGTGGATTTTCCTATTTCGGGCATACATACCTCCTTGGAGCCTGCTTTTTTGTAGGCGGCCCACTGGCAGGTGTGTAAAACCCGCTGTCAGCAGATTCCTGCCTTTTGGTGAAATGCGTTTACGCTAAGGGCCTTTAGGGTAAAGGCCTTATGGTTAGGTTCAGGCCTTCATGACAAATACCTTCTGGGTAAAGGCATTTACGCCAAAGACCTTTATGGTGAAGGTCTTTAGATCAAATGTCCCTCGGTCCAAGACCGTGTTATAAAGGTTTTCATTGCAAATGCCTTCCTAGTAAGAGGGTTTATGATAAAGGCCTTGAAGGGGCTTTGAAACACATTCCGAGGGTGCATCAACTGGCTCAATCACTGCACTGCGTTGTCTGACCCAAATAACAGCTGACCCAAATAATACACTTCTACATGCAGTAATAACACATAGTCCCACGCCAAAGTTGCAAAACCCTTTCCGGCGGCTTTTTCATGCCCGCACCCTCCCTCTTCCATCGCTCGCACCTACGTATATCAGTTCAGAGATGGCTATTGGTTAGATCTTTCAGACGGCCAATAAGCGCCCTAGCTCCGGCAGTTCAGGAAGTTCCGCCCCCGGAAGTGGGGCCGGCGGAGGATCGCCGACCTTCTATCGTACAAAAAGTGACGAGAGGAGAGCGACAGGCGCGAAAAACGCTGAAATTCAAATTTTAACTTCAGATTACTCAGCTTCTGCAAAGAGCATTACAAAAAATGCTTGCTGGACAATATTCGTGAAGCGGCGTCCTTGAACATCAAAGACATACCGCTACTTCATTAGAACGCCTTTCAGAGCTCCTATAATGCCAACTGCCTTTAACATATAAGGGCTTGAAGTTCCCACCGGAACTAGCGCTATTGCACGATATTCTCCGCTTAGCCATGCTAAACCGTCTGTTATTTTTTGTTCAATAATCGCCGGAATTTCGAAGAAAATAAAACCCGAAAACCACGGGCCCCACATATGTTTTGTCTTTCCATCACGTCTGTGCCAGTCTTGCCTGTTAACATGCATTTCATACTTCCTCCGCTTCATGTTTCCTGGTGCTAGGCTTCTTATTGATAAAAAAAAAATGATATAGGTATAGGGCGCAAAAGCTTTCGCACCCAGATGGAAGTTGATGGAGACGACGGATTGCAATGCACAACACGAGAGTGTGTTGTAGTTTAATTAACGCCAGGCGTGATCGGTTGTGTCGATAGCGTAGGGCTCTCTTAATGTGGCCAGCGAATCTGATCTCTTCGCACAGCCACAGTTTCGAAACCAAGTCGCGGCCATATTTACTTTATTTCTGCAGGTTTGCCAAGGTCAACCTCAAAGTCATGCAAGCCACAAAACTATTGGTTGGGTTCGACCGTGTCAAGCAGTGCTTTCACACCTGAAAGGATCCCTCCCGCGGATCACGCTTTGCTTCATGGACGCTTCTTGGCGACGATGAAGACGATGATCATACATACCCCGGTAACCTTTCCTGTCTCTCTTTCAGTCAATACAAAATTGAACCATTCCATATGTTGCATTCAAATTTGCACATAATGCCGTCCTCCCATCTTCGATCTCCCTGCTAACAGGTCCCCTTTCGTTGCGTCGGCCAATCTGTCAGCCTACTCCCTATTAATACTCCTTTACCTCTAAAACTCTTAATCATTACAACAGTTCACCGCCTGTGTCTTGGCCACTCCCCCGTAGTGGGTATGTGCCATTCTACTTGAGGCCAACCAACCAACCAACCAACCTTCTCCTCAACAGCCAGCGCTTTAAAACTGGGCATGCCGGATATCCCTTTATATGTGGTATTCCTTGAATTAGCACGATCGTTTCGTACTTTTGATCTGACTGGCAGATTTTAAGGCGAAAGCCTTTAATGCCTCATCTTTGTAAGCAGGAGTTGTCGACAGAAATGTCACGTTTTTCAATTGGTCGATATGGTCGTGACGTCACAGTGCGTGAATTTCAAACGGGGCCAATTGTACTTGGCTACTAACCATGCAACCAATTAAAGGGAAGGTGTAGTGATGCTCCAAGTAAGTGGGACTGAGTTTAGTTAGTTAATTAACCAATTAGCCTAATTAACCTTTCTATTCAGACCAGAAAAATAAATAAAACCGAGTAGAAAATTGGCCGAGTTGGGGAATCAAACCAGGGTCTCGAGAGTGCGAGACGAGCACGCTAACCCCTCCGCCATGCCAGCTCGATGGTTAGGCACGAGCAAAGGCGCGTCTAGTAAATACGTTGTCTTCGTTCACTGCCATTTTCCTCCCTTCCCTTACGGCGAGGTTCAGGTGTCCACCGAGATATGCGAGACAGATACACTTCCTTTCCTCAAAAACCAATTTACCGGTGAGCAAGGCGGAGAAGCGAACGGGCGATGGCGTTCTGTGGTCTCCCTGGCAGCGTTGCAAGACGCTGTCGCGTTCCACTCTTAGAGGCGAAGCTTAACATCTTAACCACACCTCAGTGACACAAGCAGCAACACCAAGCTTAAGGCTTTCGCCTCATCGCACTTTAGGTCAGCAAAATGCCCCCCTGAATTTTTATGCATACCAAAGTTAGGAAGGTATTTTACGGGGACGCCTAGCTGTGCGGATGTGTTCCAATGGGCTTCCGCTTCACAGCCAATTTTTGGCGGATTTACTGCATCCTCGGGCCTGCCGTTGTTGGGAGATTCTTCGGAGTGCACGTGGACACCAATTTTGGCGAGACACCAATTTTGCATGCAGAGCTTGAATCCGGGAAGGGGAAACCATTCTTCGCTTACAAGACCGCGCCCGATGCCTGAAGCAAGACGCCGTCAACCAAGCAGCTACCGCGAGGACTAACCTGGGGCAAGGCAGCGACAAGACTAACTCGGGCGCTCCCGCCAAAAAGACACTGATGCAGCCCGCTACTTAAAGGAGAGTACCGCTACCGCAACTCCCCCTGGGCGATTATAAAGTAGTCTACCTTCCGCGAAGCTGGAATTTAAACGGCTTGGCACCACGCCAACTCGAACTCGCCATGTGCGAGGCTACTAAGGTTCCACATCAGTCGCGCTAACTGAAGACACCATTCGTGTTAAGTCCCTCAATAACACGCTCACCGTGAGCACCGCTGCACGTCACCTAGCTGCAGCGTAAGCCGGAGTCAATACTTTACAGCTGGAAGATCAGAATTATGACGGCCCCGCCGCTGTGGCTTAGTGGTTACGGCACTCTGCTGCTGACCCGAAAGACGCGGGTTCGATCCCGGCTGCGGCGGCCGAATTTCGATGAAGGCGAAATTCTAGAGGCCCGTGTGCTGTGCGATGTCAGTGCACGTTAAAGAACCCCAGGTGGTCGAAATTTCCTTCACTACGGCGTCCCTCATAGCCTGTGTTGATTCGGGACCTTAAACCCCAATAAACCAATAAACCAAACGAGAATTATGACGTGGTGACGTATGTAGCAGCGCAAGGAGACTACGTGTGAGGGGTAATTTACCAAGCATACGACGGAAGCTCGCGGAGCAGGCCCGAGAGGGCTTCATGAACCGCAACCCGAATGTAGTGATGGTCGACGCTCGTGAAATGGATCACTTCAAAACCATCCAGATCACACTCCAAGGGAAGAAAATACCGAGCCAGATTTGCTGCTGGCGATCCGTATTTCATGTCACTCTTACTGTGGACAAGTGGAATCCTGCTACAAAGTTATAAGAATGAAACATCGAGCCGATGTATGCTCCCGACCCAAGGCTAACCTTTGCAATCGATGCGGCAAGGAGCATCCTGAACCTCCTGATGGGGATCCACACTTATGCAAACCCGACTGCATCGTGTGCCACTGGGCACACCACACCGGCAGCCGAAACTCCAAGCACCGCCTCGTGGTCTGAAAAAGACAGCCACCTAAGAATAACGAGGGTGGTCCGCCGCGCCAAGTGGAGCATCATCCGAGATCAAGGCAGCGATTTTCAAGAAGGTCCAGGGACCAAGCAAGGGACTAGGCCAAAGACAGATCCAGCTCCTTCCCGCCACTGACCGGGGCGGCCGGGAAGTGTGCAAAGATTACATTCATTCCGAAGCCTGGCAAGACGTTTTGTGTAGAGACCCCGTCCCCAATCCTTGAAGTTAAAACCCATGCCACACGCGTGGGGGCGCCACATGGCAAAACACTTATTATGTCGAGACGGGCCCACTGCACCGGTCTCGACCCCAGGAGTGTTCTGTCAGGTGGCACCCCCACGCAGAGTGGCAAGGGTCGGAACTTGGAGATGGGTCTCTTACTTTTGCTCACAATAGTACACAGCTGCAGCCGGCATGCAACCGCCACCAAAGCAAGACACTAGTAGCTCGCAACAAAATCCAACCGAAGCTAACTGTCACTGGTGTGCCAGGCAGAATGAGAAAGACACCGACACGTGCACCGCAGACTGACGGAAAAGGAAGGGGGAGTGGGCGCTCCGGGTTGCGACACAACGCCAAGCAGACAGACTGCTGTGTAACGGGGACACGAAAACAGCCAGAAGTTCGGCAGTTGGAAACTACCTCCACCGCATCCATATTTAAACCTAGCGACACACTCCTTAAACATACTACGTGGGTTGTGTTTTGGATTTTATTAGACAATTTGTTGGAACGGTCTGACTGCTGTAGCTTTTGCGCAGCATAGTGCGCTCCAACTCGGCAGTCGCCTCGGTTCCTTTGCAGCTCACAGCAAGCAACCGGCATTACTTTTTTAATTAATGTACCTTTCTTCAAAATTTTTTAAAAAACAGCAATTTTTCTAGCTCTACAATCTCACTTGTCTCAAAGTACCAAGTGTTGCTCTCAAGAGCGGCAAAGCTTAGTTCTTCCTGAGGCCCAGAAGCGCCACATTTATGGATGGCATTCGCCACTAAAGCAGCCAGTAGCTGTAGGAAGCTTTGCAGCGCCTCACCCAACGCCCGCAAGTTGCTCAGCCTCGCCCTCCGACCTGGCGTTCACCAAGGCACACCGTGCCACCTGAACCACTACAGGGGCTTGACTAACAACAACAATCACTGGAGCGTCCATCACTCCGTGCTAACACCACTGTTCGTACCGTAGTGATCTCAATGAAGTATTTACTCCTCCCAGTGCGTCTTAATGAACGCGTTATTTGTTGTGATTATTACTGGAATGAAAGCCGTGATTTACAACGCGCTAAAAAAGTGAGATGAGGAATGACTACCCGAACGTGCTCCGCGATCATAAATGCGTGATTTGCTAGTACTTTGATGAGAGCGTTATTATTTCCAAGCGCAGCCGGCAGAACACATTAGTCCGAGGAGAGTGACTCAACATCCTCAAAAATTGTCGACATGAGTCAAAATTACTCACTTATTTCCAGCAAAAGGGATCCTGACCAGGTAAACATCACCAAACAAGTTTCATGAAATAAAATTTGAGTTATAAATGATTTTAGTTTTCGTCAAGTTCTCCTTGTTCCTTTAAAAAGTACTTGCCAAGACTGTGCTGCACTCCGTAAAAATTTGATCAGATATTCTGGCTTTTCTCGGCACGCTATAATGTGGCAGGCATAAAAAAAAAAGTTAACTACATGCAATCTGAAGAAAGGACCACACATAAATAGCATTCGTATGTCATCTGAACCGGAACTTTAATTTCCTGTGAAGAATATTGCGAGAGCTTTCGAATGGCAATATTGAGTTTTCTCTTATTTTGTTGTGCATCGTTTAACTTCACGCTCATGAATTCTGAAAGCAGCATTGTTCGTTTCCACCCTTTTTTCTTTCAGTTCTCTTGGTGTCCAACCTCCAGGTTGCGATGTTCGGCTCAAATTCAGAAGAAAAAATATGAGGTCGGTGAAGTCACCTAAGAGGCATGAAGGAGCTAGACACCGCAGCGGACACGGGACAGAGAAAGAAGACGACACAGGGCGGTCCCGTGTCCGCTACGGTGTCTAGCTCCTTCATGTCTCACCAACTGGCCTACACATCTGCTCACCTAAGAGGGTATTGGGATAGTGGTGTGGTCTCGATCTGCAGCGCACGGATGGAAGTTGTTGAAGACGACGACATCCAACGCACAGTGCGAGACACTGGAAGTTAAACACGCGGGATAATCAGCTGCGACTATGGCGTAGCTTGTTAAACCATGGTTGAGAGAAAAAAGGCTTCGAATGGTCGGTTGACTGCCTAATATGCCGTAAACCGGAAACCATAGACAACGTTTTCCTTGACTGCTGCGACGCAGTTTTTCTCTGGGACATCTTGCAGCTGACCTTGGACCTGCCAGTCACACTATATGGTATAAGATTCGTTTCTGCGTGTCGATAATGAAAAGGGTGTGACATACGACTTATTCATGTTGCTCTGCCTCCAAAATGAGCGGAAAACGAGAATGGCTGTGAGAAGAGCCAATGTGGATGCTCGCTCAGTGAGGGAGTATTTCATCAAATGCGTGGTTTATCAGAAATAACTTACAATGTTCAGACCAAGCAACATGAATGGATGTCAATGCTGAGTGGTCTGCCAAACCTGAAAAGCAACTTGAATGGATGTTGGATGTAGTGTTGAGTGGTCTGTCGAACCTGGAACGCTTTTGAATCACAGAGCAGCCTCAGTTGCTGCTTCCACTTTGAACATTCTTGTATTGTTATTGTTATTTTGCTCTGCTGCTGCTGTAATCTTTTTGTGAGCCTGAGCGGGAAATAAAGAGAAAGAAAGTGGCGATCCCGTAGTGGTCTAATTCAGTGGCCAGGTGTTTGTGCTGCTGCGGGTTGTATTTATTTATTTAAGTGCTGTATTCATTTACTAATTTGTCACGTCAACCACTCACCTGACACTCTGACGCCCCCTGCTACGCTAGCACTCTCCGGAGACGATGTTTATACCGCCGCTGCCACCGAGCTTGTCTGGCGATGATAGATTTTTCAGATTTAACGCCGCGCTGCGATTGGTCCTTGGTGGTCATGTGACGCCTGTGACGTCACCACTGTTTTGACCAATCAGGACCCTGACATTTCCTGGGGTTTTGGTGTGATGGCAGCTCTAATGCTTTCGCATTAAAATGCATCCAGACATTGTGCCTTGACCCGGAGGGATGATGTGCGAAGAAAGCGGCACCATATCCCATCACGTGAGAACACTCGCACTAGAACCCATGTGACCCACGTGACAAAAGCACTACACCTGCATCACTGATCACGAGGGTCAGATTCTCGAGAGCGCTTCCTTTTCCTGCCCAGCTGTAGGAAACATTCTCCAACAGTTTGACGAGGAAGTTTTCGGTTGACTTGCCATAAAGACGCCATCATTTAACTGGGAGAAAGTCCCGTAAAAACAACCATTGCAAAAGACAGCTATAGCCTCTGCCACAAATAAGCAGGCAACGAGGTTCGTTTCTTAGACGTGCAGTGGAGCACCTATGCCAACATGTAAGCTCTAAATCTGTGTGAGTCCGCCGCGGTGGCTCAGTGGTTATGGTGCTCGACTGCTGAGCCGAAAGACGCGGGTTCGATCCCGGCCGCAGCGGTCGAATTTCGATGGAGGCGAAATTCTAGAGGCCCGTGTACTGTGCGATATCAGTGCACGTTAAAAAATCCCAGGAGGTCGAAATTTCCGGAGCCCTTCACTGCGGCGTCTCTCATAGCCTGAGTCGCTTTGGGACGTTAAACCCCATGTACCAAACCAAACCTAAATCTTTGTGAGATAAGAACAACACTTGTTCCAGCCTTACGGTATATTTTTGGTCTTTATGCATGTTGTAAGGGCTTCACTCTACGGCACAGAAGGAAACCTTGTTCTCTGGTTACTTTTGGCAGAGACGGTTCATTTACTGAACCAGGGGTTACTATATCAACCGCGAAAGAAAGTGGTAGACTGATGATGATGATGATGAAGCAAGCACACTTAAAGAAAATGAAAGGAAAGGAAAAAAGTATGGGGATAAGAGAGGATTCACCAGTATTAACTGAGGAGTTTGACATCTCACTTGGCACAGACTCGATAACGGCTTCGTCCTTTCCGAGCTGGCAGCTTTGAAATACTACTGGTCATGAGATTGTTGCCTTAAACGTCTTAACTGCAGCTTCTGTTCTCATTCGTTTTCTTTGCACATTAGAGTCCACTGTCCGGAGTCTGAAAACGTTTCAGTATGCTCCCCCAATGTCAGATTTTGCCGATGTTTGTCTGTCCAAAGCATGCGGCAGGTGACTCACCTGTCACGGAGGGCAGGCCGCAAATTGCCCACCGGGTTGTGGACAACCTGCCAGTAGGCTTTATGGCCAACTATGCTAAACACTTTATGGTAAAACACTCTATGGCCACGAGTGGGATTCGAACCCGCGGCGGCGAGAACAGATCAGCTACGTCATCACTTCTTTTTATGCGTAGCATACTGCAATCACTCAGTTCAGCCCTTGGGCGCGGCCGGGCAGCCACCAAACCACGTGACGTCACGTCACGTGATCACGTGACGTCACCAAACAACGTGTAAAGAAAAAAGAACAAAAAAAAGGAAAAAAAAAAACAAATAAGGAAAAAAAGGACGGCTGAGCATGGTGGCGGTTGCCACCGCCCCGTTTCAAAGGGGGCGCTCCTATCCATCCATCCATACGTCACGGAGGAAAAGCTGCTGATAAAATCGAGTGCCGCCAAACAATACCTCGCGCAAAAAGACCGCGCAATATGCAACGCATTCTTGGCTTAACCAAGCTAAGCCTGGGCATATTTTTTTTTTTCTTTATTGCCTATGTCATCGCTACAGCGACACGTGCCGCGTGCTCAACTGCCAGTTTCTCGCGCTGTGCTTTGGATGTCATCTTCTCCATCAACATCTATCCGTGCGCAATGAATTCAGGCCACACTAAAATTCCTCGATAAGCAAAGCTTATCAGATCTGATCTAGGGCTTTGAACCACACCGCTATCGCCTTGCCCTCTTAAACCGAATCTCGAACCAAAACCGAAGTGTGAGCGCACCTAATTCGCATTTCGGCTAACCACGCTAAATTGTCCGCCATTTTTTTTTCATCACCAATACATTTAGTTCTGTCGTTGCAATGACTACAGACCTTCCAAGGCACCCTCATTGTAACACCCATCATTATTAGCATGCAGCTTTACATATTTTTGTATTTCGTTTTTTTTTGTATTGTTAAAAAACAAAGGTCCAGCTTTAGCCAAGTGCAGTTTCTTTTTGCATTTTGCATATGATTGGCATCAGAGTGCAGTTAATAACTCTATCGCATTTCCTTGTTTACTACTGCACTTTTTCTCTAGCAATTTCCCAGTTACGTAAGTTATATCCGCAACAACATTCTGGTGCCGTAACTTCCAGCGTGGTCAAGTCGATCCCTTCTGTCTAAAGACGTTAGTTTCCCAGGTAGAGTAACGTTTCCGAAAATGCTTTTGCGATAACATAACTAACCATAACAGATCAAAATTGCATGAGAGTTTGCAGCAGAAAGCTACAAAAAACGATTGCCGTAATCGGCTAGCACTTTCTGCCTAGCTTTATGTCCACGAACTGATTATGCTGGCGTTCCGTGATGGGGAAATTCGTCCTAAGCTTCAGAGTTTTATTTCTGCGGCAGTATCGCATATCGCTTGGTCTCTATTTGCGGAATAACGTTGGTTAAAAAATCTGTTGTAAACTTTCAGTGACCGGACGCTAACCATTTTTTTTAATAGAAAGCAGCACCTAAATTTAGCGCGAGAAAAACTGGAAAGGACCTTTATGTAAGGAGCTTTGGAACAAAGCGGGAGCAATAAATACTTTACACACGTTCGGAAAAACAATTGGGGACTATTACAAAAACGAACAAATTGCTGAACAGCGCAAGATCTAAAATGTTCTTCGTGCCTCAGCTGATACGACAAGCTCCCATGCAGTTACGTAAAGGCCGCCAATATGTGCCGCCAGGTGGTACCGGTGTTGTTGGAGATAAATCATCCCCATGATCATCATCCATATCCGCCACTGCAAACTGAAGGTTTTTCAGGCCCACTTCACAAAAACTGATGTAGCCTTCATTGCGCTTGCTTGCGTGAATACGCAGAGATTTCTTTTTTTAATTTCCTATCATTGCTTGCTTAGCAGGTCACCAAGAGACTGCGCTTGTCATAAAAATAGGGATATCTAATAAGATGTAAAACCTCGTTCCAATGTCAGCAATGCCATAGAAGCGTTGCTTCATAAAAAAGCCACGCCTTTACTTTTCAAGCGAGCGTGTGACAAAGTTAACATTTTTACACGCGGTGAACCTTCTCTGCGTCTGGTGTCTGCTATACACGTCAGGCTCAAGACGTCCATATGATTTTTGCGCATTTGACGTTAACTTCTGAAAAATACGCGCACTTTTTTGTTTTCCTTGTTCTTGTGTGAAACGAGGTTAAGAAACGTGCCGATTGCACGTTCAAACAGAATCAATCCAGAATGAGATAAAAATCAAGCCGCTGTCTCTTTCACAACGCAATTTAAGGGTGACTTCGTTCCCCGCTATGATCCGTATCAGTACCGACACCTGCGCCATATGTCGGCTAAGCCTCTCCAATTTGCTCCTATTGAATATTGAAATATCATCTCCAACTCCTGACAGACACCAGTCGGACGTATTCTGCGGTCCTGAATACCCTCGTCTCATTTGTGCACTTGTACCTGCGCTTTTAAAAGATTCCTATCGCGTTTCTGACATCCGCACGTCATTAACACTAATGTCCCTCTTTTCAGGTACCGAAACCATGCCTGCGCTTCTACGTCAAAACAAAAGGTATCGAAAAAACTCTTTCCCTTAAAAAATGCGGCATTTCTTCATACTCGCTTTACGCTTATATAAATTCTCATCAGATCCGTGCGTATATTTTATAGAATAAGTGGATTTAGATCTATTTTAAACAATCAAATGATGTCCAGACTCCAACGTCAGCGTATTCTTTCGAGCGTCGTGTTTTTTGACGTCGCTCCTTTGACAGCCTGTAGGGCGATGTCTCTTCGTATATTCGGTTTAACCTGCCGTGAACATGGCCCGTTACATTGCGCCGCCCGACAATAACGGCCCGCTCAACCCGGACGTCATTCTTATTCATCGTTCCTACGTCGCCGCCGTCCATTTTCGCCGTGCCTGCTTTCGCTCGTAAAATTGAATGCCGTCTTCGTATTCCCCGTTCGCTCCTGCCCTCCTGATTTCTGTTTTCGTGGTCGTTTTCTCCATATACTGTCGACCGCTTTTTCTGGAACGTCAAGATGGCCCTTTCCTGCCATTCGTCTAAAAGCGGTTTGAACACACCTCTATACGTTTTGTGCGCTAACAAAGTAGATGAAAAAAACTAAATTAAAAAGAACACTAGCTTCGCTGTAGTAAAAAGAAAAAGAAATATATGCGGAGTCCGTTGAGATTCTGTTACGAGGCCGCGCCTGAAATTGCAACGATTGCTTTTTTTAAAACCATAAATCTATGGGGGACATCGTTGTGGTGTATTACGCGCAGACGTAGCCGTTAGCGCCGGAGTCTAATGTACCGTGAATGGCATACTACATACTGACATAATGTGGCCTGTGGCACTGTATCTTACTGCCTGTGGCAATATGTCATGCAGCCCATTGCAGTCTGGCCTGCGGCAATATGGCCTATGTCAATGCGGCCTGTGACAATGTTTAAATGCGGCGGGCGGAGTGGGTGAGAGAACAAACGCGGGTTAATGACATCCTAGTCGAAATCAAGAGGAAGAAATGGGCTTGGGCAGGGCATGTAATGCGAAGGCAAGATAACCGCTGGTCTTTAAGTGTAACGGAGTGGATTCCAAGAGAAGGCAAGCGCAGCAGAGGGCGGCAGAAAGTTAGGTGGGCGGATGAGATTAAGAAGTTTGCGGGAATACGGTGGCCGCAATTGGCGAGGGACAGGATTAATTGGAGAGACATGGGAGAGGCCCTTGCCCTGGTGTGGGCGTAGGTAGGCTGATGATGATGATAGCAATGGAGCCTATGGCTTGTGACAATATCGCCTGTGAGAATGTGGCCTTTCGCAATGTACCCGGCGGCCATGTAATCTGAACTACTTAGACTAGGCAAGCCCGTCACAAAATGTGACATTTTATTCACGTGATGAAAATCAGCCTGGGACGTATTTGGGGGAAAGGGGTAGGAGACTGTAGTGCAGTTGTCTCTCCTCGCCCTGGACGAGGCGGAAACTGCTAAGGGTTTTTCACTGTTGTTAGGGCAACTCGCCTATGTTTGCTATGAGCGGTTTGCCAAGAATGAGGTGATTTTATCTGATTTTTCAAGCCAGCGTTCGTACATCTATTTTAATTCAACCTTATTATTTATTTATCATCATACCCACAGCGCCATTGGCTGGCATTACAGTGGGGGGGTAAAAGAAAAAGTACACAAATGCCACCGCGTGCAGGTGGTTACAAAAAAAAAGATAACAATGAGATAGAAAGAACACGGAATTATTATACACAAAAAAATGTCACAGCATGGAAGAAAATGAATCATTTGATAATATGGACACTACTTCCTCAGGCAGCTTGTTCCATTCCGAAACCGTTTTGGGGAAAAAAGACATTTTAAAAAGGTCAGTCCGGCACCTGTATTCTTTAACTTTAAGTGAATGATCTCTACGTAAAGACACGTAATCAGGGTTGGCTATATATTTGGTTCTGTCTATTCCAGTTCTAGAATGAAATATATTATGAAATAATTTTAAACGCAGTACTTTCCTACGTTTTTGAAGTGAGTCCCAACCCAAAGATTTTTTCGCGCTCGTTACACTAAAATATCGCCCATAGTTATTGAAAACAAAACGAACAGCCAAATTCTGAACTCTTTCTAGCTTTTGAACGTCAAGCAAGGTTTTCGGATCCCAGACTGTGCAAGCATACTCAAGTATGCTTCTAACATTTGTATTATACAGCAGTTCTTTAGTCTTTAAAGGGAAAAGTTTAGCGTTACGTCGCAGGAAACCTAAAACACGACAGGCTTTGGCAGTAACGAAATGCACGTGACGATGCCAAGACATTGAACTTGTTAAATATACACCAAGATATTTAAATTCCAACACTGAAAGCAGTCTGCTATTATTTATGTTATAAGTGAAAATATGGGGAACCTTCTTTTTAGTGAAACACATATGTACAGATTTTTGTAAGTTAATATGCATTCCCCAGTTCTCACACCACTGGGCCACTTTACACAAATCCTGTTGTAATGCATCGCAGTCACTTTGATCGTTAATAATTCTATACAATACACAATCGTCCGCAAAAAGACGCATGTATGAAGAAATACCTGAAAAGATGTCATTCATGTAAATTATGAACAGTAATGGGCCCAAGACGGATCCCTGAGGCACCCCTGATGTTACAGCCACCTCATGCGATTGTTTCCCGTTTACAACAACACATTGACGCCTAACGCTCAAATATTCCTTTATCCACCTAATAACGTTCTCATTTATGTTGTACCAGTATAATTTTTGTATTAATAAGGCATGTGATACAACGGCATGTGATACAACCTAACGCAAAACTGAGCATCCGGGAGGCTGTTGCTTCTAACTTAACCATATTCTTTGACAGTAAACTTTGTGAAGGGTGTTTGTAATTCTATCTTCATCATGTGGCTTGACACTAAGCCCTGTCAACAGCGTTGTCCGTAAAACTCGCGTTGGCTAGTTCGTTGCCCTACCGTATCATAAAGCTCACCGGTAGGTAGGTGACAGGGTCAGCAAATGCTGCCAACGCCTCAAAAAGCGGTCGCCGACGGGTCATCCTTACATTGCTTTCGGTTCGTACGATGTAAAGCGCATCAACACCTTGTTTCATTCCTCACTGAGTAAGCGATGCCCGTGTACCCCGTTCCCTAAACGGTAATAACTTTTAGGTACAGTCTCGGAGTTGGTTTTCGAAACGGTGTCATGTAGCAGCAGTTTTTTATATCGCGAATGCATTATACGACCCATTAGCAAGAAAGCCGGCGTTCGTCGCCGTCCATGGCACGAAATTCGGATGGCGTCAGAACGCCGGTGTACGAGGTCCCAAGACATGTAAGCGAACATGTGTAGTGAGAAATGACTAACCATAACGTATGAAAGTCACAGTCATGACTCATAGTCATTGTGCAATGGAGCATGACTCAGCACTTTAATCCTTTCGAATTCTCACACGTAAGCATTCTTAGCGCCTCTGCCCAATTTTCAGCATACACGCGGTCAGTAGTCTAGGCAGAATACCGCAGGTTTACCCCTCAGTGAGTATTTAGTTGTTCTGTTTTAGGTATGATTGCTGCACAAACTGCCATGTAAAGGGCGTGGGGACCCAGTCAAGCTTGCCTCAGAGGAGCTTTTTGTCCCCACTCCCTGCATTTTTATCTATATTAAAAATGCAAAATAAAGATTGATTGATTGATTGATTGATTGATTGATTGATTGATTGATTGATTGATTGATTGATTGATTGATTGGCTCATATTTCAAAGAAGCATTGGATAATTTATGTCTCGCATAGGCGTAATGTGTTTTTCGGTCGACTTCACGTCTGGCTTCGAAGTGGCTCGTTACCGCCATGCGGTCAATATTAGCCCGTCGCTCGTTCTTTGTGCGTCTCCAAGCTATCTCTGTGCGTGTAATTAGCACCATCACGTGGCTCTCCTGAACGCTTTTTTTTTCTTTCTAGATTTTTGCTGAGCCAACTCCACGAGTCAACACCCAGTCCACTACAGGCCTTCTGGTCACATCAGGACTGCAAAAAAAAAAAAAGAGACGCAGCTCACCTACTTTACTCTGGCAACACCGAACTAAATGCTCGCCCACCGAAAGTGAGAAGCTGACAGTAATTGAACCTCGAGAACGGCGCCGTCGTTGGCACTTCTCGCGCTTAGCTCTAGTCTTTGACCGAACACGACGTGGAGGTACTTACTCTACGCGCCCTCAAGAGCCGAGGCCCGAGAAGAGCAGTCGCCCACATTCAACCGACGCGCACCCGAGCGCTCGCTGCAGCCGAGGAAGCCGGGGCAAACATCTGATATTTGCACCCAGTGACCGCTGAGCCGAAGAACCGGGCGGCCTCAATATCGCGTGGGAGAGGACAGAGCTCTTTCCAACGTTTTCCAGCCTCTTTCCGGCATCTGAGTGCGTTGTGTTTTGTGCACGTATGTGTACTTGCACGCGTATAGTTGGCTGTTTCGGCCAGTCGCCGTCCAACCTCAGCTCCCGTCAATAACAGCAGCTTGAGACTCTTACTGCAGGGTTGTATTTTTTTATTTTTTAGGAGAGGAGGAGGGGGAAGGGGCTTCATTTCTACAGGAGCTACCGACTTCCTGACCAATAGCAAACTGCAGCCTGTTTGCTTTCGAGAAAAAAAAAGAGAAATCTGTAGAAGGAGTAAAGGAGTTTTACACGGACGAACAACCTTTTCATCTGGAGTTTTTATCATCTAGCTGTTATAAACCAACAAGCGCACAAAGAAACTAGAAAGAGACAAAAACAAGCCAACAAAAACGGCTCACAGGTCTGAAGCTGTCGGTTTAGAGCCCCTGGAGCATTCCTGGCATGGTTCAGCGCACCTCATTCGAGGAACTCCGGTTCACTTCCTCAGCTCCTGCATTTAGTCCGCGCTTAGCACTATTTTTCTTTCATTCACTGAACTTCTGAAGTCGCTGAAGCCGCCGCCTATGCTTACTGCAATAGTGCCGCGGCTCCACTCCGGCCTGTGCAAATTCAATTCGAATGCCTGGCCTGGTCTTCTGAGTTTGTATAGCTCGTGTGAAGCGGATTATGTCATTCGAAGACCTTTTTATGCGTGCTGAGCACATTTAAAACTTTTTTTTCGCCTAGACGTTTCAAGAGTTTGAAGAAAAAGGGTCCACATCCCCCCCCCCTCCCCCTCTTTCTCCATCCGAAAAAGCCAACTCTTTCTATGGTGAATGAAGTGCCGTCTGGCCACATGGGATCAAATTAAAATTCTTCTATTTGAGCAGCGAACATGACGTGTCATCAAATCACTGTAGCAACATCCGCCCGTGTTATTCCCTTCGTAGCAACGGCTCTCATAAGGCGCGTCAGTGAAAAATTACCGTATCCTTTTCTATTGTACGTGCAAAGAAATTAAAAAAACGAACAAAGTGGAGGAAAGAACAAATTGAAAATTGAGGAGGTGCTGGTGCAAAGTGTAAGCATTTTCGAAGGATACAATTTAGCCATCAGAAAAGACGTAATCAAACTTGACTATTTGAATATCACACTCGTAGGCAACGCTGCAGACAGCAGGATCCGACGCTGGAGCAATGAGTGTAGCGTACCGACTCATACGAAACTACTAACAAGGGCCTGTGCAGCGAGGGAGCGGTTGACCCGTGAATTACGATAACAGAATCCTCCTTGCTCAAATCTGCTGTAAGCAGCATAGTTTGTACGGCGAGGTATGATTTTCTTAATTCTTTCATAAGCCTCCATATACAATATGTATTCTATACTGTATGCTATATGCTGATGTATTGTTGAAACACCGAACCCGGTTAACACGGAAGCATGTCACATGAGGAAAAGAAAACAAGATTGTGTGTAAACAACCCGTCTGTATTCCTTCTTGACAGGGAGGTTCTATACCTTGACAGCACGTACCAACACGTGCCACGTGCGTTTGGTTGTTTGCTTGTTTGATTTATTGGCCGCGTTTTCCTTATATACTTGGTTCCTGTGATTAAACCTTCCGTTGTGAGTCAGCGCTTGTCCTGCGTTTCCTCTGCTTTCTATGTCTTTCGCATTGTTTACCCTTAATAAACGTTTCGCCAACTCGCCCGTTTGGCCACAGTGCTAAGCTTCCTCCTGCAGCTGTTCCCGTCCACTCAGTGGCCTGGCGTCTTCGCCATGCTCACTGCTGCACGTTGCTTATCTGTCCTCCTTGAAAAGATACAGGCGCTAACTTCGAGACGTGGACACAAGAAAACTACAAGACCCAGCCTTACTCGTAAGGGAAGTTTTTTACTCAGAGGCTTCTTTATATAAACGTGATCTACCCAGTGTGCTGTGGTTTTCTTGTGACCGTGTCTTGAAGTTAGCGCCTGTATTGTTTCAAAATTAACGCATACCAATCAACTGCACTTTCTGCCCTGTTGCCCGCCCTCTAGAGTGAGTAGATCTTTCTTCAGAGCACCCATCTGCACCTTTTCTGAGTGCCTGATATGCAAGGGACCTGGCTACTGCCTAAACAACACAGCAAGCACCTATGGTGTATTCTCTCCGCGCTCCCAGCGTCCAGTTATGGCCCTGGTAAACTTAAACACTGACGAGATTAGTAAACTTCAGTGATGTCGCCATCAACATTCGGAAGGAAACGACAACCGGATTTCTGGGTCGCGTGTAGACAGCATCTCGTGCATCAATGCTCCTTCTACATGACAGCGTTGGAGGCCTTCTGTTACTGCAGGACGGAATCTTGTACAGTGTCTTGCCCTCAGTTCTCGTTTTCGCAGCGTCGCACGTTGTGGCGAAGAAACATGTCTCGCCTGCTTCATGTTTTGCTTATTGCGATATCCTACGAGGTCAAGAATAACGTATCTTCTTGCCAGGCACAGCCTCGGTAGCGGCAAGCACCACCGAAAACAGCGCGCCCCCTCTGCTCATGGTCGCTGTGGATTCCAAACTTTTGGCCAGAACTGTTGGTAACGGCAGTGTAGTTTACAGCGAACAAAATATCTTATACTGCTATCGATGCAGAAAGACTATGGTAATAATGATTAATTTGAGTGAACCAGTGGCAGCTTGATTAACGAACGCGTTTGCACACTGTATTTTGATTAACCCAAGGTTGGGTTAAAGACCCAGTTTCCAAGCATCTCTTTTTAGGGAAGCCAATAACGAGGCCTGCGGAAAGCTAACCAAAGAAATGTACTAAGTTTTTTTTTTTTATTTCTCGTCAACATGCAGCCTTCGGTTCCACTTCTAAGTGCAGCATTGGCGAAACCTTTTTTTAAGTATACTATGCAAGCCGATGTACTCCCAATGTCTTCCTCTATGTCACCAGAATTCATCATCATCATCATCAGCCTGATTACGCCCACTGCAGAGCAAAGGCCTCTCTCATGTCTCTCCAATTAACCCTGGGCTTTGATAACTGCGGCCACCGTATGTCCGCAAGCTTCTTAATCCCATCCGCCCACCTAACTTTCTGGTGCCCCCTCCTACGTTTGCCTTCTCTTGGAATCCACTCCGTTACCCTTAAGGACCACCGGTTAACTTGCCTTCGCATTACATGCCCTGCCCAAGCCCACTTCTTCCTTTTGATTTCGACAAGGATGTCATTAGCACGCGTTTGTTTCCTCATCGACTATGCCCGCTTCCAGTCTCTTAACGTTACACCTTTCATTTTTCTTTCCATCGCTCGCTGTCTGCATCGCGTAATTTATCGCGTAATTCATACAATACCAAGCAGCGTACAATAAGAAAAAAATAAGCTAATGCCAGCTGTGGTTTGCAGTTTCCTAGTCTTCGTCTTTTTGTGCGTTCTTGCCTGAGTTGATCCAGGTATAGCAGTGTGACGCTTCACCGAACCAAGCAGCCACTGCAAATTAATTTTCCTATCTCCTTGCTTCCGTTTTTTTTTTGTTTCTTATGTTCGTTTTCGGAACTGATCTCATCATGAAAAAAAAAATACATTTATCGCTTATTTATACATTTATACATTTATAACTTATCGCTTGCGCGTGTGCTTAACTTATGTGCTTTCTAGTTACGACGCCTTCTTTAGACGAAAGAATCAACCGAACACTGAACACTGCAGACAAAGAACAGTGCCACGCCGACTGCCATTCAAAAATATTTAGTGGCGTGATTGCCCTAACACGAAATAAGCGAATAATGCCCTTACGGGTTGGCTTTGAACTCAAAGTAAAAAAAAAAAAACCTGCACTTCAATACGTTTTCTTTTTTTTTAACTAATGTTCGTTTGCACAGCCTACAAAGCCGTGCTTGAGTAAAGGCAGGCAGCAGCAGGTGTCAGGTCGTGCGTGTACAATTGCGTTCCGCCGATTGAGAGGGGCGAGACGCCTGGAGCTAGAGCGGCCTTTCGGGCGCCGAGTTCCATTGTAAACAATCAAGCGTCGTGGAAGAAAGCATACAGAGAGTATGCACTTGTTCCACGCGCTGAACCACCACTCTGACTGCAGGCAATCGATTTAGGGAACAGACACGAGGAGCGCGCGCACAACCTGGATTCCAATTACTGCCGGCTTGATGTCGTTTCGAGTTCCTAAAGGTTCTGCGCTATCCGAGACAACTCCCAATTTGCGTGTCGGATTCGGGGCTGGTCTCGAAACGCACTTCGTCGAATATTTGCCATGTTTTTCTCACAGTTGCGCACGAAAACTTCATCCAAGGGTGGTGCTTTGACACCTCCACTTAGTAGTCTATTCATGTTTTTATATATCTCTGTGTTTATAATCTCGTGGGCTTTAATTAGGCACTTCAGAACTTCTGATCTTGGTTTTTTCCGCTTTAGCAGTCGTGCTATACTGGCTGCCGTATATTTCTGAGCCGCCGCGGTGGCTGAGTGGTTATGGTTCTTGGCTGCTGACCTGAAAGACGCGGGTTCGATCCCGGCCGCGCCGGTCGAATTTCTTTGGAGGAGAAATTCTAGAGGCCCGTGTACTGTGCGATGTCAGTGCACGTTAAAGAACCCCAGGTGGTCGGAATTTCCGGAGCCCTTCACTACGGCGTCGCTCACAGCCTGAGTCGCTTTGGGACGTTAAACCCCATAAACCATATACCAAACCGTATATTTCTGAGTGCCGAGCCTCTTTATGCAAATATGGAACGAGAGGGCTTTCTTTTAGGAGCTTTTCATTATTCGAACTAACTCCATTTAATGTTGCCGTACCTACACGTAATAAAAGTTTTATTCAATGACCGAACAAATCCGGCAAAATGTATTTTCCGGGTTTCTTATTAACGTGCGAGTAATTGAACTACTCGATCGAGCAAACCTGCGAAACTTTAAGGGGTACTGAACATAACGGCATCCAATTTTTGTTCTTACTAAAAATCAATTGTTTGCTTTCTTGTGTCTCTGTCAACTTTTGTTCGCCAGCAAAACACGAATTTATTGCTGAGAAAATTGGAGTTATATATCAAAATTTTTTCCCTCAAATATATTTGGAACTTGTGATGACGAAAAAACTCGGGGCGGCCTGCAAGCTTTCGCAAGCCCATCTAGTACGATACAATGTGGGTTGTTCCTCGCATAGCGGGCATGTGTTTAGGTACAATGTGGGGCAAGACATCTGCATCGCGCTTGCAGGAGCATGCGCTCAATGACATGTACAGTCGGGGACAAAAGTCTCCGGACCAGGTGTTCCTCTCACGAAGCCGATAGCTCTGCCATTAGCCGGCGGCTGGAGACCACACTTGTGGAGGTAAAAGTTAAATTTTTGTCCTTTCATCTCCACAAGTGCGGTCTCCAGCCGCTGTCTGATAGCAGAATTATAAGCTTCGTTTGAGGAACACGTGGTCCGGAGACTTTTGTCCCCGACTGTACATCCGCAGCTTTCATCAGTCGATAGTTGTTCTCGCCAGACATCATCTCTGGGCAGTCTCTGTAACTCTCCAGTAAGGGCGACAGCTGCATTGGTTTGGGGAAAACAGTGCCCCGAAGCCGTGTAAAGCGTATACTGTTGGAAGAGGTCGCACGAGCAGAAAAATAGGAGTGCAGAACGTTGCCTGGCTAGATATCGTTCGTTGCTTTGAAACTTTCACGAGAAATCGTCATGACGAAACATATGTTCCACTAAGAACTTGAATACTGAGCATAATTGAGTAGTTCGATTTCCAAATATGTACAAGAAGGTCTAGCTTTCCACCAAATTTAAGGTTTGTTGGGGTGTGTAAACGCACTTAGGCGCCCAAAAGCTGACACAGGTGAACGGGATCAAGGTGATTATACTCGTGTTGCATTCTATAACAGCCAACAAAAAATAAAAAGAGCGCAAAGAATAAGAATCACAGGGAAGGTACTGTCCATCTGTTTTCTGCTCACCTCTTGTTCTTATTTCATCTCGCTGCTCAGAACAACGACAAAAAGCCCTTGAGCTCGAAATTAATTTTTGGCTGATTGAAGAGCCAGACCTTTAAGCCATCGGTCACTTGTGCAAGCTTGCAATGTATAGGCCCGAAACGAATATTGCTTCAAAATGACAAGGCTTTTAGCTCCTTGTGTAGCTTCACGAACAGTAAAATTTAGAAAAATAAATTCGCTTTAAATGAACTAACAAAACAGATCGCTTTCGAGCGCCTTTTCGGGGCACGGTACGATACGCGAGCAGATTGCACGAGCGGATCCCAACTCACCATGTTCGATGTGAATGGAGTGCGAATGCTCGCTTCGTCCGTTTGCTTGCGGCTCAAGCCTTGGCGCTTAGCTGCCGGAAAGCAAAGGAAATGAAAAGTGTGCGCGGAGCTCTGTGAACGCTAGGAAAAAAGAAACTGCGGTTCATCACGTATGCACCGCTCTACGGTGTGAATTTTAAAGAAAATTTCAGGCCGTGTGCAGAGTTGACTGGGAACTCCTTCCGATCGAGTTGAAGCAACGCCGCGATTTCTGAGAGAAATGTGTGTGTGTGTGTGTGGGGGGGGGGGGGGATGAAAGGAGGAATAGAAATTCAGGTAGAGGCCTAATTACACTATGTATAGGCAAGGAGATATCATTAAAAGCTGTTGATGCCTTTCCCGGAAGTGATGTCGATTCCGGTCTGGTGACGTCACCTTCATCCTGCCAATGGGAATTATTTGCTCTGATGAAGTCAGTTCCCTTCAACCAATGTAAAATATCCGGTTTGGTGACGTCATTTTCCTCTAGCTAATGGGATAATTTTATGACCAACACCACATTTTTCCCCCGTATGCGGCTTTTACTGCGATCATATTAAAGAGGGCAAGCTGAAGGAGTGCGGCGCAGGAATATTCCTTTGTTAGCTTCAATGTTCTTCAAAACTTCGTCATACATTCACAGTGTTTAAAAATAATTTCCATCTCCTTACAAAATTCCATAAACGTTCTTCCTCAATTCATATTTTGCATAGCTCCTTTGAACATGTTACATATTTGTGAAAGCGGGTATTCCGCGTATTTTTCTCGGACTCGGCACTAAGCCCCAACTAGTGGTAAGATAAAACATACACTCGCCAAAAGATGGTTTATAAAAAACTTAGTTTGACGTTTCGGGACCCGTACGGGTCCCTTGTTCACAATGAATATGGACGGAATGGGCCGCTTCTTATATGCGCACTTGACAGCGCAGTGAGTGGGCGTAGTTATCCGGGAGATTACCCTTCGTCCTGTTAATGACATGATCCGTGGTCTGTATATAAAAAGATTCTAAAAGTAGTTGTGACGATGTGGGTTTCATGGTACCTAATATTGTGGCGTTATCCCAGTCAATGGTGTGGTTCTTTTCTTGAGCATGCTCTGCAAGCGGGTTCGATGAGGTGCGACATTTGTTGACGTCGTTCTTGTGTTCTCGTAATCTTCTTCTGAAATCGCCTGATTCGCCAATGTATGATGCATCGCAGTTTTTGCAGGGGATTTTGTACACCACTCCGGGGAAACGTGTGCGCTCCAGACGATCTTTCACGTGACAGAGCTGTTGTTTCAGCTTGCTGGACGGCACGTGCGCAAAGCGCACGTCGTATTTCGAAAATATCCGTGCCAGAGCCTCACTTGTCCCCCGGGCGTAGGGAATGCTCGCGCGCTTCTGTTGTCCGATGAGTCGGGGTTCGGCAGGTTGCAGAGAGCGGCGTTGTTCGTTGTGCAGCAGTTGTCGAGGATAGCCATTCCTCTCGAGGTCGGCGCGGACTTTATTCTGCTCGGAACAATGCAGACCGGGACTGGAGCAAAGACGAGTTGCACGGTTGTATAGAGCTGACGCGACGGAACGTTTGTGGCCAATGCGGTGGGCGGACTGAAAATCCAAGTACTTCCCAGTGTGTGTGGGTTTCCGGAAAACAGTACTGGCAAGACCATCGGGAGTGCGGAGAACAAGGACATCAAGAAAAGCAATCCTTTCGGAAACTTATTCTTCCATTGTGAATTGAATTTTCGGTTGAAAAGAATTTAGGTGGTCCAGAAACGGTTCGGCGTCCTTGCGGGGAATTATACAGCAACAATCGTCCACATACCGCAAGAAGAGCTTAGACGAGTATGGAACGATTAGAAGGGCCGAATTTTCAATACACTCCAGTGCGAGGTTGGCACAGGTTACGGATACCGACGCACCCATAGCCGTGCCAAAGATTTGCCTGTAGAACTCGTTGTTGAAAGTGAAATATGTGTTCTGCAAACAGAAATTCAGGAGACGGCACAGATCAGCTGTTTCAAAAGGCGTTCGGGATGGCAGTGATGCGTCTTCTTCCAGTACCCGCTCGCAGCATTCGACAGCGAACTGAACAGGGACGCATGTGAACATGGATTTCACATCAAAAGAAACCATGATGTCATCGTCGTCAACCGCCACAACCTTAAGCTTGGTAACAAAATCGGCCGAATCTTTCACATATGTCAGTGTTCTTCCAACGAGGGGCCTAAGGACTTGATGCAGATACTTGGACAGGTTATGCAATGGCGAACGCGTGAAATCAACAATAGGCCTGAGAGGCACGTCCGGTTTATGAATCTTCGGTAAGCCGTACATAGCTGGTGCTGAGCCGTTGTGGCATAACAATTTGTAGTAAATGTACTTCTTTGAAGGAGGGACAAACTTGAACACATCGGTTAGCAGTTTTTGAAGCTCTGCTTCTACTTTTTTCGTGGGATCCCGGTTCAACTTGACGTATGTTAGTGCATCCTGCAGCAGGTCGGACATCTTTGAAATATATTTAGTACGGTCTAATATCACGGTTGCGTTTCCTTTGTCGGCCGGAAGGATTGCTATCTTTTGATTGTTCTTCAGCCTCTTGAGTGCATGCTTCTCAGAAGTGCGTAAAGTGCTGGGCAAATTTGAACGTTTTCCAAGCGCCCCAATAGCACGCGAGCGTGCTTCTGCTTGAAACTTCGGATCTACTAGGCGAACTGCCTGCTCAACGGCACAAGTCATTTGCTCAACGGCACTAACATACGCCAAGCTGAACCGGGATCCCACGAAAAAAGTAGAAGCAGAGCTTTAAAAACTGCTAACCGATGTGTTCAAGTTTGTCCCTCCTTCAAAGAAGTACATTTACTACACACTGTTATGCCACAACGGCTCAGCACCAGCTATGTACGGCTTACCGAAGATTCATAAACCGTACGTGCCTCTCAGGCTATTGTTGATTTCACGCGTTCGCCATTGCATAACCTGTCCAAGTATCTGCATCAAGTCCTTAGGCCCCTCGTTGGAAGAACACTGACATATGTGAAAGATTCGGCCGATTTTGTTACCAAGCTTAAGGTTGTAGCGGTTGACGACGATGACATCATGGTTTCTTTTGATGTGAAATCCATGTTCACATGCGTCCCTGTTCAGTTCGCTGTCGAATGCTGCGAGCGGGTACTGGAAGAAGACGCATCACTGCCATCCCGAACGCCTTTTGAAACAGCTGATCTGTGCCGTCTCCTGAAATTCTGTTTGCAGAACACATATTTCACTTTCAACAACGAGTTCTACAGGAAAATCTTTGGCACGGCTATGGGTGCGTCGGTATCCGTAACCTGTGCCAACCTCGCTCTGGAGTCTATTGAAAATTCGGCCCTGCAATCGTTCCATACTCGTCTAAGCTCTTCTTGCGGTATGTGGACGATTGTTTCTGTATAATTCCCCGCAAGGACGCCAAACCGTTTCTGGACCACCTAAATTCTTTTCAACCGAAAATTCAATTCACAATGGAAGAACAAGTTTCCGAAAGGATTGCTTTTCTTGATGTCCTTGTTCTCCGCACTCCCGATGGTCTTGCCACTACTGTTTTCCGGAAACCCACACACACTGGGAAGTACTTGGATTTTCAGTCCGCCCACCCCATTGGCCAAAAACGTTCCGTCGCGTCAGCTCTATACAACCGTGCAACTCGTCTTTGCTCCAGTCCCGGTCTGCGCTGTTCCGAGCAGAATAAAGTCCGCGCCGACCTCGAGAGGAATGGCTATCCTTGACAACTACTGCACAACGAACAACGCCGCTCTCTGCAACCTGCCGAACCCCGACTCATCGGACAACAGAAGCGCGCGAGCATTCCCTACGCCCGGGGGACAAGTGAGGCTCTGGCACGGATATTTTCGAAATACGACGTGCGCATTGCGCACGTGCCGTCCAGCAAGCTGAAACAACAGCTCTGTCACGTGAAAGATCGTCTGGAGCGCACACGTTTCCCCGGAGTGGTGTACAAAATCTCCTGCAAAAACTGCGATGCATCATACATTGGCGAATCAGGCGATTTCAGAAGAAGATTAAGAGAACATAAGAACGACGTCAAGAAATGTCGCACCTCATCGAACCCGCTGGCAGAGCATGCTCAAGAATAGAACCACACCATTGACTGGGAGAACGCCACAATATTAGATACCATGAAACCCACATCGTCACGACTGCTTTTAGAATCTTTTTATATACAGACCACGGATCATGTCATTAACAGGACGAAGCGTAATCTCCCGGATAACTACGCCCACTCACTGCGTTGTCAAGTGCGCATATAAGAAGCGGCCCATTCCGTCCATCATTCATTGTGAACAAGGGACCCGTACGGGTCCCGAAACGTCAAACTAAGTTTTTTATAAACCATCTTTTGGCGAGTGTATGTTTTATTTTACCACTATGCCTCTCCCTCGCCAGACAGGATTCTGTCGAACCCTTCATTATATTAAGCCCCAACTCATCATCGCAGGTACGCGCCTTTTCAGTGCAAGACAGCAACAACAACAGCTTCAATTTTCTTTCTGAACTGTGCCTTATATTCACACTAATTAAAAATAATTTCCACCTCCTTTCAAAATCCCATAAACGTACTCGCTCAATTCAAAATTTGCATTGCACCTTTGAACATGTTACATATTTGTGAAAGCGGGTATTCCGCGTATTTTTCTCGGACTCGGCACTAAGCCCCAACTCCTCATCGGAGGTACGCGCCTTTTCAGTGCAAGACAGCAACAACAACAGCTTCAATTTTCTTTCTGAACTGTGCCTTATATTCACACTAATTAAAAATAATTTCCACCTCCTTTCAAAATCCCATAAACGTACTCGCTCAATTCAAAATTTGCATTGCACCTTTGAACATGTTACATATTTGTGAAAGCGGGTATTCCGCGTATTTTTCTCGGACTCGGCACTAAGCCCCAACTCCTCATCGGAGGTACGCGCCTTTTCAGTGCAAGACAGCAACAACACTGGGAGCGCCATTCAGCCGACCTGGCGTGGGTGTTATCGCTGCGCGGCAGGTCCCATTGGTTTCGAGCGGTGTTCCGGAAACAGTTCCGCTTCCGGACCGCTCCCTCGGCGTAGAGGCCCCGCGCACCGCGGCGGCAGTTCTCGGACGATAAGAACGACAACCGGAAGCCACCGAGGGAACTAAACGGAGCAAACCCAACAATAAGTCGCCGTCTATAAAGCAGGATATATAAGTGTCTGCGACCGAGGAGGACCTCGTATAACTGTCGCGAGAAGTTTTTCATAGCCAGTTTGCTACACAAATATACTCGCACATACGAAGGAATCGTAGCGACTTATCTGATGAAGTAAAAACTGTGGGTAAACAGAGCTATGTAAGGAATCTATGGACGCTTTTTGCCTTGCTCGGAAGCACATAATCCTTCGGGTAAGGGAAGCTGGGAGCAAACACCGACTTCCGCTGCATCCAGGAGCTCTCTAGCGACGCTTCCAGTTCAGCAAGGAAAAAGAATGACAGCACGCTGATCGAGACACTTTCTACTCGTTTGCACCGCGCTACGGGTCGAGTTTCTTTGAGTGATGCGACGGAACCAATGACAAACTTAACCAACAGTTTTGTTTGGTGAGAAAAAAAGCGCGTCTCCGAGACGTAAGGCTTGACTCACCGTCAAAACGTGAACTGGGACCAAGCCAAGTAGACTAACCAGACCACGCTGTCGCACACTGAGCAGAAAGGAGTAAGGGACAGCGGAGTAAGGGAATAAGCGATAACACATTCAGCAATAGTCTCCATTGATCAACACCACAACGTAATTAAATAAAAAAAAATCCCCTGTGTTCCCTTGGTTTCTGTGGCTGTTGGCTTCTGAGGGGCTCGTTGTACATATGAGAGAAGCCAACATCCACAGCAACCAAGGAACACAGGAGATTTTTTTGTTTATATTTCTTTACTTAGTTTGTGGTGTTGAGCAATGGATATAATATTACTGAATATGCTATCGCTTAAAGATAACTGATTATAAAAGCAGAAGAAAAAACAACCACGTGCCGCCGGTGAGAACCGGCGGCACGTGGTTCTCCACATAGACTGCCACAGTGCCCATCAGTCGATATGCAGACGCTAGGCCACTCAGGCGCTTCATACGATATGGTTAAAGCGAGGCTTCATACGTATGTCCTAGGGTCTGTCCCATTGTCACTGTGAAAGAGGAAGCAGTGCGTCTGCGTGATCAAGAGGAACCCTTCAAGGCGGAGCTTATAAGAGCCCCCTAAAAGGTAACTCGGTATGGTTAAGGGTACCTAGTTGCATAAAAGCTTGCCTCGTCGTCGGCGTACGCGCCATTGGCCGTGAGCCAAAATTACTCACATAGTTCCCACAGAAGCAACCTAGGTGGCAGTTGAACCACCTTGGTCACGTGACCTGTGACGTCATCACAACCTGCTCACCCAATTGTGAGCAAGCTGCTCACCGTTGCCGGTGGCAGTTAAATTAATGATTGGTTGCGAGAGGTTGTTCGGAAAAAGTAAGAGACCTGGGGTCTCACAGTCACCACCGTTGACACCACTTGCCATCGCAGGGTAGCGGCGCATCGCTTAACCGCTGCGACAGTGCACCAGGATTGGTATGAAGACTCCAGGGGATCTATGAATGTAAATTAGAGAATGACCAATTCCGCATATATGGGCAATAATACGTCAACGCTATCATATCATACCCTTGAGACGGAGTTTAAGTGTTCACTCCAGTTTTTAAGTTCATTTTGCTGCACCAACTCGCCCATTTCTGTGCATTCGTGAAGGCGAACACATTCGCGACAGGCGCTAAATGAAAGACATGTGAAGAACTGAAGGGCTTAACGGTCTAGAAAAAGCCGCGATCAGGGCATCGTCAGTATCATTATTTAATGCGGCCTAAAGATATGAATATTTAACACGGAAATGCTATTAGTGATAGGGAGATAAGCCGGTTGCGAGGAGTTCAAAAGAGGATCGAGTGTGGCGGGGCTGCATACGGTGCGCAGCTTTGGATCAAAAAGGCGGCTCAATATGCGTTCAGACGTACGTACAAAGGCAACACGGTAGTATGTTATAGGCTTCTTTCGGCGGCCCTTAAAGGGATTATCCGAATTAGGGGACTTACAAATCTGACATTTAATCTCCCAATATTGCGGTGGAACGAGAGAAAATGGTCTTATTTCTCTAAATTACAACCACAAAGTTCAGTGCTTCCCTCTTTCCTTTCTTCTTTGTTTTTTCCTTTCCTTCCTTCTTTGTTTTTCCTTTTCTGTTTTTTTTTTACAGGCATATCTTTATTCGCGAGAAAACTGAGCGGACGCGTACGTATCCGTGTGATTACACCCGGGGCCTGGGAAGGGCAGAGGCATGAATGGAATAGAAAGGAGAGGAAGCTGCCTTGGCGGTAGCGAGATCGGCACTGGAGCAATATCGGGCAGTGAAACTTCCTTAAATATATACTTGTTCATACATAATACATAAATGGCGACAAAGCTTCTTCATTAAATCACAGAAATCACCAGCAACATCTGCTCTCTAGTAACACGTTCTATCAGTCCTCTCTCTCTTTTCGCTAACGCGGGGTTTGTTGAGGCGCATGTTTTTTACTGTGGCACAAGATCAGTTTGTCGAAGCGTGTTTCGCCGAGATGCCATTCTAAGCTTTTTTTACCTATTTTTGTTTCTAGTGCTGATATAGAAGTGCTCATGAAAGAACCGAAAGCATCATCATGCCTTAGTTGAGGAAGCTCCAGTTTAGCAACAAGCTTGGCAACCTCTTTCGGTACAACCGTCTTATGACCATTGTTCATAAATATGCTCGCGGTGCTTTTGATACTGCAAAAGCCCTGAAGGTTCTCCCCACTCCAATCTCGACGACATTTTTTATCTTTTTTGGAATATATCGAGCATAAAAAAACAGAGCCCGATGGTCTTTGCTCTTTTTTTTTTGTTCTGGTGGCGGCCAACAACAAAAACTAACAGTAATGTAGATGAACACAAAACCAGCAAAGATAGAGTACCGACTAGCCCAAGAAAAGATAACTGTGGCCTTTTCTGGCAAGCGATAAGCGATAGTTTTTGTCGCAGAACGTCTGCCACCGCTTCTTGAAAATTTCTGCGACTTCTACCCTTAATACTGGTTCTGAACCTTCTGATGCATGCGGTGGAGTGCAAAAACTGTGAACCTCAGCTATCGTCAGCCGTGAAGGCATGCCGGGCACTGCTCCGCCTCCTGAGGTCGTCGCGTTTTTGCGACAGGTCGTCACAGTTACTCGACTTCTTTCATTCATCTTTCTTTTTCACGCCTATTCTGTGCCTTCCACCACTGCCAAGCGGCATCCAGCTATGATTATCCCTTCTGCCTGTTCTTTTCATTACGTTTTTGTCTTCTGCTTTCAAAACTCATCTTTCGTTGGTATGTTTGTACTCATGGTCGACAACGGCATCTCGGTAACGTTTTGGGCGGACAGAATCCAAGACAGAGCCGGCGACGCATGTTTAATCTGAATGGCACAAAAACGACACCTACCGCAGTACTCCTGCACCAAAAGCGTTCCACTGCTTCTTAGGAGGTTGCAAAGCCGAATCAAGGCCGTGAAAACCGCCATTTCATGGGGATAAAATGTAAAGATGCCCGTGTGCTGCGCGATGCAAGTGCTATTGGAATCCTAGCCGTGCGTTGAAGTAAAAGCTCTCCCTTCCTCTCCTCTCACTCGCTCTTTCTCTCTCTGTGAATACAAAAGAGCTTAGGTTGGCCAAAATTAACCAGGTGCCCAGGACTGCAACTTTTTCAGACCTCACGTGCTGCTTCGGGTTTTTGGGCTCCTTGTACCTTTCTTTCCCAATCACCCGTCTCTTCTTCCTCGAGAAACTATAATGCCTCTTCCAGTTTTTCTTTGTATTTGCTAGCACCTCGTACGAGTGCACAACGTCACAAATTTTGCTGACAAGTCATGAATGCATGCAATGAGCAGAGTTTCTCGTGAAACCATCGTTTATTCTAGACCAAGCACTAGCAGGACTGGCAGTCCAAAGCGTATGGAGTTTTCAGATATTCTCCCCAAATGCTCCAAACCTGCACGGACAATACAAGCCAAAAAGCAAGTAAAAATCGGCAATGCTCTGCGTCTTGTGTGACCATCTTACTTTCCTAAATTCGGCACGCTTATCCTTTCCGGCTTAAAAACCCTGTAAGCCCCCAGGCAGCCTTTTGTACCCAATAATCCCGCGCCTTTCCACGGTGACTAAAGTAGACGAATGCAACTTGCAACTACCATATTGGTCAGTGGGCATGTTAGCCAAGTGGAACAGCTTATGATCATTACTCTGTTGTCGAAGTCAACCGAGTATGAGCACGTTGCGACCGCCACTTTTCAGGGGAATCGCTGTGCTCGGAGCTCAGCTCGGCACAGGAGCTTCGATGTGAAAGGAAAGTGCGCATGCTTCCATTCAGTCACCCGTAAGACCAAGCTCGACGGATGAATGAAAGGGCGGCTTATATGGCCCGCTATGCCCGTGTTCTACAACGAGGGCTGCGCGGGACACCGGAGATGCGGCTGCAGACTGCTTCTGATCAGCTTACGACGTCGCGCAGAGAAAGGTCGGAGCTCCCTGGCCGTAATGATGGCTTATTTGTTCTCGGAAGCATAAGCCGAAAAAAGATGAATTGGCCCGCCTCGTGTTCGCACAGATGACCGCTCCTCTTACGGACCCGGCAAGAAATCAAAAGAACGAATACTAAGTATGTCGGGTGTATTGTGGAGACAAGTTTCAGAGCTAAAGGCGGCGTTGTGTACTGTTTCCAGTCAGCTGACTTTTCTGTGCGAGAAGGATTATCAATGAACGAAGAACACTGAGGTGAGTACTGAATGTCTGGAACAATTTGGTGAAGTTACTCGCAGTAATCTTTCTTGCTTTCTTTATTTACTTATGAAGGAAACCGAGCGGCACCTGGCTGATGACCCTTATCTCAACAAATAAATACAACGTAGTTATTTTTTTCATGTCCCAGGCGCGCCAACCCTCAGTTTTCTTACATTATTACAAGCATCATAGCGTGCCAACGTCACCATGCCAGTACCTGGGGTCCACCTTTGACCGGATTTTTCACGGTATACGCATAAGCTCATGTATCCGAAAGCTGATAAGTCACCTGAGGCCGTATTCTGCATAAGGAGCCATTTCCCATTTTTCATTTCTGATACAGTTGGTCATCTGGCATAGGCCATTGTTGATCGGTGACGCAGCAGCGGCTTTCAAGCGTCCGCGGGAAGCGACCGAACCATTGCCTCATTGGCGACCGTACCTTATCATTGGCTGCGATTTGCAGCCAGTCATGAGCCGGTGCCTGCGGCGAGTGGCGAAGGTGATCGTCGAAGTAGGCACCCGCTACGCTGGCATTTCTGTGATTGGCCGCTTGCTGCTTTCGTCATATACTGGCGTCGCGCTGACGTCATGCCAAACGAAACAGACAGTGGGTAACGGAGCCTATATAATACGTCGCCTGGAAGCTATTCGGAGAGTAACGAAAATTTTGGCTTAGTATACGGTTGCGTCCACGGTGAACTTGAGCCCCCTTTATCCATTCGGTAGCCGTACTGAAACTACTTCTTTATCTGCACGTTGGTACCCATTCAATATAAAGTATCGATATCAATTCAAATAACACAGTTATTAGCGCTGTGCTGGCTCATTCCAAATAAAGTAAAGTATTTTCCTTCGGTCATTACAGATTCGCCGACAACTTATATTTTGAGTTCATTCCATCAGTTAGTTCGCGAGTCCGTAAAAGTTGATGACCTCGCATTGTGCCTACATCCTCGCCTGCGAAATCAATAAAATGAAGAGAAAAATTGAGCCTCACTCCTTAAAAGGTGAACCAGCTCCCTTAACGAGGTTACCATATATGAACTTTACGTCGAAATAGCTGACCCATACAGCAAAACTGGCAGCAGCATGATGCGTGGTCATTTGGTATCGGCGCCTCTTTTTCAGCGTTCAGAATGGTTCGCGGCAGCCGTCGAACTCGTGGCGATGGAATCCCAAGTTACTGTTCCTACTCTTTTTCTCAGGTTTTGTGGGCGGGCAACACTGTCTTGCTGCCTTTTTGCGTGCATCGCTAAAGTAAGATCGCTAAGCCAGATTTATATTAATCTTTTTCATCTTGGAGTTATTCGTCCCCCACGCCACCGTTTGCCCAAGCACAACGCTATAGCGACTGGATTATTGCAGTGGGCAAGGTCGGTAGGTCCAATAAGGCTTCACCTTGAGACCTGCCCTTTTCGTTTTCTTCAAGGGGAGACAGGAGATACCTATTAGCATTGCGGAATTAAATTCTAAAAGAGAAAAGAACTGTCGAAGAAATGTTGAGCACAAAGTCAACATTTTATGTGGCTTATGATTTAGGGGGTTTAACGTCCCAAAGCGACTCAGGCTACGAGGGACGCCGTAGTGAAGGGCTCCGGAAATTTGACTGCCTGGGGGTGTTTAACGTGCACTGACATCAGACAGTACACGGGCCTCTAGAATTTCGTCTCTATCGAAATTCGACCGCCATCGAATTCCATCTAATTCGAAATTTTATATGGGCCAGCAGATTCAAGCCATCACATCGGGTTCTTTTGATAGCAGCTGGCTTTAGGGAAATTTTGTTCTTTCTATTCAGGAAAGCTGAGTTCCCAGTCTCTGACATTCCTAAGCGATGTTTTTTTTTATTTCATTCAGCGCTGTCATTCAGCGATGCTATCAAGCTCGCATCATTACTTCCTTCTTGATGTGCCTTCGGGCCTTTTCCATGTAATCTCTCATTTCTACAGAATACGAAATCTCTCCATTCAAACGGTATAGCAGCGTAGAATCTCTTCAGTCCCATAAAAATCTCGGTAACAGTAAAGATGAGAGAACTCTCATACGGCCGGCTCAAAAATGAAACAGGGTGCTTGAGCAAGGACAGGAACAGAGCATCGTCGACGTCGTCCACCTTCTCAATACTCTTTTTCACATTTTTAAGTTTCTCATTTTTTTTTTCGTTTTCTACTCTAGCGTCTCCTTCTCTCAGTTGTCTAGTCAGTGCAACAATGGGCTGATTTTTACCCTTTCTCGCAACATGCCTGCCCACTCGTATAGCGGAAATGATCAGCCATCAATAGCGACGTTTTTGTTTCCACTGAAGCGGATATCAGATTAAACTTAATTGGAGAAAAAAAAGAACAAAAAGGTTTTACCCCGAAAAAAAAAGCGGACGTAGAAAATAATGGACAGCGCTTTTCTTTTTATTTTTCAGTCCGCTTGTTCTCTCTAGCCTCTTAATGCACGTTACACTGTATTTGCTGAACTTATCAGTAAGTGTTGCCGGCTATGATTAACGTAAAGGATCAATATTTCTTCTCTCTTTTTTGCCCTTTCGCACTTGACTGTAGTCAGTTTATCGCTGCCTCGTGTCTCTAACTTGGGCAAAATTTATGGACGCGTCTCCTGGTTCGCCGATCGGAAAACGTTCCAGACGAAGGTCTCGGCCCGTGCTTGCCCACTGCTCTGCTATTCTCAACTGCGTTTTTTTTCTTTTCACACCTCGCGTAAAAGGCAGAGCAAACAAGACCCTATGCTCTCCATTCCTGGAGCCTGTGCTACAAGTTCTATGTGACTGGAACGAGCGGATAAATATTCGGCGCCAATTTATTGCCGTTCAACGCGCTCTTTCACCTTCACTTTTGTCTTCTTTTTTCTTTTCCTTTATGTGAGGGGATCCATCCGCTCGCTTACCCATTTTTTGTTTTCTAACCTTATTTTTTTCTCCTCCTGACGGCAGGTGTGCTCTGCGGGGTGTTTAGGGCCGCTATGCCTAGAACAGTGACAGCAGTGCCTGTTCTATCTAAGCACCACCGAAAGGAGGACTTTTATCTGAGGCCATCAATTTTGCAGCCCTGTAGCCCAGTCGGCGTCTTCCGAAGAAGCGTTTGCCCCTAAGCGAGCGATTTAATCTTCACAGTTCAGTGACGTTTGAACCTGTCAGCGTTCTAACATCGCCATTCTTTTCGGATTACATTCAACAAAATTCTGACGCTCAAAGCCAAAGATGCATTTGAACGTGCTAAGCCTAAATCACGGTACTGTTTTTTTTTTCTTTTTACACAGTGCTAATATAAGGCATCATTGACTAAGCGAACGTTAGGGGCCCCGAGTTTCCCATCTGAAAACTTGTCGCACAATCATAAGGTGAGTTGCGCAACAAAGTCAGTAGACTTATTTGTATTCATTTTGGGATCCACGACTAGCCTCTGGCTAAGGATCCTTGAGTGTCTTTAAGTAATTACTTGTGTACTTTGAAATAAAGAAAGAAAGAAAAAAAGAAGGAAAGTAAGAAAGAAAGAAAGGAAGAAAGGAAGAAAGAAGGAAAGAAAGAAAGAAGGAAAGGAAGAAAGAAAGAAGGAAAGAAAGAAAGAAGGAAAGGAAGAAAGAGCGAAAGAAAGAAAGGAAGAAAGAAAGAAAGAAAGAAAGAGAGAAAGAAAGAAAGGAAGAAAGAAAGAAAGAAAGAGATGAAGAAAGAAAGAAAGAAAAAAAGAAAGAAAGAAGGAGAGAAAGAGATGAAGAAAGAAAGAAAGAAAGAAAAAAGAAAGAAAGAAAGAAAGAAAGAAAGAGAAAAAAAATAAAGAAAGAAAGAAAGAGAGAGAGAAAGAACGAAAGAAAGAAAGAAAGAGAGAAAGAAAGGAAGAAAGAAAGAAAGAGATGAAGAAAGAAAGAAAGAAAAAAAGAAAGAAAGAAAGGAAGGAAGGAAAAAAGAAAGAAAGAAAGATATGAAGAAAGAAAGAAAGAAAGAGAGAAAGAAAGAAAGAAAGAAAGGAAGAAAAAAAGAAAGAAAGAAAGAAAAAAAGAAAGGAAGAAAGGAATAAAGAAAGAAAGAAAGAGAGAAAGAAAGAAAGGAAGAAAGAAAGAACGGAAGGAAGAAAGGACGAAAGAGAGAAAGAAAGAAAGGAAGAAAGAAAGAAAGAAAGAAAGAAAGGAAGGAAGAAAGGACGAAAGAAAGAAAGAAAGAAAAAAAGAAAGAAAGAAAGAAAGAAAGAAAGAGAGAAAGACATGAAGAAGGAAAGAAAGAAAGAAAAAAGAAAGAAAGAAAAAAAAAAAGAAAGAAAGAAAGAAAGAAAGAAAGAGAGAAAGAAAGAAAGAAAGAAAGAAAGAAAGAAAGAAAGAAAGAAAGAAAGAAAGAAAGAAAGAAAGTAAGAAAGAAAGAAAGAAAGAAAGAAAGAAAGAAAGAAAGAAAGAAAGAAAGAAACGAAAGGTTTTTGAAACTTTTTTCTCAGGGTGCCTAACAGCAGTTTATGGTTCTTTTGCCCTTTCACCAAAAGAAAATCTCTTCAGATTAGGCAGTCGCCATGTTCGCCTTGCTTTCTTGACTACCACACATATCTGGTGGGTGCGGCTAAAGAATTGAAACCATTCAGCGGTCCTCCTTCACTCATTCGGGCACATTTACCCTTGCCGCTGTCTTCGCGTTGCTGTTTTCACACTGTTCTTACTTTGCCCAAGTACAGCCGTGAGTTTTGTGTATCCCGCCTTGTTTATTACTGCGGACGCTGACCGATAACGGAACGGTCACTTCGCAAACAGCGAAACATGATATGAACGAGAGAAAATGCAGCAAAAGATCGTAGTAAAAAAAGACCAGTTAAAAAAAAGAGACCAACAAAACGGAGGGTGGCCGACGAAATGAGACGTCAAAAACCATGACACAATCCCAACACAGGTGGTGTATTCCCAAACAACATCATCACGAGCTAAATTTGATACCATATTTTGCGCATACTAATTTGTTCAAATTCATTTTTTTTTCGTTCAATAGAAGCCTGGAACTCTCTACCTGGGTCCATTGGTTCATGTACATTTCGAAGTTTTGTAACTGCCACCGAAGACGCATAATAGCTGAATATTCCTACCCTGTCGTTAACATTTCCTTTCTTGTTCGACATTTCTTTTGTGATCTGAACTTTATTGTAGGGCTGACTTTGTACACTTTGGAGTATTTTGTTACCTTGTTGCGTATTTTTCAGATTGTGTTTTTCCCACTTCTGCCATAGCGCATATAATTGCGCTGCAGTATGTATAAGTAAATAGAATGTCACCTATGTGGCGCGCCATAAATATTGAGCGAAAAATCATAAGCCATAAAGAAAAACTGGAGTGGACATAATACAACATTTTGGGCGAGTTGGTTACCTACATTCATTATTACAGCGCAACGACAGCACAAAACAAGAGAGTGTCCCCCTCTCCACGCCATCTCGTTGTAAGAAGACAGAAGAAAACCAGTGGTTGCTTCAGATAGAAGAGGAAAACAAGAACCTAGGAGCCAAGTTTGATGACTGTAGATTAATTAGTCAATTAATTATAGGAAAAAATGTTGAAATTGTGTAGAAATAGCGCTGACATCGATATAGCCACGGGAACGGTGTGACGTTACACCCACCGGAAGTCGCCACGACATAGTGTCCTCGGCTTTCGCCTCTCAACACTCTACTTTGTCCTCGCAATTTTAACTGTCGCCTGCCACGGGGAGCACTTTGCTCGCAATCCGGTGGCCAGGTTGTGATGACGTCACAAGGTCACGTGACTTATGTAGCTCATCTAGGCTGCCTCCCTGGGGATTCCGCTCACGGCGCCGCCGCCGACGACGAGACAGGGTTTTCCGCTGAACGGCACCCCTAGCGCCATCTCGTTGTAATTAACACTTCTCATTTTCGTACGAACCCTTCGGCATCGTTGCTTTATCTTTTTTTCGTACGTTATTCATTTCGTCACATTTCATTATCTCCTCACGGGCGTGGCTTCTTGGAAATTAAACATTAATGTGAAGTCAGTGCTGATCCGAATTCCCAGCTCTTATTCGTAAGGAGGCCCACCATTCAGCTCTGCCGCCCTGTCGAAAAACGCAACAGAAAAATTTTCTGTTGTCACAATATATTTTTGTGGTATTTTTGGCCGCGAACTTATAGAAACAACACCAATTTTTGTAGCAACAGTAGCATTTTCTGTAATATTGTGCTGTTTGTCGTCGTAACGACAGAAGAACAGACAAACACTACAGTACTACGGAAAATATTAAAATACTACAGAAAAGTCTCTCGTTACGACTAAATGACACAACACTTTTTCGTATTTTGGGCAGAATTCTGTCGTCCTTTCTTTCGACTATGCAGAGGCGATGCATTCTTGATGCGTTAAAAAGTCTAAGACGTACTGAATATAGGGCGAGGCTTATAGCCATTGTGATCCTCACGACTGTCATGTTCCCATGTCACTGTATACCCACTGTCGAGTTGCGTTCTTGGTTTATAGGGCGCAACTTCGCCTTGCAAACGGTTAATTCGAGCTCTCCACACTACGTTGCATCATGGTCAATATGAGCAAGAACACATGAGCGCGTGCCCGACAGCCTGAAACCTTGCATGAACCCTACTCGTAGCGATATGTGGCGGTCGCTTTCGGAAACGAAGTGGAAAGGGAGGTGCTTTCTTCCATTTCTCGAAAGCAGGAAACGCAGCAGAACCCTTTCCACAAAGTTGCGAAAAGCGGCCGCCGTGCGTCGCCACAAGGAGGGTTTGAGGATATCTACCACGCGCTCCCGTGTTCCAGCTCATCTTGCTCACAGATAGTACACATGCCTTCCATTTCGTCTAGCACGCATCCTTCTCGCCAGTCGCCACCTTCACGTGACTCTACGATCGCTTGGGTTTTCGTCGCCCCGCCTCCAACGAAACTACCTGAAAAATTTCCAGCATGAGAGATGTGGAAACTAACGCTTAAATTAAGCCCGAAGAGGCAAATCGGAGAACGGTCATCGCGTTAACGTCAGCCTTCGCAGACAAGGCTAAGATTAACGTTGCTGTGTTTGAATATAGGTCAGTCTTGACATATCCTCCTCATGCCCCAGATAAAATGTGAGTTGCGAGCATTAATCAAAATAATTTTTTGAAACGTGCGTCTTCCTAAGAATGTACACAAAAAAATATTCGCAGTTGTAGCTCCAATTGGCTTCTCTCTATGGCCACTCTTAGGCTATCTGCTACGCCTCTATGTGTTCAGACACGTGACTCATCTCATGGCGCATATGGTTAATTGCGCACAGCTCATTATATATTTGAATCAAAATTACGAACAGTCTCATCGTTAGAAACATGGGAGTTATTAGGTCGCTGAGAGCAGGAAGCTTGGAAAGCTGTTTAGAGTGACCCCTGCTGCTACAGAAACCTTGAAAAGACGGTTTCAAGGGAACACGGTGAGCATCCATGCAATTTCTAACTTTCAATAGCACTTCGTTGTAATGTACGCGAGATTGACTAGGGTATAGGTATAAAATGTTGATGTTAGCGCGGATATTATTGGAAGTTTTTCTTTACGAGACTCCATCAATCTAACGTACAAGCGTACGGTGGCAAGTTTTGTTGCAAACAGAGGCATTTAAGTATAATGCTTGCATTGTGCACTCACAGGAAGAGTCTGTGCCTCTATGCAGGTTAATAAGAAGGTTAGAAATAAGTACCGCACGAGCAAGCCTCTTTACAGGTGTTCCTTAACTGCTCTAATATATTACGTCATCACTAATGTTCTCATTTAACGCCAGATAATTTCGTGGTTCTTACCGCCAGTTGCTTAGAAAGTTAATGGGAATGGAAAGCACTTACTCGGGTCTCATGAGGTGGTGTAATTAACAATCGCCCATATGTCCATTAAAATCGGTGGTCTTAGCTGAGCGCATAGAGCTGACCTATCGCTTACTTATACTTAAGAAATTATAAAATGGCTTTTCCTGGCTTTTTCTCATTATGTTCCCAGCGTTCCATGGGTACCAGCATTTCCGAAGCTCCGGTCATAATTTTTTTCCCCTTCTATCTCACGTTTTTCTCAAAGAAAAGTGAAAAAGTAGCTTATTAAAGAAAGGTTCGGCTGTTTGCTTTTTTTCTTCTTCTTCTGTTCCTCCATATTCGTGCTGTTTTGATTTAGGCGCAGTCATTTATCAAGGAAATTGCTGCTACGGCCCTCCACTTCCTAAGTATCCGCCTTACGTCAAGCGAAGTAGCCAGAATGCTTCACTCATATATTTCTGCTTGCCGGTGCGACACTCCGTATGTGGGCATATTCGTGCAGGGTTCGCTGGTTGCCGCCTGCGCAGTGTACCGAAAACCATCAATCATCCTCCCCTGGATTGTAGACGGGCCATGCTTTTTTCAAGCGTCCTTCAATAGGGCGAGAAGGGAGGGGGTGGTGGAGATGAGGAGCTTCCATAATCCTAATGTAGTTATTTTTTTAACGTCTTCGTTTTAAGTCGCCTAACTTTGACATTGCCCCCTCTCCCGTGTTCGATTTGTATCGGATGTGGTAAAGCCCGTTAAATCACAGCTGGCGGTGCAGATAATATTACGTGAACGTACATTAAAGTCTACGGCTTTTTTCTGTACAGCGAAGTTCGTGCTGTGAGGCAGCATCCGCAGAAACGCGAAGGCTTCAAAGATCATATTTTACATATGAAGCATAGTCATTGCGGGTACTTAGCTACTCCTCAAGCTTCTTCGCGACCAGTGACATCCTTAGGGCCCTAGACTATGCCTGCGAGCTGTTTACAGGACTGATGGCCTTTTTTTTTTCGGTTCGGTTTGGCGCAGTGGTGTGTTGTTGTACCCTTGCTCCAGCAAAAATTGTTCCCCCATGCTTTTGAATGTTCTCTCCGTAAGGATATGGTCAGCAAATATATCCCCATTATACATAAATTCGCTTCCAATGCATCCTTTTGATCACTGCTTATTCCTTGCTGATCGACTCTACAGTTATCTGAAATCTAGAATGCATATTCAGTAGTTACAAAGAAGAATATCATATGATATTAGAATATTGCTTAAGGCTCATCGTTTTTTCAGCCTGCGCACATTGGTTACACTGTACTGCACATTTATTCATAGTCATTTAAACTTCTATACAACATCATGGGGTCTGACGCATATTTCTCAGCTTTCATCTCTTCAACACATTCAGAATCAAGCCATCAGAGTAATTACGGGAAATAATCGGCCCTCTCCTACACCCCCGTTGTACTATGATCTTAATATATTTCGCATTCATAATCTAATCGAATTCGACATTACAATATTTGGGTATAAGGGCATGAATGATCGCAACCTCCTGCAATTTATTCACATGAACGACATCACTAATAATAACGTTACACGCTTTTCGCTTCATGGAAACTTTTTGCTTCCCAAATTTCGTACTAACATTGGAATTCGAACAGATGCATTTTCTTTTACGAAACTCTGGAAATCTTTACCGCGTGATATCAAGCAAGCATCGCTTCTGTCGTCTCTTAAGCGTCAACTTAACATGAACATTTTCAGTCGTTAGTATACTGGTATATCGTGAACTTGGATACCTGTGTCTAGCAATGCTTTATTATGTGGCGTTGTTTGACCAAATATTCTTGTTTTGTTTTCAATTTTTGCTGCCTTGCTTGTTATTGTTCTGGCTAACAAATGTTATTAATTTGCCTATTTTTTATAAGAGGTTCGCCTTCAGTAGCAATCCTCTGAGACCTGTTTCTGTAGTATAAAATGTATTTAGGTTGTTCTGTGTATTTCTGAAATGAACTTCAACTTCAATAAAACAAAAACAAATGCAGTGATGTTCGGCACTAAACTGCTCCCAGCGGGACGAGGCGTTTCCTTCGACAACGGCGCAGAGCAACCGGTGAAGCCGGTAACTGCTTCCTTTTCACTTTCGGATATCAGAATGCAGAAACACCTACGCAAGCTGCGTCACACTACGGAGGAGTTCAGCCTTGACTGTCAACGCCTTGCATGCGTAATTACGCCATATCACTTGAAACTTCGAGAGCGAACATCTCGTAGCAGGCGTGCTCTAGAAGAATCCTACCCAATGGAGTATTGTAGAAATGCTTCCAATATATGTTTCCGAAATAAACATTCAATCTAGCAACCGTGTCTAAAAAGTTAATTAATATATTTTTGTTAATTAGGTACCTGACCGTGGTAATTATCACCTCCGTTATTGCCCCCTTGTCCCTGGCCACATAACTTATGTGCAGAGGTGGGTTCCAGGTACCAAAAAATTTTTTTCAAGAAATCTTTAAAGCTTAATTTTTATCGTCCTGCGCATATATATATGCATATATATTTAACTCATCGTTAGCTCTGTCCACCGGCCTCTGCCCCTTCTCTGTCGCTGCGTAGGTTATAAATGAAATTTTTTTTGCCGATGACTCATTTTCGTCGAGGCTGCCGCGTCCCACGTTTTTGAACATTGGCCACTTTGACAAATGTGCGCTGGAGAAACGACTCTGATAAACTTCAGGAAGTTGCAACACAAACTTGAGCTCCATCTTTTCCAGTTGGTTTCATCACATCATCTCGCGCCATTTATCTGCTTCGCGCTAGGGAAGGAGGGGGAGGAGTTTACGCCCTCGCATTTCAGCTTCTCGCTTGCCGAAGACCCCACTGACCAATGGGCACTGCTACAACTTTTATTTATTCTTCACGCAAGCACTTCTTATACAAACGGTTTTATTTTATTGCCAAAGCAATACTGCTTGCACTTTTCTGCCATCGATGGAGGTTCATCCTTCGCTCCAGCGCAGCTGCGGCGCGCTACCACGTGACCGCGTGACGTCACGACAAGAGGAGAGCTGGGGGCCCAACTCGCCTCATCGATGGAGGCTCATCCTTCGCTCCGGCGCAGCTGTCGAGTGAGGGCGCTCGCTAGACTGGGATAAAACGGGGCTGCAGCTGTGCTCCTCGCAGTGCTGTGCTATGTCGGAGGATGCGTACAAGGCGAGGCTGGAACGGTGTGCCGCGGCCAAGCGACGGCGCCGTGCCGAAGAAACAGACGAAGAAAGGGAAAAACGGTTGGCGAAGCAACGTGCGTATGCTGCAGAATGGCGAGCACGCCGATGTCATTACCGATGTACAGACCAAAAGCCTTTTCTTTACGGATCACCAAAGCGTGTTCGTCGGAATAAATAAGGCACATTTACAGTAGACCCATGTTGTGTCCAGAGTGAATCATACGGGTAACCATATTAGCAGAACCAAGTCGTGGCCAGAGTTGCACTATACGGGAAACCATGTCCATCTACCAGCAGAACCAAGCGCAGCCAGGTGTTATTGCTTTCGCAATCAGCCAGGCTTAACCAAGCTAAGCCTTCAGCCAATTTTTTCTTCTTGCGCATCGTAACGCTGCAGTTTCTTTCTTCGTGTTCGTGTGGTCGTGGGAGTAACGCAGCAAGCACTTTGTACTGGCAAATATCCAGGCTAACGGTAAAGATCCCGAGCCAAGCTTATTGCGGATGTTTCAGACCGACAACGGACGTGGGAGTTGTTGGTAAGTAGCGAAAACAAGACGCGCTCGTTTCAGTGGCGCTCAAGCCTAACTTTCTCGCACATCGCCAGCTAGTTCCATCTGTCGGCCGCCAGTATCGAAGATCGCGTGACTCAGCGAGGATATTTTCACTTGTGATTGTGAAAAAAAAAACTACGGGGTTCGGTTAGATGCTGCGCGGACATGTTGGTTATGATGGCCTACTCTCCTAGCTCGCTGAAACATGGAACCTATAAAATAGTTCCTGCGTTCACAACGAATAGTCCCAAGGACCTTAGAAAATGAATTTGTTGTAGAACATTCAGAAATTCCCGCGATTCTTTATAAACATTCAGGGCGTCGAGATTTTACATTTCCAGCGCTGATATTTTAGTAAATGAAGGAGATTGAAATTGGCCGTCATGAAACCTTATTGACCAATCTCCTGTGTAGCTTCACGAATTGGTCTTCAACGTGTGGCGATTTGGAAGGTATAGGCCGTGAGCAGAGCGCGATGAATAAGTATAGGGTCGGCGAGGTTAATTGCATTGTGCGGAGACGAAGGCGTATTGGCGTTTTTTTTTTTTTTTTTCAAAGTTTCAAAGCGCCAATAGCCGCTATTTATCCACATGTTTGCTATCGGTAATTTATGGGTCAATAAATAGTCAGCGCAAGCTGAACTTCCTACAAGAGCGCTGTTTCTTCGCTAGAGCTCGCGACATTTCCTTACTACTCGTGTTTACACATAACGTTTGATGACTGATATGCCTATAGGAAGAAGATTCGATGACAAAGAGGGAAGATGATACTAGGTGAGAGGACACAAATGCGCAAGTGCTGTTCGGTAATGACGTAAAGCTTCGAAATGTGGACACCTGATAAGGAAAGCAGAAAACTCTGTTACCATAGGTTTCAGTAAACGGTACGACCATTCCGCTGTAACGTGTGATCGTTGCCTTCCTATACGCATCGCTTGGAGCCCACAGCCAGAGTCCGTACCAAGCCGAGCTAGGATAGGACGAGGCTCAAGTTAGGGCTCAGCTGCCGAAAAATCAGTTTGAAGAAATGCATCTTGCTCGCAATAACCTCGATAGAATCCTTTCACAGTACAAACTTTGTGCCAGTTGAGCCCAAGCTGATTTATTTCTTCTTTATATGATTGCAGCAAGAATTACTTGATGCTCCCGCGAACCGCAAGATGGCAGTCGTAATTAAGTTATTTCGTTAAAGAAAAGAACAACAAACACACCACTTTAAAATGTTCAACTGCCTTATGTACCGCATGTGTCGACCAGGATGCCGTTATCACTTTTCAAGGATTCAGGAGTTTTTTTTTATTATCCAGATAAGGATATCAATGCTGCAGCTTCCCATCACGCAAGTTAGAGCATATCCCAGAAGCAAGTTCTTTACGCTCTATACTTTTGGCTGAGACTGTAGCAGCACAGACAACTTGTATATACGCAGCATAGAAGGCATCGGTGGAATTGGTGCCCAGTTCGACCCTCGTTTCGGAAAGCAAGCTGCACCCTCGGGGTACAGACTTCGGAGGTACCGTGTGTTACTGGACGTTACATCCAACCGTGTGAATTATAATACAGGTTGCACCCCGAGCACACATTCGACAATCTGTATAGTCCTCAGTTTACTATCTCGTCCCTGCGTGTTTACGGCTCCATCTCGGCTTCCATCGCCATTTTGCAAGTGAAACAGATGTTCGGGGACAACAGCAGAATGAACAGATAATTGTGCGCCAGTTTTTCGCTAAATCTGGCTAGAAGTTCTGAATCGGGATTTCCCGCAAATTCACTGCTAAAGGCACAAATTATTGAACGCGTTAAAAATATTTCCACTGGAAGCGTTGCGCGCAGGGAGAAACACAAGAAGTGATGAGGCTCTCTTGGGCCTTCCCCACTGCAGTGAGTCACCGAAGCTCAGTCGATCGCCGTCTGGGGGGCGGGTTATGTCAGACTTGCAATTACAGAGTGTTCCTGGAAAGGGCGAAAGTAAAAAAAATAAAGTGGGAAGAAGTGGGAGTGAGACGGGTGAGAATGAGAGGGAGGGGGGGAGGCGAATTAACGCCAGCGTCCCCAGTATTTTGCCATTTCTGTCTGCGACCTTGTCGACACGGCATAGAGAGTGTGCTGCGGGAATACCCTCAGCGGCACTTACGCGATCGACAGAGCGCGTAATTATACACTGGCTGCCCGAGGTCCAATCGAGCCATGGGCTGAGTCCACGAGGAGTCATTTAGCTCCGCCTTTAAGGGGCGCTTCTAGGAAACTTCCTTAAGTTTCGAGCCCGTTGCGTGTGCTTTGTGGAGTTAAAACGAGCAGTGCCCGAGTCCAGTGCACTTGGGAGTCGTACCGGGTCTCCGGCCGTCGCAGAAGCGTGCTCGTTTGCCAACTGCATGGGGTGAAATGCGAATGTTTTCAAAGCTACACTCCAAACAGGAAGGAGTAAAAATAGAGTAAGGTGTCCTCTAGCGAATTCCCTTGTATAGAAGGAAACGTGCTAGAGGATATTTTGCCGCCGCGGTGGCTCAGTGGTTATGGTGCTCGGCTGCTGCCCGAAAGACGCGGGCTCGATCCCGGCCGCGGCGGTTGAATTTCGATGGAGGCGAAATTCTAGAGGCCCGTGTGCAGTGCGATGTCAGTGCACGTTAAGGAACCCCAGGTGGTCGAAATTTCCGGAGCCCTTCTCTACGGCGTCCCTCAGCCTGAGCCGCTTTGGGACGTTAAACCCGATAAACCAAACCTGAGGATCAATGACCCTCTTTTTGCTCCCATATATACATATTCATGTTCAGAGCGTACGGATATTGTCACTGTTTACAGGCAGAGCCGAAAGCACGCATTGTTTTTTACTTCTGTTTAGAATGCGGAAACCACGCTCGGTGATGCTTCGATTTGTGTTGATGCTGTGTCCAGTCCAACTTATATAACGTAGAATTCGTTTTAAAAAAATGAAAGCATTTCATCAAGAGCACCTAGTTCACAATATCCGGGTTGCGTTCGTATACAGGTGTTGTTTGGTGTATGGTTTAACGTTCCTAAGCCACTCAGGCTATGAGGGACACCGTAGTGAAGGACTCCGGAAATTTCGACCACCTGGGGTTCTTTAACGGGCACTGACACCGCACAGTACACGGGCTTCTAGAATTTCGCCTCCATCGAAATTCGACCAGCGCGGCCGGGATCGAAATCGCGTCTTTCGGGTCAGCAGCCGAGCGCCACAATCACTGAGCCACTGCGGCGGCTACTCCGTTATGTGTTTTTAGTACCGGATACGGTAAAAAGTCGCCGCCCAGGATTCTTGTTGAAAACGTATAGTGCTATGGCCTTTAGGAAGCATAACATGCCGTAAATTATAGCACCCAACACTATGTTCCTTGTATGAGAGGAGTGAATTATATGGAGCTGATCGCAAAAAAAAAAAAAAACGCCGGGCTAGCTTCAGTGCGCAGCTCAGCTCAGTTCAGCGTGTCAGTGCGGCAAATTTTCAAGACAGCTGAAACCATGAACTTAGTTGCCCCTGCGGACTGCAGAGGTGGATTAGTCGTTTGAACACCCGAGTACATTTTTGGTGCCTTTCATTCCTGTTCGTCCTTTTCGACATCATCCCCGTTTTACGGTACCTCGCTGCTACACTCACTATGGCCACTTCACTCGTAGTTATTACATACCAAAAATGTTTAATTCTCTGCCTGATTCAATCTTTTCAGTTTCTTCGTTGTCTCTATTAAAGAACTTATTAAAAACACATATGTCGGTAACCTAAACTGTTTCTTTGTTCTTGTTTGCCTTAGGTATTGTGGTTTATCATTGTTTGCTTGCTTTGTAACACCTATTGTTTAATATATCTGTCTTTCATCGATTGCCGAGTACTGCCCTACAAGCCTTTATGGCTTGGGCAGACTTGTCTTAAAGATTGTATTCTGTTCTCTGAAAATAAAGGTGTTTATTATTATTATTATTATCGCGTGCGGGAGGTGTGAAATAATATCCCCAATTCCGCAGAGTAGTAATTTGGGCCTGTTGGTAGTTCATGATGAGGAAGTTAGAGCGCAAAAAAACAAAGACAAAGTGGAGACGTGGACGGGACAAGCGCTTGTTCCGTCCACGTCTCCACTTTGTCTTTGTTTTTTTGCGCTCCAACTTCCTCATCCCCAATTCCCCCTGATCCTCAGCGGTTATACGCCGGGAACAATCTCTGCCTGGTGTGATGTTCGGCTTCTCAGGCGTGAAACGCTCGGGAAATCGGCTGTTTACCCCACCTCGAGTGAACGCGCCTGTCCCGTCTATAGCTTTCTGTGTGTTCTGTTTCGGCGCTACAACCTTTTTCTGGATCGAACCCATTAATCACGCCGTTTTTGTTTTTTTTTTTGTTTTGTTTTTTTGCCAAGCTGCTTAAAAAGTCCTTAAAATCAAATTGTTATAATCATAACCAAATGCTCCTGCGTCAGAGATGGGCATGTGGGATATCAGTAGTTCTGCAGGTAACCCAGAGTCGTTTCAAGACGCAAAAATTCATGCATATGATGTGTTCAAATGGCGGCAGTATATAGGGAGGAGCATCGATCTGACGTCAGATTATAATGACATGTGACCCTATCGGGTTATGCACGCACAGTGAGTCTAAGCGCGAGTCCTTTAGTACTCCATTTGTGCGCTGCGATACTGGGGACCTTAATTTCAATTACCCGACCGCCATAACTTAGAGCACGGTAATCCCCTCAGACGTTTTTAATTTAACATAAAGAGCGGGATACAGAGCCACGTTAGAGAACTCTTCCTATGCGCTAGTCCGGACTTAACATGTTATGCAAGCAGTCTCTTCCGATGGACACCTCGGAATGAAGTCAAAGATGTCGCGTAACTTCTCGTGACCCACTGTAACGAAATCTCTCCCCGTTCTTTTCGTAACACTCAAAACAGCCCACGTTTGCCGTGAAGTGTGCATGCGAAAGTGAAATCATCTCGGCGAAGCATTTCGAAATGCAGCGCAGATAGAGACAACAAGTAGTGAGCCTTCTTACGTGCGCGTAATGCCGAAAGTAAAGGCGCTCTCAATCTTTTTGCCGAGAAGGTCTCCTTTGATCAGGCGCTTTTAACCTGAAATGACGTCCTTACAGCGTAATGTTATTTTGTCGATTTGTTCCAGTGATGACTGCGCAGCAGAATGAGTTTTGTACAGCGTTATATCAGCCCACAGCTACGCAACAGCAACAAACTCCCGTCGTGGGCGGATGTAAGTGACGTAATGAAATTCTTTGTGAAAGCTTTATGTTGGTAAGGTCAGCTTTGCTACTCTGATGACGTAACAGCCCAACAGATAACAAAATTAAAGATATCGCTTTCGCAGGTTTTTAAAGCTCATCAAAATTTTGGAATTTTCACATGCGTTCTGGCTACGGCTCTAGAGGCTTAGAACAGAATTTGATTGCTTGGAAAATTTGCGGTCTTCGGCCGTCGTCGAAAGCCGTTTTGCTTGTAAAGCGAAAAATTGTCTTTCTCTCTGTTCCAGGTCCAAAGCGAATAAAAGCAGCAGTTCGAATGCACGGAATGAATGAATACATAAACAGCACGTAAGAGCTCATACCAGCGAGACACGACTTTTGGTGCGGCGATTTATTTATAGGCTGTTTTTCCACGTCGGGTCACATTGGCTGTTTCGGTTAATATAGGCACTGCGGCAGGTTTTTGTATGTACAGAGGGCAAAACGCATGTCTAGAACACGCTCTGGGCGTGTTTCGGGCGTAACACGTGATAACTAGCGATAAGATTTGGTTAGAAATGGTCTGGATGTAAACATGTCCAGTTAAACTCATAGCATTTCATCGTCGTTTTTTGCCTTCTTGGTCGCAGCGGCTTTGGGAGCTCCGGAAAACACAATTTGGTTGTTCTAGGCATGTGTTTTGCCCTCTGTACATGCATCTCTAGCTGTCCTACACCGGCCGTTTCCAATTTAATTACTTCTTTGATGGGTATTGCTTGACTTGTCACTTTCATTAGTGTTGAACTGCACTCGAGATTCCAGGCAAGCTCTTTCAATTACGGTGACACAAGACAGTGAGAGTAGGATACTACCAAGAGACCCCGTCAGAAGGCACCTATATTAATGCACAGCGGCTTGTTGCCGGTCTTGTGAAAAAGAGTCTTGTCTTCACTCCACACAAAAAGTAACCGGTGGCAAAGCGGCAACAGTACTTCCACCTACAGAAACCTTTTCTATAATTCCTCCCCCGCCACACTCTAACAAAATGAATCATATTTCGCAGCTCTAATGGACTGTCCTGGAGCCTCGGAATATTTATTTCCGTGCAACACGGACGCATGTTCTGCTGCTTTGCATCGCCACATACTCAAAAACACTCTAGCTTAATCACCTTCCATGCACTCATATTGCCAGATGTGACCTCCCGACGTAAATCAACATGAAGACGAAAAACTAATTTACCTAATCTCTCAAAAACGTACGCCTGTTCCATATTTAGATTTATAACGACGGCAAGGACTACGTTAAAGTCATTCATTGCCAGGCATTCAGGACAGCTCTGCTAGCGCCGCTTAACCTAGTGGCCTAGCACGTTCTGTTCTGTATCCACTCGGTCATTCCCTTTCTTTATTACTTCACAGATGACGTCAGCGCGCTGGTTATAAATGTTCAAAGCCAAGCGCCACGTTGCAGCAGCCAAGAGAATTAGAAACACCTGTCTCGAATTATTGGTAACGCGTGGTAGGTTAGCATTAAAGGGTTCATGAAAACGGTGTTTAAGGTTGGCCATAATAGGCTTGCATTATTTAGAGTATAGGCCATCTAGCGCTCAAGCCGCGTACAAGACCTCAAAAGTGAGTCGATCTTTTACAATACATTTTTAAAAATTCTCGCTTCTACGCCTCAGGGAGACCAGCTGTGCCGGGCTTTCGCCCGAATCCGCGCGCAACGCGTCATGCAGCGCTCGTTACGTCAGCAGCGGAGGGTTCTATGATTGATTCGCCATGTCAACTCTTTCTGACGTCACGCAGCTACCATGGCCACGGCCGGAAGCTCCGCCCCCCCCGGGGAATTCCCGCGCGCGTCGGATGCCGGCGCAGGGAACACGTGGGTGGAGCCGGCGGAGGAGCGCCGACATTTCAGCGCGCAAAAGTGACGAGAGGAGAGAGAAAGGCGCGAAAACGCGGAAATTCAAATTGTAACTGCAGATAAATCAGGTTCCAGAAAACGCATCAGAAAAATGTTTACTGGAGGATATTTGTGAAGCGGGGTCCTTTAACAACCTAGGCACACCACAACATTCTTGAGAGCCCCCTTCAGAGCCCCTTTAAGCAGGACATTACGTTTCGTACTTTTTTTTTGTACAGAACGATAACTGGCTCTCACCTATCAATCACATCAGACATTAGGATTATGGAGCTAATGTGTGTCAGGCTTTTCCTGATTGTTTTATTTCAGTGCCCGGGAAAAGAAATGTACACGGTGTGGACATTGTCGAAGCCGGTCAGAGATTAGCGAATGTAAAATGAGGCCAGAAACCTGCTGTGGAAATTCGCTACTTTGCAATTCAACGAATCACAATGGGGATTACGCAGCACCGCCTGTTCGACAGTACTTGCAGAAAATGCAGAGAAGGGATATAAAGAGGCGAGATGGAAGTGCTTGGTTGTTTACACACCCTCCCAAGAGAGAAATTTTCCATAGTAAGATCAAAGTGGCCCTAATTTTTTTCTACTAAAAGTTCAATAAATGCATTGCGCAAATAGGACCCCCTGACCAACCCTTCTAAAAAGTTTCCATAAATGCACCCTTGGGCAAGCCGTAATGTGACGGCTTACATTTTGTGAAGAGGAAAGGTTTGTGCCAAGTAGCTGGTGTGGTCTGTCAAAGTTGTGTAGCACCGCATTTAGATCCCCGTTCTATGACGTTCGTACTGTTGCTGAAGTTCATCATACGTTGCTGATAAATGAAGCCACGAATTAAGTTCACACTTTTACTGAGTAAAACCTCATAAGGACACCAGCCACAGGTTCTGCCTAGGATCAGCATACCATTTCGACATTCTTATGTGCTTAAGGGTGAATTCTCAAGTTTCAGAGCGTCTCTCACATTCAATCTTCCCTCTTCTAGTTGTAGACCAACCTGCCCTTGCCCTGCCGACTGCTAACTGTCCTGGCTTGCTTAGATGGCATACGGCTGCTGTGGACAAGCGGTGTATATCTCGGATTTAAGCCTCGGACCTGCACAGCTTATCTTCTTGTAACATCTTACAAACTAGTATATCTTTACTCCTTCCACGTTAGCGGTAATCATCCCACTCCATAGCTCCCACGCATTCCCGTGCAGATTAAAGACTAGCGAGTTTAATGAACTACAGTGGCGCTCCCACGCGAGGCGCCAGCCAGCTTCCGTAGATGTAGAATTCCGCCCTAACAGGTGCCATGTCTGCGCTTTCGAAATGTTAACTTAGATCCATATCCTTGCACGCACCCACAAAATATCCCGTGCTTCTCCTGGCAGTATGCGTCATGGTTATGGTGTCATCGCGCTCAGTCGCCCACACTGGCAAAGCGTGTTTTCAAACGTATGTCCCCCTACGACGCATTGAACAAATGAAACGACGTTCTACAATAGGCGCCACTGAACACATCTAAAACAAGCCAACCTGCGGAATGCTTTATTTGGCTCATTTAGCAAAACTTTGACAGTGAGCTGCCACGGACGAAATTGGCGATGGATGCTCAAGCTAACCGCGTCGAATAACAGGAAGAGAAAGGCCATACTTGACAGGTTTCCTTTCCAAGAATGCAAAGCACTTCAGGAATGCATCGCGCGGCTTCATCCGCAAGAACTATGCACCGGTTTAAAACAGCGTCTCCGGGCGGGGAACCAAATAATGAACCGTAAGTCTGCTTATTTGCTGTCGTGGGTCGTTTTATCAAGCTCATGTAAGAATAGAAAAAAAAAATAAAACACTACCTGTTTAGCGTCTCCCTCTGCGCACGCATCACTAAAGATTTAAGTGGTCCCTCTGTGGATAGGCGACACATAATTTCGCGATTCTTTTCTCGGCCGAGTATTTTTCTTCGTTGTAATTGGTCTTCCTCGAAATTTGACTCCGAAGCCGGGGTGATACGCAGCTTCCTACAGGAGTGACGACGCCAAGAAGGACCGAAGGGTGGAAAGTTTTTTCGGGGCATACAGAAGTTGGAAGAACACTTGCAGAAGACCCTGACGAAGAAGATATTGCCTGACAAATTAAGCCTGTGTGGGGGTCCCTCCTTGTTAAGATTGCTAGTCATCAGGCTTAACGCACCACTGACAGTCACGAATATTGACGCGTAGGGAAAAAAGATCGGACTGACTAGCACTGATGATGCAGTCAATCACAGGAAAGCTCTTACAGGGACGAAGTTTAGTGACTCAACGCCCCTTGCTGCAGTTTGTCATCGCGCAAGCCTTTTGCTGCACGGCGTGGTGATGTTCGGGACATACTAATTCGCTAATTTGAGCAGTTTGTCATTGCGGACGCCATTTTCTTCACGGCGCGGTGATAGCCGGGACATCGCTAATTCACTAATTTGACGGTGAAGGTGTCCGTTAGGGATTGTTTTGTTCTCGAAAGTAACACTTAAGTTCCTTTCCCGCCACCCCCCCCCCCCCCCTTCCTTCTCTTTTAACTTCTGTGCACAGCTATTAAATCACCTGCTCCAGCTGAATTCTAAGGTGAGCTAGTTGGTCCCTGAAAATCAATGCCCGATAACAAGCACACTGACGACGCAACAAAAGAGCTACCCCAGTGCTAATATCCGCCAGTCGATTCGCTATAAACACAGCTTAACAGCACATGGAAAGTGTGGCCACTATTTTTGTTTTCTTTAGCTGTTTTTAGCTCAACTGCCTCAGGTTGCAAGCTGCCACGCCGCCAGAGAAGAGCGGCCCAGAGGCACTTCCCTTATAAAAATGGTCTATAGACTTTTTATTGGCTCTATTAACTTCCTACAGATATTGCTTTTTGTTTATTCATAGTCTATAGACTGTCTATAGACAAAAGTCTACTAAAAGTGTATGGTCATTGTCTATAGACTGTAGATTGTCTATAGACTGTCTATAGCATTTGTATTGCCTATAGACTGTTCTCTAGGATTTGTGTATAGACTGTCTATTGACTTTATAGACAGAAGTTTATAGACACTCTGTAGTCTGTCTAGAACTTTTTTGTAAGGGTTGTCACATATCGGCTGCATCTTCCTGGACAGCGCGCTACCGTTCGCAACAACATGTGAAGCTAACGAGAAGGTGTAAGAAACATACCCAGAAATCCTAGACAAACTCTTTTTTTTTTAACGCGAACCCGTTTATGACCGCAATTTGTTTCTCATGTCGTAAGATTGTACCATAACAATCAATATATCCTCAGATCTGCCCTCGGGACACTTCTAGTTGTCGGCTATTTGTCTTGAAGAACGCACCCAGTTGGCTTTCTATGGCAGTCTCCGCTGCCCGGGAAGAGCGCAGATCAAACATTAAAAGCAAGATTTTGCTACCCATCTGAAGGTTCGACGATTCGAATCAGTGTGTTCAGAACGAACAGTACGTTAAAATACTTCCACAGTCGAATTACAATTAAAAGCAATGTCCCGTCGCATTTCGATGAAGGCGAGATGCTAGACGCCTGTGTGCTGCGTGATGTCAGTGTACGTTAAAGAACCCCAGGTAATCGAAATCATTGAGAGTCCTTCTCCTCGGCGTCCCTCATAACCTGAGTAGCTTCGGAACCATGAACCCCCATAAACCTACATGTGAAGTCCTGAAAAGCTGGGCATGGTCACAGCGGAGCGGCTATTACGTTGCATTCTGATGCTTAGAGAGATGTAAACACTGAAAAAGAAAGTAACACACTCCTAAACAGGCCTACAGTCACGATGGAAAGAAACACGAACAGAGCGGAGCCTAGGCGCTCCGCTGTTCGCATTTCTTTTAAACACGCTTTTACTTCGATGGTAGCACAAACATGCTAGAGTTGTCCATGACGCATTCTCGGAAGCCTGTAACGTCTGTTTCTTAACACCTAAGTAAAAGCGCCATCAAAAGAAAAAAAAAAGTCGAACAGCGGTGCGCGTAGGCACCACGTTATTCGCGTTTCTTTCCATCGTGATAGTACACTACTTGGGTCTGTCTCGGGGGATACGTGCTAGGAAAGGCCCTCTGCCAGTTGCAGAATTACAAGTATGGAACTTACAAAAAATATGAAAACGGACACTCCGCTCGCTCTCACGACTGACTTGTTCTCTGAGGAACTTGAAAAATTGTTTTACGGATGCGTCGGCCACACGAAAACTACTCAGGGTAAAAAGAAGGCAAGATTGAGTCGCCTCAGTGATACTTATACTCCAGTACAACGTTGCATTTAATTTTTCTTTCACCTGTGCGTGTTACATCCGCGTAATATCAGAGTTCCTGTCTCCGGAACGAAGCGCTGTAACATTCGGCCCCAGCCTTACAACACTCAAAGGCAAAAAACATCAAAAGAGTTCTTTTCATGGGGCGTGAACATGCGCAACGCAGTGTACTGGCATTTTAGAAGGCTGTTTTAGCTTTTTATTGGCATTGTTTAAAATTTCAACTAAATATCAGCGCAATATTTGTTTTTCTATGAGAATTTTGTGCAAGCCGTTCGCAGCAAAAAGACTTCTCAAAACAGGAGCAGCTTATATAAAATTTACAAAGTTAAATATTCGTAGAATTCCGCAAGACCGAAGACTGGGTGCGTTTATACCCGTCAACGATATTGCAACTGCGCGCAATGGACCACGGGCCAAGAGAAAAGAAGAACAAGGCACAGCATTGACTAGCAACTTCCCAGATAGTTACAGTTCGTAGACATTGAGCATTTGACCAAGCCGTTTTAGCCGTTTTTCCCTTCCGTTTTAGCAGGAACACCTTGTAGAGGTTCAGACCCTTTCATCCCTTCATTTCTTTCCTCTTCTATGAAGCGGTACACGAAGAACCGCGAGCTAACGCAAATTGAGACCTCTTCTGCCCAAGATCTATACTGTCCATTGGCGTCCGTTCCTGTATTATCATTATTTGTTTAATTATTTATCGTGATCGGGCCGCTTCTTCCTGCATCGTTGCCACCGGTGTCCTGTAGAACTACCTTTAACATTCCGATACTGCATTTATTAAACGATCGTACGATCTGTGGATGTTTAGCGGTCGTTGGGAAGAGCGATTTCTCTCGGGGGAGCATTCCCGGAGGGGCGTCCTGGAGAGTTTGCGTCGGTCCCACAACAACACGTGCGTAATTTGCAGCGGCGCGTTACGTCTCTGCTGCGTCTTTCTCGTCACACGTGCACGCGCCGTTCTCCGTCACGTTCACAGTTCACCAACTAGCCCAACCCCAGTCTGTTAGCACGTTACACAAAACAGCGCTCTGCGAGCAGTCACTAGTAAAGAAAGTTCCAAGAAAACGAAAAAGCAGTACTTTTCTCCGAAAAGCATCTCAACGACGACACGCGGACTTCAAACATTTGCCTCTAGAGAAGCGATCGAGTTATCTGAAAGGCGCCGTCAATGGACAGCGTTTTCGCTTTTTACATCGCTCATTCACGGGGACCTCGGAAAGTACACAGATGATCGCCGCTGTCAACCGAAGTTCGGTCGTGAACGACGTTAGCCCACGCCAATCCGATACCTCGCGGACTTCTCATATCACGCGGCCTCACCGGCGTACTACGGGCCGGTTAGTGTGCGCGTAACAACGTGTCGCGCGTGCAGTGTACAGCAGCAGCAGCATCAGCTCACCGGCTCCTCCGGCGGCGTGGCGTTCGCAAGTGGCGCGGAGCTGGGCGTCTTCTTCAGCCGGCGGCGGCGCGACACACGCAACCAGCGGCGGGGGGTCCAGGAGTCGAGGACAGCACACGCGACCAAACTCCCCGGGGCGGGCGCGCGGCAAAACAACGCACAGGTAGGCCGTCCCACCAGCTGAGGAAGAAGAAGCAGTGTGCGCGGCGGGCGGCTTTTCTTCCCCCGTGGCCGTCTTTTTAAAGTGCGGCCCTCCTCCCCCCTCGCGGCCGGCCTACTACGTCAGCACGCGGAGGCAGCGTGGGCCCCTTCCCCTCCCCCTCCTCGCCGCCGGCACCGCCGCCAATGGCGCGGGGTCCCGGGCCCCGCGGAGCCCGCGGCCGCCTGCTGCGACGGGGACCCCGAGCTCGACGCCGCGAAGGAGCCCGGCTCGCGCCGCGGGGACACGCAACCTGTGGCCGCCTTCCCCCCCTCTCCCACTCCGCCCCCTCCCCCCACCCCCTCGCATCGCAACCCCGTTGACCCCGCTGCGCTCTCGGACGCGCGATACACTGCGACCTGAGAATGATGACTTCGAAGCTACCCCGAGGCTCGACGAGGCTCTGTCAAGTGTAGTAGTGCAAAACTATCGATAGTACTATCGATAGTTGAGTCACTATCCAACTATCGATGGTAAAAAAAGACTATCGATAGTACTATCGATAGTTAGTACTTTCGATAGTAGTATCGATAGTACTATCGATACTACTTGTTACATATATGAATTAGAGGGAAAAATAGCGCCAAACCATGCATACCACAAGAAAGGAACGAGGACGAGACACAGGCACAGACACAGGACCCAGGGAGACACAGGACGAGACATATTGTTACATATAGTACTATCGATTGTATAAAATCAGCCACGCGTACCCACTGCATTCTAAACTTGTTTTCCCGAGTGTGTAGTATGAAGGTGGTGGTATGAGTAACTGACAGGACTCGCTCTTTTTCGTGGCCTACTCGTCGATAGCGGTAGCGGTACTATCGATAGCGGTACTATCGTTAGTAATACTATCGATTCTACTGTCGATAGTAGAATCGATAGTATTACTATCGATAGTAAATTTTTTTATAGTTTTGCATCACTAGTCAAGGGGCTAGTATAGAACTCCGAGCGTCGTTGTTGCCCGACGAGCATCCCGAATGAGGGGGTGGGTGAGCTTTCTCGCACACGCCTGTCGCGATGAGAGCAGCGGCGACGAGTGACGAGTGCGACTGGGCTGTTTGAGAGTTTCGACATTGTGAGAGGAAGAGCGCGCGACAGATGAAAGCGTACGACTTTTGTCGCACTAATCGCTTCAAGTGCGACAGCGTGGGAACCCAGGATGTGAGCTCCGGTGAGGAGACGTCCGACGGCCGATCCATAGCTACACGGAGCGCGGATTTATATCGCACTTTCGTCCAAACCCTTTTTACACGCACTCGAAAAATGACGTGGGTGATATTTCCGAAATGATAATTACAAACAAGGTGTAAGCTTGGGCTTGTTGGTGTATCATTTTCGTTACAGCGCGAAAGACGAGGACGATTCAGCGCCGCGTCTGTGTACTCGTCTCGTCCTGGTCATTTGAGCTGTAACGATAGTAATTATAACAACAAAGGTAGCTAATATAAACGACCGATGTGTTTACTTCGCTCACGTTACAAGAAGTCAATTATTTTTTAAGGCTTTCATTACCAAGACTGCCGAGGGAACGAAGTTATGTACTGTACTATCCAGTGCTATGGTAGCCTGGCATAACTCTGTTGAGTATTAGAACAGTATGCGCAGGAACTTTCTTGTGTCTGTTCGCAGGTTTTTTAGTACTTGTTTTCGCCTCCGAAATGGTCACGTGCATCTAAACTTTCTGCCGGTCACCAAACCAAATTTATCTGTCAGGCCGGAGTTCTTGCTTGGTTACTTAGAAAAAAAAAACATAATTCTATTTTCCCTGACCCCAAGCTAACTGAAAAGTCAGCAGTGTCCTCCCTGGGCTGTTCTGTTTTATTTCATTCCTTTAATAGGCCCCCCACTGTACCGTAGAAAAGAAGTTCAACTTAGTGAGAAACTTGCAAAAGATGGTGACCTCATCATTCGACGTCGCCTGTGGACTCATTTTCTGGACATTATTTGATCGCAGCTGTGAGAAGCGCTTTCTTGAAGGCTGCGTTCAATTACAAAAAAAAAATCCTTGTGCGAATACAGGCGCGGTTTGAGGATCACTTACTGCGAGACATCTTGAATTACTGCACGAAAAGCTGGATTTGATTTCTTTGGAGTAAGTGTGAGCAGGCACTGTTTTATTCGTTTTACAGATCGAGTAAAATGGTAGTGATTTAACGCAGTGAAGCAGAGTAGACGTTCGAAAGCAGGCGTTCATTCTTCGATTGGAGGGGGCACTTAAACTCTGCCTTAGGGGTGTGGCTTGATATCTTCAATGGGTTAATGCCCATGTATGCCAAATTGGTAATTCCTACTTAACATTCGTAGATGGCGGCGAGTCCTCATATACCACTACCAGCGCAATGGCGCAGCGGTTGTGGAAGTGGATATCGGACTGGAAGTGTTTAAATCAAAAGTAGTATAAGGACTAGTATGCGGTGAATAAAATACAGGCAAAAAAAAACAAACTTAGAAGTGAAACTAAAAACAGGGAAACGCTGAAATGACGCGCAATACACGTTATGCACATTATAGGCCCTATCTGCGATATCTACATCAAAAGATTGACATAGATGCTGTCTACAGATTCCCTTCACCTCGTTCATGCACGATCGGCGCTTTCACTTTTGAGCTAACCTCAGTTGGCTCAAACGCTATCGACAGCGCTTATGCATCATTCAAAGCAACGGACGTACGTGCACATATAGCGAAAAATAGATGGACTAAATTTTAGTTAAAAGGTTAATTTCATCCGCGTGTTAGCTCGCAGTGTGGAATAAATATACAGGTGGTTTCCCCTGAGCCTTTATACAATTAAAAAAAAAAGAGCTTTTTGAGTTAGAAATGCGCTATTTTCGGCTCAGCATTGCTAGCGGTGTAGCGCATCAGAACACATCTCAGACGTTTTAACTAGCAGGCTGGTTAACTAATATAGAATGGTTAACTTGTTAGGTATTAGTGTTAGGCTTCATTATTATTGAGAGGCGTGTATCCCAGCATAAGTAATATCCATATTAGCTTTTAGAATTTCGAAAATCCTGCTACCATCGGTGCTGGGGTTCAACAAATTTCCGCCATTTCGACGAGTTACGTCCACTGGAGAGGTTGCTTTGCCTGCAAGCTTCTTCAAAGCGCATGAATTTTGGCGCGATGTATCCGCATGCAGTTGTTCGGCCGCAGCGCCGAGGGTAACCGCGTTTTCGCAATTCTAAAAACTGTTGCGGATATTACTTGTGGTGCGCTACAGGCCTCTGAATAATTAAGGAGCCTAACAGTAAAAGATAAAAAGTTAACTGTTCAGTATTCCTTAACCAGCCTGCTAGTTAGCGCAGCTTAGCTGTATTCTGATTCACTACACCGCTGTTAATGCTTTGCCGAAAAAAGCGCTGTTCTAACTTAAAAATCCTATTTATTTTTAATTATGGAAAGTCTTAGGTGACACACCATATATATATATATAGCCTGACTGTAATTACACGCGTTGCATATTGCACCATTAGGCAAAATTTATTTTGTAACTGTATAAAGAATACGTTACACAAAATATTTAAAATGCTGTTATAAGTGTTGCCTCATGACAGTATGTCGTAAGTAATAATTAAGGGAAAGAATGCGTGGTACAGTGACACCACAGTATATTAAGGAATTAAAGAACTGGGTTTCATAAGCACACCAGTTTCGCAAGCAATTTTCTTTTGAAATCAGTAATAAGGTGATGCGGCGAGACTGCAGTTCAAGTCACCTCCTAAGTATGCAAGAAAAGCTGAGGTGAAATAAGTGCTAATTACCTGAAATTGAAGAAATGGGATTAGGCCACAATAGGTGCGAAGTAAATAAAAGGAATTCAGTCTCAGAAATACAAGAAACCGGAGTTTAAGAAATATGTCAAATCATATTTGCTAAAGAAACCCATTTCTTTCCTTTAATAAGACATTATTTGCGTTTCATTTTCGATGTAATCAAGGTGTTACCAGAGTGCGGTGTGCTATGCGTCTGTATTCTACGTGTGTGTGTGTACAAGAGCACGAGTTTTTGTAGAGGGCCGAGATGTGCATTTAAGATTTGTTTTTTCCTTAATATACTACTGAGTGTTGTATAATTTCATATTTATTTTTATATATTCAAATATTTATATTTATATGTTCCAATGTGTTTATGTAATTGAGACCTGTTCCGTGTTTATCTTTGCTTTTTAATAAGTATGCACTGAAATGCGGCATTGTGCTAACTGGAGCAGGAGCCTTTGTGTCAGGCTGTGAGCCTTTAGCTCCTGCTTCACTTCTCTCTTGTGAGAAAATGAAATGAAATAAATAAACAAAGAAAGTGTAGTTCTGTACCAGCTTATTTTGCTGGTACAGAACTTTACTGGTACTGGTACAACTTTAGAAGTGATATAGCTGTAACTTAATATAGTGCTTTTATTAGCGTATACTATGTAATAAGTGGATGCGCGACAGTTAGACAAGTTGTTTAAGTAAATTAAGAACAGGAGCGGTATCCCTACTGTATGCCTATATGAGTTGTAACGTGTGGGTGAACGCCTAAAGCCAGCCATATGATTTCGTTTAACTTAGTTTGTAGTGACCGCTCTGGGCAGGCGGTGGTCTCAGGTTCGACAGCCGCACCAGGACGCACCTTTCTTCAACTACGAGGTCTGCGCTAAAGCTATACAGCGTTCCTTTGTAGCAGCATGACTGCGCTTGTTTGCATGCTAATCAGAAATTACTCCATCAGTTAAATTTTTACTCCATCTCGGGAGTTCCTCTATAACACATTAAAGGAATAAGCTAAAGGAATGCAACCTGCATGCGAAGAAAAATTAATTTATTCGCGAAAGTCACGTTTCTTAAGCTAATGTCGGCGTGTGTATACAGACCCGACCACACTTGACTACATCCAGCGCTCGCGCGGTGCTGTCCGGAGGAAATAAGGGAAAGTGATGAAGAAAGTAATGGCTTTCTTTAATAAACATGCTGAAAACCAAAGTAATGTTCAACAGTTCAGCAAATGAACAGCAGTTCGCAGTTGGTAGTGAGGTGCTGGAAGTAGTAAAGGAATATGTCTACTTAGGGCAAGTAGTGACCGCTTATCCGGATCATGAGAGGAAAATAACTAGAAGGATGACAACGGGGTGGAGCGCACATGGCAGCTTCTGTGAGATCATGAATGGCATGTTACCAATATCCCTCAAGAGAAAAGTATACAGCCAGCTGTATCTTACCGGTGCTCACCTATAGGGCAGAAACGTGGAGGCTAACAAAGAGGGTTCAGCTTAAGTTAAGGACAACGCAGCGAGCTATGGAAAGGAAAATGATAGGTGTAACGTAAAGAGATCGGAAGCAGGCGGAGTGGGTGAGAGAACAGACGCTGTTTAATGACACATAACACAGTGCCACAGGCCAGGCCTGTGGCACTGTATCTTACTGTCTGTGGCAATGTACCATGCAGCCCATTGCAGTCGGGCCTGCGACAATACGGCCTATGGCAATGTGGTCTGTGACAATGTTTAAGTGCGGCGGGAGGAGTAGGTGAGGGAACAAGCGCGGGTTAATGACATCCTAGTCGAAATCAAGAGGAAGAAATGGGCTTGGGCAGGGCATACAATGCGAAGGCAAGATAACCGCTGGTCCTTAAGGGTAACGGAGTGGATTCCAAGAGAAGGCAAGCGTAGCAGGGGGTGGCAGAAAGTTGGATGGGCGGATGAGATTAAGAAATTTGCGGGAATACGGTGGCCGCAGCTGGCAAAGGACAGGGTTAATTGTAGAGACGTGGGAGAGGTCTTTGCCTTGCAGTGGACGTAGTCAGGCTGATGATGATGATGAATGTCTTTCATTGATCATATTTGCACTAGATCACAGTTGAGTAGACCCGCGGATCGACCAGGCCTCTTCGAGAGAGCTGCGATAACATTTCACTTCATTTGCTCCCCATCAGACAACTAGAGCGCTGCAGACAAGTATGCACATCACTGACCCAATGCAATTGGTGGCGTGCTTCAAAAAGACATAAATTTAACAACAGCCCTAAGCTCAGTGTCAGAATTCGGATGTAAATTCAATCAGCTCCTTTACATATGCATCCTTCTTTCGAAGTTACACGGCTTTCAAACGTTCGCTTGAAGTTCTACGTTATTCGTGCATCCGGGCGTGCAGTCTTCTCTTTAGCAAACGAACTTTTCTGCATTCCTCAGATTCCTCAGATTTCCTGCCGGCGCAGACAGGTACAGCGTTTTCATGCAGTATTGTGCTCTCCGGCAGTGTTATACCAAGGGTTCGGATTATTCCTTGCAACTTTTTCTTTTAAAAGTCGTGAAAGATATTTAAATTCTGTCTGTTTAGATGGATTGTATGGCCTGGAGGACATTAGATGCGTTATAGAGAGCAGTTAAATCATTATTAAGTAACTACGATGAACTAATCAACATCTGGAATTTTGGAGTTTAACGTAAAATAATAAATCAATCAATCATTTTTCAATCAATCATTTTTTATTCAAGACAATAATACAAAACTATTGTCTTGGGTGACGTGACAAAAGGCGGAAAAGTGCCTGACGAGGTCACGCCACCCTGTGGCAAGCAGCGGTTTGACACTCATGCAGAGTTTACAGCAGAGTTTACATGCAGAGAAATGTCTTAGATGAAACTGTATCCCCCAACCCCCTTATTATATTTTTTTTTACAGTGCAAGAATATGTACAGGAACGGAGTACAAGAATAAGTGCAGCAACTTCTACTAGCAATACATGTTAACAAAACACTTCCAAACATAAAATACATGTAAACTATCGAACTTGAAGCACATGAAACATAAAATTGAAAACAAGAAGAAAAACATGAAAACACAACACACTAGTCTTCCTTTAAGAATAATCCCTTCAGTGTTTTCTTACACCTGCTTTATGAAAGATTTTCGGTTAATAGGTCATGAATGACGGGATAGCAGTTTAATAAATCTGCTATCTGACAGCTTAATCTTTGATGTCCATAGTTTGTTCGAGCTCGGGGCTTGACTATGATGCTCTTTCTTAAATCGTACACACTTCTTTTTTCCTGGTATTTTGTTTCAAAGGTAGATTTATCCAACCGGTATTGGCGGTAAACTTCCAGGCTTAGTTAAAAGCCGTCAGCAAAGAAAGAGCCCACTCTTCAAAATTTCTGAATCGGCATGTTCTTCGATATATCTCGAACGTAAAAAAAAAAAACATCTTCCAGCATTCCTTCAGTTGGCTTTCCCGCGTTGCAAATTCATCAAATGGCGCAACAGCACGTGATGCCCGCATGGAAACAATGACAGCATCTTGCACGCGATAGAACTTATGAACTGAATCAGTATTTATTTCCTGCAGTAAAAAGTTTTGTACAGTGAGCAACATTGGAAATCCAACCTAACGAGTTTTCAAATGCGCGTTTTTCATGCTCGACACCTTAAAGGCCAGTGCTCTTTCCGGTATTTTAGAAACGGAGCACACCTATGAATTAGGCGGTTTTCGATTCTGCGGTATCTGCGCCTTTCGAATTTCGCTCTATCATCTAAATAAAGTCCCCTTGCTACGCAGTACACTTGCACAGACCGCAGCGAAGTATCTTTCACGGTTTTTTCAAGAAACATCTGTATCGAATAATTTTAAACAACCGCCACCTTTTCTGGAGTTATCCGACACCGTAAAGACGCGAAGCCTCTCAACAACAGCTTTCCAGTGCTTCGCTCAATCACTCACACCAAAATTATAAACGCTGTACATCATGTTTGGTTTGGTTTGGTTTTTGGGGTTTAACGTCCCAAAGCGACTGAGGCTATGAGTGACGCCGTAGTGAAGGGCTCCGGAAATTTCGACCACCTGGGGTTCTTTAACGTGCACTGATATCGCACAGTACACGGGCCTCTAGAATTTCTCCTTCATAGAAATTCAACCGCCGCGGCCGGGATCGAACCCATGTCTTTCGGGTCAGCAGCCGAGCACCATAACCACTGAGCCACCGCGGCGGCTCATCATCATCATGTGACTGCCGCGGGCAGTACATCATGTGACTGCCTTCTCCGAATAAAGGCGCCTCGGCACCTCCAAGTATCAAGAGAATTGAATGAATAAAAAACCCACTATCTTGGTCCCAGAAACAAGTATTTTAGATTCGCTTGTTAACGCTTCGCAGACGACGCTTAGAAGACGAACGAAAAACAGAAGGTGCAGTCGGACATGCGCCCGAACCATTTACGCCTGTATTGAAGGGTCATCCAGATTGAAATCGGGCAGAGCAATCCCAGCTTGCCCGTATCCCTTGTTATATCGGGTAATGATCGGGCACATTTCTCCCGTCCAGTTTCACAAACGGGCGCAATTACAGCGCTCCAGCAGATTTAAACAGGCAGATGCTCATGGAAAATTTTATTAGAACAAACCGGACGGGTAAGTCGGTTTAATATCCTGTTACCTGTTACAGCTTATTACCAACGCAGATAGGGTTCATGCAATTGTATAAAAAAAAAGTGAAGGTCAGGGCGTAATCAGTTTTCAGCCTTCTGATTTTTTCAAGGGGCAAGAGGCCTCGAAACTGGACAGCTTATGTATACCTAAAGTTACGAAACAGCAATTTTGCTTCATATGTTAATGCCGTTAAAGATTGCGGCTCGCAATCTAAACCACTTCATTTAATCTTGAAAATCAAGGTAACTCAACCCTTTACGTAAATATGCAAGCCAAACGCGGTCACGATGATGGGAAGTAGGTCAACCCATCCTTGCCATAACGCGTCCCGTCCATCGGTCCGCCCCTTGTTATTTCTTTCTCTTATGCTAGCCTCATAAGAAAAGAACAGTTTCAAGTGAGGGTTCGGTTATAAACTGGTTAAAACCTCCCTCCCTATTGAAAAACAAATTTTTTTTGTTATTACAACAGATTTTCATGTAGTATTTGGAGACCTGACGACAGAAACTCTTGTGAAAATATGATTTTCTGTAGTATTCTGCAGAGAGAGAGAGAGAAAGAAAGAAATAACTTTATTGAACCAAGTGATTTGGGACACGCAGGTCCCTGGGTTCCCGCACGACCCCACTGCACGATACGTTCATGGAGATCCATGACGTGGGCGAACCGGTCAGTGGCGATCTTCTGCCTGGCCGGGCCCGTCGAGCGCAGCAGGATCTCCCGTTCCTCCCAAGTGGTCACGTGCTCCGGCCCGGCGGGGCCCGGAGCGGGCCATGTAAGGCGAATGTGGACAACAGTAGCGTGGAGGTGGGTGAATTGGGTATATGAGGGGTGTATGCTCCTGGGTAGATGCAGGAAAGGAAATGGGGGTAAAGGTGCGGTCTGAAGCCAGAGCCATAATATTTGGTGATAATTGTCAAAGGATTCGTAGGGTGCGTGGTATAGCTGGCGTTCGGCGCGATATGCCTGGGTCACCTCGCTGAAGGAGCGCATGCGCTCCAGGGAAGAGCCCGACTCTCAATCCTCCGCCGCCCGGTTGAGAAGACCTCGGGCGTGGCCAGTGTTGGCTTCGTTGCCGAGGTTACCAGAGTAAGCAGGCACCCAGATCAGCTCCACATGGCGGGGCACGTCTTTGTGTGTGTGTGTGAAGGGGGGGGGGGGGGGGAGAGCTGAGGATGCGCAAAGCGGTACACTTCCCCCTCAACACCCAAACCACTAAACTTTTCCACCTTGGCTTCCTCAACACACGTGAACTCTTAGAGGCCCACAGACAAGCACACAAGCACGATACACTCGCCTAGCTCAATCTTTCACAGGACGTCGCATACTTGACACCTTCCAAATTCATAAAACGGCAGCCGAACTCATATTGCGGCCACTCCCCCGCCACGTGCACACACAGCTCCTAGTATTGTGCACTCTCCTGTCGTAGAGACAGAGCGAGTTATGCAGCGACAGCAGACAACTTCGCAAGACTACAGAAAAAGATGTCGTAATTACGCCTGCATTCGCGGTGTACGAGTTGCACTAAGCATGTCCCAGTAGCTTTTTACAGCTCGCTGCTGATGATCACGGGAAGGGGAGAGTGAAAAAAATAAGAAAGCGAGGTCAGACATCTATTTATTCGCACTGTTTCTTTCCTCCTGTTGATGTCCGGTTCATCTTTTATGTATTTGTAAATATTGTCACGACCAGAGGAGCCGCGAAGGTAGGCGTCGGCAAGAACCCAAGACTGGGAGCCTTCTTTTAATTATAGAGCCAGCTTCCACGACACCAAACAGAACAAGCGCGCCGCGAGAGTCCACCGCCGCTTCGTCGTCGTCTTCGATTCAGCGCGGAGGCCGCGCGGCGCGTTAGGCGCGTGGCAATATCACAAATAGTGCATAAAGCCATCCGCTCTCCTTTCTCTCTACAGTTCCCCTCTGTACTTCTCCTTGCTATCCTTTATCTTTCTTTCTGCCAGTCCCAAAACGGGTGCTTAAGATATTAGATAGCAATTCCTGCGGCTGGCAACATCTTTTCCTTCCTCTTTGTGTTTTTACGATAATAAACAACCACTACTACTTGGTGTTCACCAACATCCACATTATCATTGCCAAGCTCTATCTCAGTCACCTTCTACGATAGCAAAAAAGTTCCATTTTCAGGTTAATCAAAGAGCTAATTTAAGGTTTCGTCTCATTGCCACTAGAAATATTCATGTCAGTAGTCCTACAAACTCATTAATAAAGGTGCATCCGCAAAATGCAGATATTCTAGAAAGATGACTTATCATCGCTCGATGGCCACAGGTGACAACCGTTGAGCCCTGGTGGTGTCAAAATCGCACATGTCAAAACGCGGTGCAGCAAAGCCTCTACGCATTCAATAATATTTTTATGACGCGGAAGCGAGCTTGGATAGGCGCTTCACAAATTATTTAAAAATCTGAGAGCAAAAGAAGGAATGGTTTGTGAGATATAAATCTACAAATTTGCTACGCCTCGAATTCTTCAGCTAAGCCTATTTTGCTGCTGCTGCTTCTTTACATTACACAGCCCAGTGGGATTGTCAGAATTGTGATGCCAATAGCCGAGTTCAATTAATAATATTTTTCTCTGTTACTGAGGCGCGAGCAAAATATTTGGGTAGTGGTGCAAACTGACGTCACTATAGGGCCGAAAGGGTAAACAAAGCCTACTGGTACACAAGTCGCTAGTATCTGTATTGAAATCTGAGCAGCGCTAAGAGGACGAAGAAACAAACGCGCACACAGACAACAACAACAAATCGCTGGCACGCAACTAGCGTTCATTGTAAAGTGCATGTAAAATACGACGGTTTTCACATAAGTCGGCTTGCTCGGCACGAGAAACAGTGGTGCTAGGTCATTCTGACATCTATTACAAAAATAACAAAAGAACAAAAATATTTGCAAATTGTTGGTAATTCCTTCACAAAAATAGCTGTTCTGGTATGTCAAAATTGTTTATTGATAACTTAAAGTTCTATTTTGTGCAGATTGACACCAGCCTGGCAGATGAATTATATTTAGTTCCTCGCAATGAGGTATGCTTCTCCGGCAATTCCTTTGTTAACTGCGTCGGATGTGAAAATAAAATTCTCCTTGTTTTTGTTTAGTTCTAATCAACACATGTCTTCTCTACAGTGATTCGTTAGACATTAGATCGGTATTCGGGCCGCTGCCTAAGGATCTTCGGTGTTCCCGCAGTCTTACATCATTGCATCACCCTGTCTTTCCGATGGACATGTTTTGCCGGTGAACGACATTTCATAGACCCCACCTATGTTTCTCAAGGTGCGAATTCTTTCTGATGTTTTTACCTTGCCCTCGGAACCTTTTCAGGCGGTACCTTCCTCCGAAGTCTTGCGTGTAAAAGTGCATGTTCGACTAAGATTAGCAGGCGCTAAAAAGACGACCCGCACGTCATACCTATTTCCAACATTTTTTAACCAGGAAGTAACTTCTGTAGGTAAAGTACGATGGAAACTTTCTCTTTTGTGTTGCCCTAATGGGCTTTGTTTTCCAGCGTCTGAAACAAGCCTGAATAGCCGAGATAACCGCATCCCGGTAAGCTGCTGCTTTCATCTTGCTAATCTGTGTCAGACAGTTTTCACCAGCCATGTGCTGACACGGGTTCAGAAAGCTGAATTTAAAGAAGAATAAGAATATCTAGCACTTTTAAGAGTGCTCGAGTTATGATACGTGAAAGAATGGTGTTTCTTCTAACGAGGCCTGCATTGCCAGCACACATTTTTGTGTTCCACGAACTGAATGCAACCTGGCTTTCCTTTTGTGTACTTAAATCTGAGCGCTATTTCATGCACTCTGAAAATTTACAAAAAAAAAATTGTAGGCGCGAGGCTGCGCTAAAACCGCCAGGAGAACGAAAAAGACGCCGACATAGTGGAAACAACCAGATGCAACAACCCTAAAATAAACTTCTAAGAGTGCCTTTGCACACTCTTAACTTCCGCAAATAAACTCCTCCTTCATAGCTCCAGTGGAAATACCTAATGTACGAACGAAAGCCACTTCATCATTATCCTCAGAAACACACTCTGGAACATTGATTAACGAGGCGCTGTGGGAGAGGGAATGGTACAAATAGACCGCACGAATCCCGACTCGAGAGCACTTAACAGGTACTGCGATTTCATTTAATTTATGGTGTCTTCAGATCTCTTCACCCGAAAAGGATAAAGTACGTGTAAAATTCATATGTCGACTTGCAGATAAAGTGAAATTTCGCGTTGCCGTATACTCCTCTTTGATAATATGGTTCGGAAAGGATTAGGTTTTCTTGTTTATGTGGCGTAGAAGATATGAAATTCCGTTGTCTTGCTTCTCCCCACTTTTGGTCACAAGCTTTCAGGGTTGATGACCTGTACTAACTCCGCCGATTTCTCTTTGATATTATCTCTTTAAGCTTGCATCTTGAGCTGTTGGTCGGCGATAACTGTTCGCTCTCCTTCTGAATACTTGCCGCATAAGGCAACCTATACCTGCATACTATAGGCAGCCGTAAAGGCTGTTCTCGTTCAGGAACCTGAACGGATTAGCTCTTTTTGTTATTGTCATTTACCTCAACAAATCTTCCACCAGAGTGGCCGGGAGTCCATCTTCATTGGTATCTGAGGGCATGATAGCCCACTTTTACCTCATTGACCGGCGTGTAACAGTTCAGGTATGAACGGGCTCCAGCGCTTTCTTCTGAGCCCCATTGGCACGGTACCGACGGAGTACTCAGTTGTTGACGGCGTAGTTATTGCATTTATTGGGGTGCAGTTATTAGCGGGCGACTGTCCGTCAACATTCAACACACAAGCAAGTCAGTTCCGGGAAGCGCTGAGCTCCACTTGCTAGGAAGGCCCACGGTGGCCTTCGAAAACGGAGGACAGCCGGAAGGCTGAATCTCAGGGTCTTACTTGGCGGAGATGCCCGGCAAGCACGAGCACAGCCACACTTCCCCTTTTTGGGCCGCAAAAGCCTCGTCGTTCCAAAGCACAGGGACCGTTCTCAATGCCAGATCGCAAGTCACATCAAATCAGGACCGCAATAACTGCGGTCAGGAATTTGCTTCTTGCGCCAGTACGAAAGCGATGGTCCAAGAAGCCTACACTCTAAACGCCAATACGCCTATATGGGAGTAAAAAGAGAGGAAGCTATCCTCTAGCACACTCCCTTGTGCAAAAGGGAGTGTGCTAAAGGATAGCTTCCTCTCTTCTCACTCCTTTCCGTTTAGAGTGTTGTGCCGTTGCGCTCCCGCCCATGTTTTGCCACGCTGACGAAGTCCGGGAAAGGAGGAGGGGCGAAAAGTTACCACCAAGATGGCACGCTGTGCATATTATTACCACTTCATGTTTGAAAAGACCAGCGCAAGACTACGAGGCGCTGGGAGGAGAAGGGCACAAGTAAGGAGCTCTCAGCACAGGCAATGCCTTTGCAGCGCTCTTCCTGTAGTTCGAGGTCGGTTTCGGCAGATGTTTTTAGAGTGACGCTAGGCTCCGTTGTCTACTAGCACCGTCAACAAGCCGATTTCTTCAGCGCTACAGAGCGACAGAGCAGAAGGAGGCGTATGGGACTAGTTGAGCGGGCAGGAATATTAAAGGCCGTCATTGTAGTCTCAAGATTCTCGCCCGGCAGAGGATCATCCACGGCGAGGAAAACATACCTTGACGAAAAGCGTATCGGACGCGTAGTGATGGTAACGCGACAACACCCGATGTCGTGCAATCCCTCATCTGTTTCAACGAAATCTTAGGCAGTTGTCTTCGTCCCATGCATAGCCAGTGGTTACTCCATCTTGAAACCATCCCCTTGAGTCATATCAGAGTGAAGTGCAAGAAAGAGAGACTTCATGGGACGAATCAGGACATTGCGGTCTTCACTATTTATCAGTGACACCAGAGCTTCTACTATAGCTGCCTCGGTAGTCCCGTGCATGCCACTGACAATATACTGTCGCATAGCAGGAGAAGATAAGGTGATAGTAGGAGCCTCCAGGAACCGTAGCTTGTAAATGCAGGTGGTAATGCTTACGTACTAATTTTCCTTGCTCATAATGGTGATCAGGGTAAAGCTCTCAGCTGATCAAGCTGAATAGTGATAAGCTGCATAGCAGTTCTAGGCGCCGATGGTGCCGAAAGGCCCAAAAGACGTCCGTTTACAAACATCCCACATGGTCGGCGGGCCATGCGGAGCAAAAAGCGACAGCGTTAAATACTGAAGCCGGCACTGCAGGATCACAGAACAAGAGAATGAGGTAGCTACATCTTGCAGCCTCTAAGATACGGTGGACATAGTTGCAGTGTTTCGGGTTTTGTGGCGCACCAGCAACCGAAGTAATTATGCGCCAAACACAGGGTCATGCAGGTCACGCGTCTTCTTTACTCTTGCCCTGTCCCTGTCAATTCCTTGACGCCCCCCGAGCAGAGATCCCTCGCGAAATCCCCCGAAAAGTCGCCTAATTACAACCACCTGACACTTCCCAATTCCTCTCGGATCTTTCCTGTCCAGCATTCCTATGTACAATGCTATTGCGCAGTTCAAGACTGCAACTGCTCCCTTGAGGTCTGTGGAGAACGTTCGAACTAGATAATTCCATGCGTGCGGGAAAGATTATCCAGGAAATATACGGATACGCATGCAGTTGCGATTGAACTGTGCGTTCGCGGGGGAGGACACAGACTGGACCGATTAGCCAGCGGCAACTCGCCGGCTAGATCGTCGGTAAAGCCGTGTCGTAACGAGGAGCGGGGGCGTTAATTGTTTCGGCACAACCCGCTAAATTGATGCAGCATAAACTTCGCGACGCTCGACATTGAGATTCAGGACACGCCGACGGCTTAGCAGATCGCGTTACTCGCGTCTTCATAATGCACTCGCCACTGCAAGTAGGCAGCGTCTCCCTCGCACCATCGTCACGGACTGTGGGTGAGCTGAGTTTGTAATGCGCACTGGTAGATGAGGAGACGTCTGGAGACCAACTAGGACAGAAAGCTATCGTAAACTGTGCTGCACGCGAGCACAGACGCCCTGCGTTCACGCTGCCGACGTAGTTCTCTCAGTAGCTGCCATCTCCGCGTTGCGGCTGCTTGTGACATCATCAAGCCTTTGATACCCACTGTCGCGAATTGCTGAAATATCTACGGTACGCCATATACCCATTACTACATGGAGATTGCATGTAAAGTTTAATGTAAACATGTTCCCAGTTCCCAGCTTTCGGCCGAACGTTTCGAGTCACTGTAAATGAGTTGAGTAAGGAAAAATGAACACGAATTAGCGACTCGCTTCCAGAGTTTCGGAATTTTTGACAACCGTTACGGCAAAAAGAGGAAGCCATTTGTTGGATAAAAAATTGGCTACTTGCCACATAGCGCTAAAAAGACATGGACACAACAGAGACACACAGGACGGGGGCTATGTGGCAAGTGAACCATCACCAACTCGGCCAAGCTTCTACTCAGGCAAATTGGCTACTGTTTCCGGGCCTTCGAATAGATTCGGGCCTTAGATTTCGTCTTTCGCAGAACTTGGACTAGCTGCACAAAATATGACGCGGATATTTGCCAAGCGCCAACTTATCGATTTCTCAAACTGTAGCGGAGTTAACAGGAGTTTGATATTGATTTTCGAATGTGGTACATTAGTGAGCGCATTGCATAGGGTAATAATTTTTTCTGTAAATCCTTCATTTTATCATTAAATGGTTAAGGTCTCGACTAAAATTTCAATCTCTACCTTCAAAATTTGTCACACAGAACTCTGTCTGTAAAAAAAAAATGAAGGGGGAAAGAAAAATTGAAACACTCAAAAAATGATATGAATAAACAGCAAGAGGCGACGCAACAGTTTAAGCAGGATGTAGTGGACAAAAGAAAGGCACAAAAAGGAATAAGGATCCAAGGAAGATGTGCACGAAGGAAAAACATCCAGTTAGCTTGCCCTGTTTGGGATTACTAGATTTGAGTGCTTCAGTGAATAGCTTTACGAACTTGTCATTTTCCTTGCCCTGCTCAGCTAACTTCCTGGCATAGAGCCTCGGATCTTGCAGTCTTGGTGACACAGGTACGATGGACTTTCAATACGTTTGTCACGCTGTCAACGGCCTCCGCATCTCCGTTACCAGTTTGGAGTGGAGGAGAGACAAATACCTACACCCAGGTACCAGATATTACGCAGGACCAAGTTGCTAACCGGTGCTACGGCAACGCCTGACCAGCCACTTACCGAAGGCAAGCCACAATCACATCGGTAATTACAGAAAGTGTGCCACGGGACAGACAGAGGAAATTTTAGCGCTCGCATACACCAGCCCGTGTTACAAGTGACAAGAAATGCAAACACAAGACTGTTTTGTATGGAAGAATTAAGGAGAGAGTTCACATGATCGGGGAGAGGCGAGAGATTAACTGTTCTGGAAGGTCGAGGTCCGATCCGAGAGGAGCAATGGGCTGTTGATGTGGGCTCCCCGGATTGGTTCCTTCTCGGCTGACACTCCACGCACACACGCTGAATTAGCTCCAAGTTCTCCATCTGATTACTCTCCAACGCATAATACGGCTTCCACGTGGTGTCCCTCTCTCCCCCCGTCCCCGTGCAGCCCGGTGCAGAGGAGATGGCGGCCATTATTGAATTTATTGATTTTCCAGGACTTCCCTGTCACTGCAGCTCAACCGCCGCTGCTGGAAATCGCAACGGGTAAAAAGTAGTTTCAAATTTCCCAAGCCAAACTATGATACAAGTGGCAGATGACTTTGCAATGCAGTATGCATGTTCCGCCACTCTTTTAAGTAATAAATGCAGGTCATGAGTACCTCACGTCTCGTTCGATGCCGCATCAGGTCGCGTTAAATGCGGCTAGCTGGCAGTGGCTAGTGAAGTTCGGCATCAACCCTTGAATTTCCTCCTGAATTTCCTGCCTGTATAAAACGAATGATTTAAAATGCCCTATTCCAATCACACATTAACTATTGCCGCATAGTTTGGGCTACTACAACCCAAGCGAATCTGCAGAAAATTGTAATTCTTCAAAAGAAAGCTATCAGGATTAGCGCACGTGCCAGTTTTACTGCCCATACGGCTGAATTATTTACTCAGCATGAGGTAATTTGTGTAGATGTTTGTCTCGAGTACCGCCTATTATGCTACCTCAGATTTTCTTCGCCATCAATAAGTAATTTATCGCTTAATATCGCAATGTTAAAGCCATTAGAAATGTGTGTTCAAACCCGATCCGCTGAGAAATGGACACTTCCACACGCTAGAACAAATTATGCAAACAAGAACTTAATTTACATATACCTCATGTTCTAAACAGCTATGAATCTAACCAGCCTAGCAAGTATAACATCCGACCACGTGATTTAAAAGTGTTCTTTGTAAATAATATTCCATAACTTCTTACTATATATTGTACTTTGTGTATGTATCGGCGTCCTTTTCCCGTTTGTCATCGACCCACCAGTGTGTCACTTTCAAATGCATTTTGTTTCATTGTAATGTTTTTTTGCTAGTTTCAAAACTACTTGTCTGTATAACAATCTCTTCAACAGTAAATATTATAATTTGTTTTCTATAGTGTGCTCGTATGCGACCTGCCACCGTTGTATGTATGTGCTTATTTTATTTATTTTTGTAATGGCTTTTACATGAGCCACAGGTATCTTCAAGCTATTTTCTTCAGCTTTTGGCCTATGGCTTATTCTAAACAGTGTTGCACTTTTCCGAAATAAAGTGAACCTTACATTACCTTACCTTAAATATTTAACCAAAGTGCGAGAGACGGCAGCAACTTTTCATTTCTGCATGACGGATGTGCAGGGGCATTTTGTGCCACCCAGTGAGACTTCCAGAACATTAGTAGCTACGCAAAGGGCTAGACACATCAAATATTGTTGTGACTGAGTGGCTGAGTGATTGATGAGTTTACTGATTGATTCATTCTACACTCTTGTTTTTGTTGGTGTGGATGCCAGCAGAGAATCTGCGCGGTAACTTTTTCACAAAATTTCCCAGTAATGCATCCGCTTTCTGGTAGATTTCAAACCAATGCCTCTACTTTAATTCTTTGTTTTTTGCTGCACTAAACCAAACTATCTGACTCATATACTTTTCTGTTTCCGCATATTATTCAGGTGATTTTGTTTCTAATAAATACTTTCTAGGTCATTTTTCATGTACACCGTGCTTTGTTAACCACTTTTCCGCTTCACATGTATGACACCCGGATACTGCCATATACCGGGCGTTTCACCCAAGACTTTGCACAACTGTTTTTTAAACTATATACTTTTCGAGTCAGAGATCGCTTTTTTCGACATCATTCATTTCATTCATTTCTCATTTATTTATACTGTCAGCCCAGGTCACGGGCTATAACAGGAGTGGATAATAAGGTATAAAAAATAGCAAAAACACAAACATTGAAACGGGCACAAAATTCGGTACATAAAGCGTTCACCACTTATACAAAAAATAAAACACTGGCATATATTTCATGTAGACAATAAAATGTCATGCAGCTTATCTAAAAATTCCCTAAGTGATTGTGAGGTGACAACAGAGTTTGGTAGCATATTCCATTCCTTAATGGTTCTTGGGAAAAAACTAAATTTAAAGCAATCATTTCGGACTGTGGGCATTGGTATGTACAAGCTGGGACGATGGCGTGATATTTCTCCAGTTTTAATTTCAAAGTACTTTGAATGGTTTATTTTCAAGCTGCGATTAATAATCTGAAAAAGAAACTTGGGCCTGTCACATTTGGTTCTTAAATCGAGCGCCCCCAAATCAGCACGTTTACACAAAGATGTTGGGGAATCAGAATGTCGGTACCTATTAAATATAAATCTGGCACCGAGACGCTGAATTCTTTCCAGCTTAGAGCAATTGAATGCAGTGTGGGGGTCCCAAACAATTTTTCCATATTCGAGAATGGGCCTTATCAAGCTCTTAAAAACCAGACATTTGATTGAAGGGGTTGCACTATGCATATTTCGTCTGAGGCTCCAGAGAGCTTTTGAGGTCTTGGAACATGTATTATCTGTGTGTGAATTCCAACGTAAGTCAGAAGTAAGTGTTAATCCAAGGTATTTGTATTTATTGACCCTGGTTATTATCCTATCATTGATACTATAACTATAATCTGAGATAGTTTTCTTTCTTGTAATGGTCATAAAATCTGTTTTATTTGGATTTAATACCATCTGCCACCTTTTGCACCATTCGTTGATTTTATGCAAATCTAGATTTAGTTCAACATAATCTTCCAGAGTACCAATTTTTTTATAAATGATGCAGTCGTCTGCATATAATCGACCGGTACACTCAGTTCGTTAGGCAAGTCATTGATGAAAATCAAAAACAGGAGCGGGCCCAGGACGCTGCCCTGCGGAACGCCGGAGGATTTATGAGCATGAACTTGAACATACTGTGCTCGACACGAAAGATAGGACGTAAACCACTTAGTTATCGTTTCATTTTTAAATATACATCTGATTTTAAGTAACAGTTTCGGGTGCGATACTTTATCAAACGCTTTTGCGAAATCTAAAAATAATATGTCTGTTTGCATGCGGGAATTAATTGACAAGCAGAGGTCGTGTACAGTTTCAGTGAGTTGTGTGTTTGTGGAAAGTCCCTTGCGAAAGCCATGCTTATTAGCAAATAACAAACTATTACAGTCAAGGTAAGTTAATAAATGTTTGTAGATGATATGTTCAAGTATCTTAGAGCAAGCACAGATGAGGGAAAGAGGTCTGTAATTCTCAACGTTCGAAGTAGGACCACTTTTAAGCACAGGCACTATTTTCGCATTTTTCCAAGCAATGGGAACACAACCACTGTCGACAGACGACTGAAAACTTTTAGCTAGAAATTTGGAGGTCCACTCTGCATATCTATATAAAAATTCATTCGGGATTCCATCTGGGCCTTGACTCTTTTTGGTGTCTGCCGCCGCGGTGGCTCAGTGGCTATGGTGCTCGGCTGCTGACCCAAAAGACGCGGGTTCGATCCCGGCCGCGGCGGCTGGAATTTCTTTGGAGGAGAAATTCTTGAGGCCCGTGTACTGTGCGATGTCAGTGCACGTTAAAGAACCCCAGGTGGTCGAAATTTCCGGAGCCCTCCACTACGGCGTCTCTCATAGCCTTAGTCGCTTTGGGACGTTAAACCCCATAAAACCTAAAACCTAAACCATCTTTTTGGTGTCTATATTCAAGAGAAAATTCAGGACCCCTTCCTCACTGATCTCTACATCCGATATAGGAGGACTATCCGCGGGCTGAAAACACGGCGATTCGCCATCATCACGTGTGAAAACCGGTGTAAAAAATGAATTAAATCTCTCAGCCAACTCTACGCTCCCTTCATCATTTGCCTGCTTATTTTTACCTGAGCGATTTACATACCTCCAAAACTTGCTAGGTGCCTCGGTTAGAGGCCTTGTGAGAGTCTGACTATAGAATTTGTCTTTACTTTCTTTGATGAGGCGTTTTAATTCTTGGCTCATTAGATGTATGGAGTTTTTCATAGTATTGTTAGCGATGTAGTACAACAAAAAAAAACCGAGCCGTGATCATAGCAGGCTGGTAAGCAACTATTAAAAAGTTAACTCTATAACTATTACTGTTAGGCCCCTTAATTACTGAGAGGAGTGTAGCTCACCGTTCTTATAATTTCGAAAACGCGGTTGCCATCGACGCTGTGGCTCAACAAATTTTGGCTATTTCGACGAGTTACGTGCAGTGGAGAGGTTGCTTTGCCCGCAAGCTTCTCCAAAGGGCATGTATTTTGGCGCGATTTCGTCAAAATTTGTTAGGCCACAGCATCGAAGGTAACTGCGTTTTGGTAATTCTAAAAACTGATATCAATATTACTAACGCTGGGATACACATCATCACTATCATCATCCTCAGCCTGACTACGCCCACTGCAGGGCAATGTCCTCTCCCATGTCTATCCAATTAACCCTGTCCTCCTTGGCCAGTCGCGCCCGCCATATTCCCGCAAACTTCTGTACCTCATCCGCCCACCTAACTTTCTTCCGCCCCCTGCTACGCTTGCCTTCTCTTGAAATTCACTCCGTTACCCTTAAGGACCAGCGGTTATCTTGCCTTCGCCTTAAATGCCTTGCCCAAGCCCACTTCTTCCTCTTGATTTCGACTAGGATATCATTAACACGCATTCGTTTCCTCGCCCACTCCGCCCGCTTCTGATCTGTTAACGTTAGACCTATCATTTTTGTTTCCATAGCTCGCTGCGTTCTCCTTAACTCAAGTTGAACCCTCTTTGTTAGCCTCCACGCTTCTGTCCTATAGGTGAGTACCGGTAAGATGCAGCTGTTGTATACTTTTCTCTTGAGGGATATTGGTAAACTGCCTTTCATGATCTGAGAGAACCTGCCATATGCGCAAAATTTCACAAAATTTCCCAGTAATGCATCCGCTTTCTGGTAGATTCCGAACCAATGTCTCTACTTTAATTCTTTGTTTTTTGCTGCACTAAACCAAACTATCTTACTTATATACTTTTCTGTTTCCGCATATTATTCAGGTGATTTTGTTTCTAACATACTTTGTAGGTCCTTTTTCATGTACACTATGCTTTATTAACCACTTACTTTACTGCTTCACATCTATGACACCCGGATACTGCCGTCTGCGGGTTGTTTCACCCAAAACTTTGCACAAATTTTTAATATACAGGCTTTTTGAGTCAGAACAGCGCTTTTTTCGGCATAGCATTGTTAGCGGGGTAGTACATCAAAATAAAGTTGAGACGTGATAACAGCGGGCTGGTAAAGTACTATTAAATAGTTAAAATTATAACTATTACTGTTAGGCTCCTTAAAGGTGCACTGAAGAGGAATCTGAACTCGTCTTTTTACCGCGGAAACTCGATTTACACGTTCCAAGCATTCTTAGAAACTGCGACTTATTGCCCTGTGTGGCCGATCTCCCTAATTAAATCGAATTAACGTCCGGCTCCAGCCTTTTCTTTTTTTATTCTGCCTCGTACGGTGGGCGGAGTCGACCAACGCGTGGAGGGCCTTTCAGCCAGCTCCTTGGAGGCTTTGCTTTCGCTTTATTTTGTTTTTTTTTAGGTTTCCGTGAATAAATAGTTTCATTCGCAGATAATGTAGCCGCAAAATAATCCCGCGGAAATAAAAATATGCGTGGACTATTTGCTTCTACGGATTACTACGTATTACTCGGCCGATGGCAGAATGGCAAGCCGCCACAGGACTGGGTGAAGCACCAATTTTTTCTGCACTGGACGAACACAGTTTGAAGCAGCGCGGAGATGCCTTTTCAGTTCTACACGGACTGATCTTATGCACATGTGTGTCGCGAATGAGTACAACGTCACTGATTTACTGAGATTTACACAAAAGGCATCTTGCTTACAGTACATTTTTTATCCAAGACCATCCACTCATTCTTTGTGAACAAACCTCTGATTTTGTAAGCAATATTGGCGCCCTTCTGTCACTACTGTTATGTGCGGTTGCTTAACCTATTACTGGAACTTTCATTTTATGGCAATTTTAAACCAATCAATAGACCTTAGTTCTTACTAGTCGTGAGCAACATCATGCTATGTGACCTTGAGTTTGGCTCATAATTTCCTTAGTTGCCGGTGCGCCAACAAACCTCAAATACTCCTACTACTGCTACTCAGGCTATGTCCACGCTGTGTTGAAGGTTGCAAGATGTGGCTACCTCATTCACTTGCGCAGTCAGCCACACCACGCTGAGAACACACAGAGACGAACCCTAACCGCTATTACCCTGCATGCTTCCAGGACGACCCTGCAGTGTCACCGCAAGAATTCATCGCTGACTCTTTTTGTTCTGCTTGGGCCGCCGACCGTACGGGGACGTTCGTAAAAGGACGTCTTTTGGGCCCTCCTGTTCCAGCCGCGCTTTGAACTTCTATGCAGCCAATCACTACTGAACTTAGCCATCCAAGAGCTTGGCACTCAGTACAACGCTTAGCGAGGAAATGTAGTATCAAAGCAATATTGCCTGCATTTAGAAGTTTCGGGTCCTAGAGGCTCCTAATATCTTCTGACCCTCTCCAGCTATACGACAGTATGTCGTCGATGGCATGCACGATGCTCATACAACTTTGGTAGAAATTCTAGGGTCATAAATAAATAATGAAGACTGCATGTATACAGAGTCACACCCTGACATTATAGTTTCAAAAATTTTGCACTCGTTGGGATGTGCTTAATGGCGATGGTTCCAAGATGGAGTAGCCATGCAGGTATACTGGCTGTACTCGGGACAAAGCCTACTGCCTACAGTTTTGTTCGAAGGTATGTGGCATCGCAGGGCACCGGAAGCCATCTGGTAGTGCTTACTGCGCTCTACACGCTTGTCGCCATGGTAGCGTTTGTCCGACGCGAATTATTTTTTGTTGGGTCATAAACTTGCGGTCAACCATATTTCCCATATTTCTGCCCGCGCATCCAGCACCCGACACGTCCTGCCACTGACTTTCCCGTCAACGTCGAAGACACTGGCGACTTGTTGGCGCCCGTGTACATCGGAGCCTATCTATACCATGAAAACAACCGCTAAAAACGACGTGAAATACAAGACCGGAGAGACGCTGCCTATGCAGAAACCTGTGCCCTTCATCGACCAGTGCCACGTAGTACTGCGCTGTTCTCTTCAAGTATGAAGAGCTACTAATGGGCACAGCTCACCACCCTGCTGCTCTTACGCCACCATCTGCACTCCCTTCATTCCCGGGTTTCATCACCGTGGCAAAGCCTGGGGGAGCACCATATCACTTTGTGCCTTGGGCCCCCTATTTCGTACTGATGATAGAAGCGAATTCTTGACCTCAGTTCCCGTCATTTGATCTAACTGGTGTTCTGGCACTGGGAGCTACGCCGCTTCGAACGATGCGACATTCTCCGCACAGAGCAGAGAAGTGTAGCTGTGCTCTTGCTTGCCATGCCTTCCCGCAAAGTAACAAACACCCTAAGGGCGAGCCATCCGGCCGCCTTCTGTTTTCAAGCTCTGCCGTTAACTTTCCCAAGTAGAATTCTCAGCTCCCCGGAAGTGACTAGCTTATCATACTGGCTGAGAGTCCCCCTGGAACAACTTTACCATAATGGCTGTAATATCTGCACTGCCGGTAACTGAGTACATGAGCGGTACCGTGCAGGTGGGGCTCAGAAGAAAAGACTGGACGCTGCACATACCTCAAATGAACCACGCCGGCCGCTCAAGTGGACGTGGAGCCTGCATTCCTCTCATACACCACATTAGTGCAAGGTGGTGGATCCCAAGCCACTTTGGATGAAGACCTGTTCCCGTGGATGACGATAAAAGCACGATCCGGAGCCTGCTCAGGATCCTGAGTGAAAATAGTTTTTACTACTCACTATAGTATATAAGCAGACAAGGAAAGGGGATCAGGGGCTCGTTATAAGTATCAGAGAAGCCAACAGGCACAGAAACCAAGAGGCACAGGGGATCTTTAATTAATTTATTTATTTTGTGCTGTTGTTCGATTTAGAGTATTGTGACGAAGGGAATGGGTTTATTTACAGGATGAACGGGGATATGGGAGCAAACAGTGAAACGGTGAACGGCTTTCGTTAAAGTGCGGCTGGCGTAGGCAACAACGTGTTGGGCGTCATTGTGAAGCTGGACGAGTACCGCGCCGACGCCCACGCCGCTAGCGTCGTTGTGGACTTCCGTAGGAGCCGCGGGATTGAAATGACGCAAAACAGGGCCAGAAGTTAGCACGAACTTCAGTTGTTGGAATGATGACGCACATTCTGGGGACCACACAAACTGAGCGTCCTTGTGCAGGAGGCAAGTCAACGGATGGGCAATTTGGGCAAATCCTTGGATAAATCGACGAAAATACGAGCACAGGCCCAAAAATCTCCTCAAATGCTTTACATTTTGAGGTTTCGGAAAGTCACGCACAGCAGCAATCTTTTGCGGGTCCGGCCGAATCCCGTTCTGGTCGACGAGGAATCCCAGCACCAGGATTTGTCGCTCGCCGAAGTGACACTTTTTAGAATTTAAAATTAGTCCAGCTTGTTGAATGCAGTCTAGCACGAGTCCAAGACGTTCGTTATGCTCACGAAATGTCGTCCCATAAATGATGACGTCGTCCAGGTAACACATGCATACCTCCCACTTTAGGCCACGCAAGATTGTGTCCATAAATCTTTCGGACGTCGCTGGGGCATTGCACAATCCAAAGGGCATCACATTGAATTCGTAGAGTCCGTCAGGAGTCACAAATGCTCTCTTTTCCCGGTCCGCCGGATACATCGGTATCTGCCAATAGCCAGATCGCAAATCCACCGACGAGAAATAGGATGCGGATTGTAGGCAGTCCACGGCGTCATCGATGCGTGGCAGAGGGTACACGTCCTTCTTTGTGATGGCATTTAGACGCCGATAATCAACACAAAACCTCCATGAGTCGTCTTTTTTCCGCACCGAGATAACAGGGGCAGCCCAAGGGCTTGCTGACTCCTGGATAACACCTTTCTCCAGCATGTCTCGGACTTGCTCGTTGATTACCCGCCGCTCCGCAGGGGACACACGATATGGCTTCTGCCTGATAGGGGCTGCGTCACCGGTGTTTATCTGATGGTGCATACGTGATGCCGGCGGAGCAGGCAAATCAGCTTTGTGAGCAAAATCGAACACGGATGCGTAGTGAGTCAGGACTTCATGTAAGGCACGCTGCTCGGACGTAGGGAGAGATTTGTTGATCATGCGGTTAATATCGGCGTGATAGTCGGGTTGTTCTGCCATCTGGTGCGGGAGAGGAGACACGGACCGAATATCCAGGGTTTCATAGTCGCCAAACGTCGCCAACTTGAGGCCGGAAGGTATACAAACGGGCTCCGACGAAATATTCACCGTCCACACGTGGGTGCAACAATCGACGGCCTCAAGAATCGCACGGGGCACAAGGAGATGTTTCTTGACGGCGTTGTTATGGTTGGGTTCAACGAGCAAACGACGGATGCCTGATCGGTCGGCGGAGCAGCGTACAGGCACAAACATTGCCGCCTGAGATGGTAACAGTACATCTTTGGCGACACACAATACGCCGTTAACAGTGGCGGCTGAATCTTCAACTAAAGCAGACAGAATATTCCGCCGAAGGATAATTTCGCCAGCGGCACAGTCGAGCGTCGCTCCACACTCACGCAGAAAGTCAATACCGAGAATAACGTCATGCGTGGCTCGTTCCAAAACCGTGAACTCGACCCTAAACGTTTCTCCAGCGATCTCGACCGGCACACAGCAGAGTCCCACAGGTCGCAAATATTTGCCCCCAACTCCGCGAAAACTGGCGCTGCGCTCCAAAGCAAACATAACCGTTGGCCCCAACCGATTTTTAAAAAAAAAAAAAACTCATTACAGACACTGCGGCACCGGTGTCCACCAAAGCGAGAGTATTTACACAATTTACACTAACTGGCACTTTGTTTTTCAACATCACAGCAGGCGGAGGAATTGGCGAAGCTGAACGTCCTGCGACCTCACCCCCATCGGCCGCTCCCGCTAGTTTCCCGGCGGGGGCGAAGAAGAGCGCTGGCGTGGAGATGTAGACCGGCCCCGTCGCTGCGGTGGTGGAGTGAAGCTACGGTCAGAAACGGGAGAGCCACTCCGGAAGGCGCCAGAGCGAAGTGGCGGGGGAGGAGATTGAACCCATGCAGCATTTCCTCGGACACCGGCCGACTGATTCCACACAGTGTTCTCCCGGAAACTGGCTGGTTGATTCCACACAGTGTTGTCCCGGAAACTGGTCGAAGATCGGGTCCAGGAACGTGAAGGCTGTGGTCGCCGGCGTTGGCAAAACCTCGCGATGTGTCCGCGGCGGCCGCAATGATAGCAAGTCGGCGACTCACGAAAAACGCAGGTATCGACGGGAGCGGGCGGTGCTCGGGAGTCGGAGGCAGCTGCAGGACGCACGTTGAGTGTACGGGGTACGGGTGTACCCCGGGTGTACGGGGGCTCGGAGACACGATCGTAACTGTGGGAGTACCGCTGATGGTCAGGAGGCCAGGTCCACGAAGCTTGAGGATCGGAAGGCGGTGGTTGGACTGCGCATTCGTGATAGACAGGCGGTGGTGTTACACCGACGCCTTGCAACTGCTTGCTCAACTCGTCGGCGACAACCCTGCGGACGAGCGTGAAGAAGATCGTCATGGGCAGAATAGTCGACGCTAGCAACAGTGGTAACATTAGCAAGGCGCCCAAACTTCGGTGCAATTCGCCGCATTTTCAACGCCTCGAACGTGCGGCAATGCTGAATAACGTCAGACGTGCTGGTGAGGGTGTCCTTGGTGATCAGAAAATTATACACGTCTTCAGCAATTCCTTTCAAAATGTGGCCAACCTTGTCCTCCTCGGTCATGCTTCTGTTCACAATTCGACAGAGCCGCAAGACTTCCTCGATGTATGTCGTACAGGTTTCTCCAGGCTACTGTGCTCGTTGAGATAGGGTGTTCTCTGCCTTGCGTTTCTTTGTAAGGGAGTCGCCGAAGCACGTTGCGATCTCCTCCACGAACTTAGTCCAGGTGGAGAAGGATTCTTCGTGGTTCTCGAACCACAGTAGTGCGGTACCGGTGAGATAAAAAACCACGTTGACGAGCTGCATGGTTGGGTCCCAGCGGTTGTATTTGCTGACCCGTTGGTAGTGTTTGAGCCAATCTTCAACGTCCTCGTCCACGCCGCCGGAAAACGTTCTAGGCTCACGCTGAGGAGGCCAGGAATTGGTCGATGCTTGGTGTTCACGGCCTGCGTTCGAAACAGTACCAGCCGTACCCGAAGAAGGACCACTTCCGTCTTGGCTCGCCATGTCGGGTAGGTCAGGGGGTAGCCCAGCCAAGCGTTTGCTCCGTCGAGGTTCTGCAGGGTCCAGAACGACTTACCCCGCACCTCCACCAAGTTGTGACAAAGGGAATGGGTTTATTTACAGGATGAACGGCGATATGGGAGCAAACAGTGAAACTGTGAACGGCCAACGTCGAGCCAGTCCCAGTCTCGAGTACGCGCCCCTTCGTCGTCCTCTTCTCTTCCGCTGCGCCCTTCGTCTTCTTCACTTGCTCCGCAGCGCGGCCCGGCGTAAGTTGCGTAGCAACCCGGCATAAGTTCCGTAACAATATTGCTGAATATGTTATCGCTTAAAGGTAATTGATTAGAAAAGCAGAAGAAAAAACAACCACATGCCGCCGGTGGGATCCGAACCCACGACCTCCGAATTACGCGTCCGGTGCTCTACCGCTGAGCTACGGCGACGGCTGTCAAATCTTCTGCTTTTGGGGGTATTTATGTTTACAAATAACCTGACCTTGGGAGTGTTCACCAGCGCCACCCACGTTCTTAAGCGGCGGACGTAGCACGTCCTGAGTTACCGCTGATGTGACGTAGAACGTCATCGAACGGCGAGGATGGAAGCTGTGTGTGAACCCTCTTATGCTTCCTAAGGCATCAAGGCTGCCAGAACCGAGGCCCTTGTTAAGCAATTAAGCAGACGAGAAAAGGGGATGAGGGGCTCGTTATAAGTATGAGAGAAGCCAACAGCCACAGAAACCAAGGGGCACAGGGGATTTTTAATTTATTTATTTATTTTGTGCTGTTGTTCGATTTAGAAGATTACTGAACATGTTATCGCTTAAAGGTAATTGATTAGAAAAGCAGAAGAAAAAACAACCAGCCGTCGCCGTAGCTCAGCGGTAGAGCACCGGACGCGTAATTCGGAGGTCGTGGGCTCGGATCCCACCGGCGGCATGCGGTTGTTTTTTCTTCTGCTTTTCTAATCAATTACCTTTAAGCGATAACATATTCAGTAATATTCTAAATCGAACAACAGCACAAAATAAATAAATTAATTAAAAATTCCCTGTGCCCCTTGGTTTCTGTGGCTGTTGGCTTCTCTCATACTATAGTATATAGGTAGTCTTTCATATACCGCTACTATTCATAGAGCGAACCTTTATCGCTGACCATCTACGCAATATATTAGCTTAAAGAGAAAAAGTTACAGAAACAGCCAATGAGTTGCTACGGGATCTTGCAAGATTGCGGTAGAGGTGGTGAGAGCCAAGTTGCTGCAATCGTATATCTTATTTAGTGCAACACATAAACCTGGAAATCCCCTCCGAGTCACAGTGTCGAAAAGCACATGCCTACATGAGATTTCGAATTACCTGCAAGGCCACTTAAGCATTTTACACGCACGCAAGCCTTTCGTGAGAGTAGTTCTGAGACCGTCATTAAGTACACACTCTGTCAAAAGTTTACACACAACGGAATTTGCTTCCAAACCGCGCCGTGTCGCCCGTTCGCATTCCCAGCGTTAAAGTTTTTCGAGCTTGACAGCAACTTCGGTCCTCCCCGCTCCGAAAGTTAGGACTTTCACGGGTGCTGCAAGAGCCCCATTACACGGCTTAGAGGCAAGCCATCCTGCATTTGAAACTTTTAATAAAGGCTGCACATGAAATTGTAGAACCGTCGCCGCGGTGGCTCAGTGGTTACGGCGCTCGGCTGCTGACCAGAAAGACGCGGGTTCGATCCCGGCCGCGGCGGTCGAATTTCGGTGCAGTCGAAATTCTAGATGCCCGTATGCTGTGCGATGTCAGTGCGAGAACCCCAAGTGGTTGAAATTTCCGCAGCCCTTCACTACGGCGTCTCTCATAGTCTGGGTCGCTTTGGGACGTTAAACCCCATAAAACCATAAATTGTAGAACCCGGTTGGGTATTTTGAAATTACCATTGCAGTAGCCGATTTATACTGTTCCCTCGCACACGACGCCTTGTTAATGAGTGTTCAAGAATGTATTTCTGGGGACAACTGTGGGGTGGATTTTCTGCATAGAATAGGTATTTCCGTCGCAGCGTTGTTACAACTGCTGTCATTTTATTTCAGAAAGCACATTTGTAGCTTGCGATGGGTTACTTTTTTTTTTTGCCGTGTCCAATATTCTCGCACCAAAATTTTGGAAATTGGAAAATTCTAAGATACCGTTATGGAAATATTGAAGGTAATGGTTCAATCTTCTGTATCTGTAGCTTCTAAAATGTTTCCATCGATCGCATGGAACGGTAAAGACTGCCATGGAAAACCAAGGATTGATTGATTGATTGATTGATTGATTGATTGATTGATTGATTGATTGATTGATTGATTGATTGATTGATTGATTGATTGATTGATTGATTGATTGATTGATTGATTGATTGATTGATTGATTGATTGATTGATTGAATTTTTATTTCTCAACATTCATACAAGGCATGCTTGTGAAAACATCTGGATCCCTAGCTGAAAGCTAGTTGGGATCCATGCACTTCAGTTTCAAAGAAAATTGCAGGCATAACAAAAATTAATTACATACCTATAAAAGCTCATGAAATTAGAAATACATAAATGGGTACATAGAGCAACAATATTCAGAGCACCAAGCCTCTTTTACAAACAGATGCAAACACACAAAAATACATGAAAAGAAAAATCGCTGGCTTCACGCATTGTTTATAGTATTTCTTCAGTGACACAGGAAAAGTTTTACAATTTTTGAGGTCACTTGGAAGCTTGTTCCACAGATTAATACCAACATGGTCCATCCTTCTTTCTCCATAGACATTTTTTGTTTTCGGAAGAAGGAAATTTCTATGAGTGGCGTTGCGAGTGCATAGTGGTGGGATACAGAATAGCGATGAGTGTAAAAGGTAATTGTCTGTAAGGCATGTGTGTATTGTCAAGACAGTCCTGTATTCAAGTAATGATTGTAGTGGCAGTATATCCATCTGTTTAAACATAGGAGCAGTGTGGGCGTTGTATCCTGAATGTGAAATGAATCGAATTGCCCTTTTTTGCAAGACCATAAGTGGTTCCAAATAAGATCGGTAGGTGTGGCCCCATGATTCAATGCAATATGATAACTGGCTTTGAAAAATTGAGAAATAAATAATTCTGAGTATGTCATTACCAAAATAATCTCGGTATTTGTAGAGTGCAAAGCATGCTGCAGCTAACTTTTTACAAAGCGCCTGAATGTATGGCTTCCAGTGTAGATTCTCATCTAGAATTATTCCAAGATAAGTGATGTTATTCACAAGTGCAATAGTTGTTCCCAGCCATTGCACGGAAGGCAGGTTTTCATGTATTGTTTTTCTGGAGCCCCTAAATATTATTCATTTTGTCTTATTAACATTTACAACAAGTTTATTTGAAATAAACCAGCTACACAAAGTTTCCAATTCTCGGTTTGCGGTGCTAATAAGATCCGTTGTAGATTCATGAGCACATAGAAGAGCGGTGTCGTCAGCATACATAAAAACAGAGAAGTGTTGGGTGAAATGCGGCAGGTCATTAATATACAAGGTAAGAAAAAAAGGACCAAGGACTGAACCCTGAGGCACACCAACCGTAACTGTTTCAAAGTCAGATTTTACACCACTAAGTTGGATCATTTGCCGCCGATTATTGAGATAACTTCTGAAGAATTCTAAACTAATACCTCTAAACCCGTAATGCGCCAGCTTTTTCAGTAAAATTTCGTGATCAACAGTGTCAAATGCTTTCTTAATGTCCAAAAAAAATCCTAAGACTATTTTATTATCATTTAGGAAAGTGTTGATCGTGTTTGTTAGCGATATGACGGCCGTACCAGTTGATCTGTTTGGTCTAAAGCCGTGTTGTTGAGGACATAGCAAAGCTTCTTTCTCGAGAAATATTTTCACTCTCTTTGCAACGAGTTTTTCAAAAAGTGTATTTATGCAGCTTAAAAAGGAAATTGGGCGATAATTCTCAACGTGGTTACGGTCACCATTTTTGTGAATCGGTACTATTCTAGCTAGCTTAAGCAGATCGGGATAGGTGGAGGAATAGAAGGCAAAGTTGAAAATGTTTTCAAGTGGCTCGCATAAGATATCAATGCATTCCTTCAGCGCAATAGAGGCAACGCCATCACATCCAGTAGATAATTTCGATGGAAAATGATTAGCTGTATATACAATCTCATCCACTGTAGTATCATGGTATGCAAAGGTCACTACAATGTTTTGCGGAGGAGGGAGGTACTCAGTGCAGGGGCAAGTATTGCCTATACTTGCACCAATAGTGGAAAAATATACATTGAACGTTGTAACTATATTTTCAGTGGAGATACCCAAGATTTCTACGTCAGGCATAATAAAACGATTTGCTACGGGTTTAATAACAGAGTTAATGATCTGCCACGTGACTTTCGTACTGTGGGAATTTTTCAAAGGATGATGATGATAACTTTATTTTCCGCCAGATAAGGAAGCCCCCTACTCCCCGTCCCCGGCACGCAGTCCTTGGTGACGGGGGCCGGAACCTCCGCGATTAGAAGCAGGCGAAGAGGTCTTGATTCCTCGCGGCTTCTTCCGCCAGGCGGAGGGCTTGTTGCTGTGAAGCAGGGGCCTCGCTCCGCAGCAGGGCTTCCCAGGATTCTCAACCATTTATGTTTTCGTTAGCCCCTGGGGAGCTAGCGCATTCCCTGATTATGTGGTCGAGGGTCCCTCTCGCCCCACAGTGCTTGCATTTATCGTTTTCTTTATCTCTATGAACATAATAGGCCCAGACCGGGTTTACGAAGTTCCCAGCTTGGAGGCGTCGCCAAGCGATTGCCTCCCTATTGTTTAGACTTTTATCCGGTGGTGGCACCAGCCTCCTTTGTAACCTATAATTTTCAACAATTTCTGTATAATTTTTCAGACGCTCGTCCATGTTCCGGCAGTCGGGCGGCTCCACAGCTACCCTAAGTAGAGAGCTCGGGCTAACTCGTGGGCCGCGTCGTTGCCAGGAATGGACGCGTGTGCGGGAGTCCAAATTAGGCTAACTTTTCTGTTTAGCTGTCTACTGGCCAGAATCCTTGCCGCTTCCAGCGAGATCCTACCCTTTCCAAATTATAGATGGCCGTTTTGCTATCGCTAATTATAAATTTGGCTTCCGTTCCAACGCAAGCGAGCGCTATCGCAACTTCTTCAGCTGTTTCCACGTTGCGGCTTCTAATGGTGGCTGCCGACACGGGGGCACCGCGGCCGTCGACCACTGAGGCGACCGCCGCACCCGACTTGCCACTTGCTGCGTCCACGTACGCAACGGACTTGCTGTCCATCGGATCGAAGCGTCTGATTAGTGCTTCTGCTCTCTTCTCCCTTTTTTCAGTGTTGAATATGGGATGCATGTTACGAGGGAGTAGGGGAATGATTAGATTTTCTCGGCAGTCCTGCGGAATGCTCGATTTGACTCGTAGTCCCCTATCTGTTTGCAGGCCTACCATTTCAAGGATGGCTCTGCCTGTGGTTGTTCGGCTTAATCTTTCGAGCTGTGAAATTCTGACAGCCTCCGCTATTTCGTCCCAGGTATTGTGCACTCCCACAGAGAGCAGCTTCTCTGTGGAGGTGCTAATCGGTAAGCCCAGGCCCCTCTTTATGCACCGTCGAATGAGCGAGTCTAGTTTATTCTTCTCCTCAGCCCTAATGTTTAAGGTGTGGCATAACTCACGCGGCTTATTACGTATGCATGAGTTAGTTTAAGCAAGCTTATTTCCTTCAGGCCTCGTCCTTTCAGTGCGACCCTTCTAAATATGCCAAGGGCTTGCGTGGCAAATCCCTCGAGCCTTTTGATTACCCCATCATTATATCCATTATCCTGAATAAATTAATAGCCCTAAGATTCTGATTTGATCTACCTTTGGAACTGGTTTCCCCTCTACTTTAATGCCAAATTTCCAGTGGTGCTTGCATCGGAGTGACTTCGGGTTATAGACGAATAATTCTGATTTTTGCGGAGAGCATGAGAGACCCCTACTGGCAGCATAGTCGACGACAGTGTCCACCGCAGCCTGCAGGCGCTCCTCGATACTCGCATCGCTCCCCTGGTTAATCCAGAGGTTGATGTTATCCTCATACATACTGAAATTTAGCCCCTCTATGCTCCGCAGAGCTTCGGGGAGGGCCCTCATTGCCACGTTCAAGAGGAACTGGGAAAGAACCGAGCCCTGCGGCGTGCCCCTGCTCCCTAACTTCAGTGCACGAGACTCGATGTTTTGGAACTTCATGCACGCAGTTCTGCCTGACAGAAAGTCCTTGATGTAATCGTATGTTCGCGCACCTACCCCAATTTCATGCAGACGTCGGATGATTGCTTCGTGTTTGACATTATCAAAAGCCTTTGTCAGGTCTAGGCCGAGAATTACTTTGGCATATCTAGAACGCGAATCGATTATTTATTTTATTTATTTATTTAGGACATACTGCAGGCCCAGTGAAGGGCCCTTGCAGTCACGCTTCAGTCGGAGCATAACGTCCTGCGTGCACAAGCCCGGTCGGAAGCCGACCATCTCGTGCGCCCACAGATCGTTTTGCTCCATAAAGCGCGTCAGTCTGGTCTGGACTACGCGCTCCATCAATTTCCCCATGCATGAGGTTAGGGAAATAGGTCTTAAATTTTCCAGTTTCGGGGGTTTACCCAGCTTTGGGATTAGAATTACATTTGCCGACTTCCACTGTTGAGGTAGGTGGCCTTTAGTCCAAATTTCTTGCATGTACTCCGTCAGAGCGCTGATGGAGTCGTCGTCTAAGTTTCTTAAAATTTTGTTAATTATCCCAGAATACGACGGCGCTCCCAACGAGGAACTCGACGCACCCATCACAGAGGCGGAGGTCAGGGCGGAAATATTGGGACTAAAAACGAAATGGAAAACAAAGGAGAACGCTTTTGACGATAGCAAAAACGTTAATAGAAAAAAAATTGCTGAGGCTCAGCTTGGCTAAGCCTGGGGAATGCGAAGCATATTAGTGGCTAGGCTTGGTAATACATGGCTTTCCTTGGTTGAATACTTGGTCATTTTAATACAACCACTAGAAGCCTTCGTCGTGGGGGAAGACAACGGCATGGCTACAGCGGAACGCCGACTAACCCCGAGACGCGCGTTGGGTGAGCGCCTGGATTGCCACGGAAGCCGCGTCTGCCTGCCCGGTGGAGCGAGCGTTTCACCTACACCGAGTGTGAACGCGCGTTCGAAATGCGCGGGTGTGACGGCTAGGGGTCCCACGGCGACGGCGCCAGGTGGAGGCCGGCTCTCTCATCCGATGTCACGTGGTGTGACGTCACGGTGTCACGTGGCGTGACGGCTAGGGGTCCCACGGCGACGGCGCGAGGTGGAGGCCGGCTCTCTCATCCGATGTCACGTGGTGTGACGTCACGGTGTCACGTGGGGGTCCCACGGCGACGGCGTGAGTGGTAGCTCTAGCAATATGCTTCGCATAAAAAATGCAAGACCGCCGTCGTGTGATCTGAAGACATATTGATTGCTATAGTGAAATCTTACATTATATGAAAAAAATGCGTTCATAAACTATTTCCAGCTCCAGAATGCTTTTGTCCAGAATTACTGGGTACGAGAAGTTAGAAGCCTGCATAGGCTCAAGTGCAACTCCGCTTATAAGCGACATTTCCGTACCGATGATTTCAACAAGCGCACTTGTCTTCGTCCGCCACCTCGACGAAATCCACACGAAGGCAAGTTTTCTTGGCGAAACGTTGGCAAGCACCCTGAGGTTTCCCTCCTTTCTTCACTTTGTGATTATAATGACCAATTTGACCAACCACTCTCTACAATGGACTCCATTCTCCTAGAAAAGATACATATACTCTTAAAAGGGAATTCTGGGGGCCTTGTCTCTGCTGCTTTCTACTACGTCAATGACTTCCTTGTTTTCTGGGTGGAAGTGTCCCCTCCAATTTTTATTTTGTTGCGGAAGCAACACTACGCTAGGTGTGAGTGATTTCGCGGAGCCCCGGAGAGCCCCAACTGCGCATGCGCGAAGAGAGAGCGTGAGACAGTTACTGCGTAATTTCCTTTCCTCAAATACAATTTTCATTTTCTTCATTACGGCCCCTCTTTCTCTTCTTTCACTCCAACTTCCTCCCTTCCTGTACGATGCGGTTCAGGTGTCCACCGAGATGAGAGAGAATCACTGCGCCATTTCCTTTCCTCAAAAAGCATTGCGTTCAAAGGGCAATTGGATTGGAAAACGTTTATTGTCAGCACTGAGCCCTAGTGGGCATTATACTAGGTGGCTTCGAGCCCATGGCTCTTGGCGACCTTGTGAGCCCACTCAGTGGCCCGGACTTGCGTCAACGGGTCTGAGCTGGCCAGTATAGCCTCCCACCGCTCTAGAGAAGGGACTGGTAGTAGGTCCGCCGGTGGCGGCGCCTTTTTGCAGCTCCATAATATGTGGTCATATCCGGCTATCTCGCCGCATTGTTTGCAAGTAGCGTTGTATTGTGTTGGATACATGTGTGCTAATCTCGACGGGCTAAAGAAGGCTCGCGTCTGGAGCCGACGCCACGTTACCTCCTGGCTTTTGTCGAGGTTTTTGTCTGGTGGCGGATAGATCCTCCTTTCCAGTTTAAACTGATTGGTGTATTCGTGAAATGATATGAATGCATCTCTCGTGAAATTTGGGGACTCAACCCGGCTCACTGCTCGGCTGACATAACCTCGAGCTATACTGTGAGCCAACTCGTTTCCCCTGTTCCCCGAGTGTGCTGGCACCCATATTAGTTCCACCTCTCTTTGGTCCCAGTCTTTATCTCTTAGGATTCGTTCTGCCTCCTGGGAGATCATACCCCGCGCAAAATTGTTGATAGCCACCTTGGAGTCGCTAATTATGGTGACTGCTTTGGTGCTGGCCATTGCCATGGCGATAGCCGCCTCCTCCGCTGTCCCTGAGTTTTTTGTTTTGACCGAACCGGCCGTTAATGTTTCACCCGAGTCGTTCACGGTCACAACCACAAAGGAGTCGCCTCCTTCGTATTCCGCCGCGTCTACATAGGTTGTGTATTCCGAGCCTTCGAGCTTGGCTTCAAGGGCCTTTGCTCTGTCTCTCCTCCTGCCTTCGTGAAAAGCAGGGTGCATGTTTTTTGGAAGTGGTTTAATAGTGAGTAATTTTCTAACTTTGGTCTGTAATTTTGCCTGCGCGTTTCTTTCCGGAATTCTATCATGTAATCCTAGGTTGCTCAGGATCTTTCTCCCCGGGGGTGAGGTCGCAAGCCTCCTTAATTGCGCAAATATATGTGCCTCGCATAGTTCCGTGGTGGTATTGTAGATCCCCAGTTTAAGAAGTCTTTCCGTAGGAGTGCAGGTATCGCGCCGAACGGGTGGTGGCGTTCCGTGGACTTCCTGGCAGCGCTACAACACGCTGTCGCGTTCCGCTCCTAAAGGCGAAGCTTAAGCGTCATTAATTAGCAGTCAATTAGCATTCAGCATTTAAGAAGTAATTATTCAGTAATTAGTAATTTGTCAATACTTAGTAATTAGTCATTAGTTATTTATTTATATATTTATTTGAAAATACCGCGGACCAATATATTGGGCCATGCAGGAGGGGCTATCAAGTCATTTAAAATAACAAAAAAGGCAAATGAAAGCATGGGGTTATAATCAATGAGCAAAACAATGAAATACAACAGTTATGTGGGCCGTCATCCACTGGCGACGTCACCAGTGCCACAGAGACAGTCAAAGTGGTGCAGAAAACGCTTTCGCATCTACGCATTTTAAGGCGGAAGCCTTTAATGCCTCATCGTTGTAAGCAGGAGTTGTCGAAAGAAATGTCACGCTTTTCAATTGGTCGAAACAGTCGTGACGTCACAGTGCGCGAATTTCAAACGGGGCCAATTGTACTTTGGCTACTAACCATGCAACCAATTAAAAGGATCGTATAGTGATGCTCCAAGTAAAAGGGACTGAGTTTAGTTAATTGATTATTTGCCCAATTAGCCTAATTAACCCCTCTCGTCAGGCCAGATAAATAAATAAAACCGAGTCGGAAATTGGTCGAGTTCGGGAATCGAACCCTGGTCTCCGGAGTGCGAGACGAGCATGCTAACCACTCCACCATGCCAGCTTTTTTTGTCTTTATTGCCACTCCGCCATGCCAGCTCGATGGTTTGGAATGAAAAAAAGCGCGTCTAGTCAATATGGTGTCTTCGTGCACTCCCATCTTCCTTCCTTCCCGTTACCGCGAGGTTTAGGTGTCCACCCAGATATGCGAGACAGATAAATTCCTTTCCTACGATACGAGCAAGGCGTAGAACCGAACGGGCGATGGCGTTCTGTGGACTCCCTGGCAGCGTTGCAAGACGCTGTCGCGTTTCACTCTTCCAGGCGAAGCCTAACATCTTAACAACGCATCAGTGACACAAGCAGCTACACTGCGCTTAAGGCTTTCGCCTCACCGCACTTTAGGTCAACAAGGTGCCCCCCTGAATTTTTGATGAAGGCGAAACGCAAGAGGCGCCCATGTGCGGTGCTGTTGTGTTGTTGTGACTGAGAGAAGGATGAAAAGGAAATTGCACGGACCTGCCTACTGGCTCGAGCCGAGCCACCACCGCTGCCACGTGCAGATAGAGAAGAGTTAAAGGATCAGAGGAACGAGAAAAAGGAAAGAAAAGACGCGCGTCGCAGCAACAACCGCGTCCGCCGGAGCGGACGCTGCTGAAAAAACAAATAAGCGGCCGAAGCCGTGCTCGCCGAAGCGAGGACAGATACCACGAGACCATGTGCGGTGCGATGTCAGTGCCCGTTAAAGATCCCCAGCTGTTCAAAATTATTCCGGAGACCTCCACTACGGCACCTCTTTCTCTCTTCCTTCTTTCACTTCTACCTTCCTCCCTTCCCTTACGGCGCGGTTCAGGTGTCCACTGAGATGACAGAGAATTACTGCGCCATTGCCTTTCCTCAGAAACCAATTTATCAATTTACCTCTACGCATTTTGGACAGTCAAAGTGCCCCCTGAGATGCCACCGCCGCTGCGATTGCCGCGCCGTTGCTTCCGCAGTTCTACTCGGGATGGCCATTGGTTAAACCACAGCCAATTTTTTTTTAATTGATCTTTATTGAATTGGTGTCAGCGTATGGTTGGTGAAAGTTTCACGATAGATAAGCACGCTGAAAGCAGCATCTTACCCGGATGCTGTTATCTAGGGAATTTGTGAAGGCTTGTTTCAAAGGGTAAAAAGCGGAGCCCTTCCGAGAGAAAGATAAAGAGGCTGTCTTATCCAACCCACGTAAGTTATCCCACCGTTTAAAAAATATTTGGAATAGGTATGAAGTGCGGGTCGTCTTCTCAGCGCCCGGGAAACTGAATCGTGTTCGTGTTCTACACGCAAGGGAGCGGAGGAATGTGACGACCGAACAGTTTATGGGTGCAAAGTGATACATAATACAAACTACCTGTCTAGCGCCACAGGTTAGGCTTGAAATGCCGCTCACCTGCAAAACATGTGCTGTCGCAATGAAAAGTTTACGGGACTCGGCTGTGCCGGAAAAAAATGGCAGTCGATTACGATAGTGAGTAATGCGAAATTTCAGTGCAGCTCTTCATACTGTACCTGCCACCACTGGGGCAGGTGGTGTGCTACGCTGCTAGCCACATAGTGGGATCTTCCCGTGGCAGCCACCTCCCACTTGTCTATTAAGGCGAAAGCCTTTAATGGCTCATGCTCGCGGTGTCCGTGAACTGCCACCATCGGCATAGGAGACCTTCGATCGGACAAAATTCGCACTCCAAACAAGGGAACACCCCAAGGGTCAGTTATCTCACCCCTACTGTTCAACATAGCTATGATAGGCCTAGCTCGAAAACTAGAGAACATCTAAGGCATCAGGCATGCAATGTCTGCTGACTATATAACAGTCTGGACAAACACGGGCTGTCTCGGAGAGAAGGAAGAAAGGCTACAGCAAGCGGCCTCTTGTGTAGAGCAATACCTCGCAGAAAGAGGACTCGCATGCTCGACCGAGAAATCGGAACTGCTGAGAGTCTGGAGAGGCAAGCAAAACCGGACCGTCCCAACCAACGAGGACCTAAAACTCAACGTCTATCTGGAAGGGACGCCCATACCCGGGAAGACAACAATCAGAATTTTGGGCATGTGGGTTCAATCCAACCAGCGCAGTACTCACACTTTTACCCTACTGGAAGCAACAACGCTACAAGTCGCACGCATGATCACCCGCATCACCAACAGGCGACATGGCATGCGTGAAGAGGACACACTAAAACTAGTCAGAAGCCTAGTAGTTAGTCGAATCACGTACAGCCTACCCTACCAGTGCCTCAACAAAAATGAAATACAACAAGCGGATGCCCTGCTACGCAAAGCGTATAAGACAGCGCTCCGACTACCACGCAACACGTCTACAGAAAAACTCATGGCCCTGGGATTACATAACACCTTTGAGGAGCTACGAGATGCGCAGCTTGAGTCGCAAAAACTCAGGCTGTGGCAAACAACGACAGGAAGAGCGCTCCTGCAGAGGCTCGGATACCGCGAGCAGATGCGAGAACTGTCGAGGACGGCAACGATCCCCGACGAGCTTCGCAAGACCCTCAATGTAGCGCCAATACCAAAAAACATGGATCCCAACCTCCATCGAGGCAGAAGAGAAGCGAGGGCCGAATTCATCGAGAAAACATACGCTCCTCAAGCCACGACCGTGTATACAGACGCGTCTTGGAGAGGAGGAGATACCAAAATCGCTGTAGCGGCGGTGGTCGATTCGTCTTTACGCGAAATGACCAGCGCGTCTCTCCGAGGCTGCACAGCTGCAGAGTCCGAGGAAGTAGCCGTTGCTCTAGCGGTGGCGGAGGGCTATAGAACCGGGCGGTCCCTAACAATACTCACGGACTCTCAAACAGCTTGCCGAAATTACATGAATGGCAGGATAGGTCGTCACGCGCTCCGTATACTCCTCGCAGTGAGCGACAGAATTAAAAACCAGGAAGAACAAAACGACAAGATCCCACACAAAATTGTGTGGGTACCGGGGCATACGGGGGTGGCAGGGAACCGAGAGGCCGACAGGATAGCTCGAGGATACATTACTTTCCGAGCTTCCGACGAGACCGCGGAACTCGCGCCAGCACCCAGGGAATACTCGGCCATACTACAAAACTATAGAGGCAGAAGAATGCGATATTCCCCACCGCACAAATCTCTCAGCAGAGAGGAAGCTGTCACTTGGAGACAATTACAAACAGGCTCTTTCCCAAACCTACATATACTAAACAAAATGCACCCTACGATATACGCGGACAAATGTCCCTGGTGCGACGAAAAACCTACTCTATACCACATCACATGGGCCTGCCAAAACATAGACGTGGTCCCGAAAATACAAAACCCGAGTGCGGAGCAGTGGGAGACTCTGCTGTCCAGCGACCGCTGTGAAGACCAACAAGGTCTGGTACAGCGAGCTCAACGGGCGGCAGTGGCCAGCGGAGCCCTGTACTGAGGGCAACCGACCACTGATTAGAGGCGGACGACTTCGACAGAGAAGGCTCCTGGGGGTAGAACCAAGACGAAAAACCATTAGTGTAAATAAAGTTTTCCCTTCCTTCCTTTCTTCGCGGTGTCCGTCCATGCTCGCGGTGTCCGTCCGTGCGCTGTAATCGTGCCAACTGTGGCATCTCCCCCTCGCAGCGGCGCAACCTCCTCCCCTCCTTAGCAACCGGCGCGCCGGTGGGGGGGGGGGGGGGGGGGGGCTCAAGGAAATGGGCACAACGCAGATCTTCACGCTCCTTCCGCAGTCTTCAAATCTGATCATGCGCCATCGAGCACGGATGGCTTCTACCGTTTTACAGCCCTCACTCGAAAACTTCCCTCAGGGCTCACTCAAAAACAATTCGCCATCATTTAATTGAACTTAGTGTTTGATTAGACCATGTTGAAAAGTTTGGACAGGCATCCATTTTCTACCATGCAAGAGCTTCTTCCCTTTGTTTCGAAATTTAAGTATAAACTTTCGCATTATCCGAAGAATTAGTGATACGTACATTACAAGCGCTGCCGGTCGGGCTGTAGGAGGCATGTAAGAAGTTTTCTGTGTGTGTGTGTGTGGGGGGGGATATGGCATTATGGTTGACCTACTTTCATCACCGTGGGCGCGTTTAGAACTTTGGCTCGCCTGCATTGTTACGTAAAGGTCTGAATTTTTTTTTTCTAGGTTCAACCAAGTTCTAGGTTCAATCAATTGAGCGCCGCATTTTGTAGTCTTCTGGCGTTTCTCTAGTTTTCGTGCCTATATTCCCCTTGAAAAAATAAAAAGCCACAAAAGTGTTCAAGCACTGACCTTAGCTTCTTTTTCCTTAAAAAGCTGCAAAAATCCTAACTGCATTGGTGATAAGCTGCAATTACAAAGTGTTAAGCCGACTTATATCCAGCCGATTTGTTTTAAGTAATAAAATTTATCATACGCATCTTCCCGCTTAAATCTTCTGGAACATTGCAATTACGCTCCTTTGTGACACTTGATCTGAGAAAAATAGCCTATCAGCGTAGGTGCTAAGGTGTATATACAATATATTAAAGCGACTTACCAGGCTAAATTGTTTTAATCAATAAATTTTGCTAAAAGCATCTTCCTGCCTAAATCTGCTGAAACATTGTAACAGCACCCGTTTGTGAAACTTGATCTAAAAAAAATTTCCGATCATTGCATGGTATAACAAGGGATAAGGACACACTGGGACTGCTCTTACCGCTTTTAATCCGGATCACCCGCTAATAAAAGCGTAATTGGTTCGGGCGCAAGTCTGATTTAACTCTTAAGTTTTTTGTTCGTTCTCTAGTTGTTCGCTGCAAAGTCAGTCTAACAATACGTGCTTCTGGTACCGAGCTATTTTTTGTTTTGTTTTTTATTCTTCCATCTACTTCGATATTTTGGGCGCATCAAGGCGTCTTTATTCGGGAGAAGGCAGTCCCATGCTGGACAGCGTTTATTATTATTAAGAGACTGAACAAAGCAGTGGACATATCTGTTGTTGCGGAGCTTCGCATCTTTGCGTTTTCTAACAAGTTTAGACAGGGTGGCGAATTATTTTTGCCGTTATACCGGTCGTTTCAAATTATTAGATGCAGATGTTGCTTTAAAAAACCGTAAAAGAAACTTCGGTGTGGTCTGTGCAGTTGTATTGTGCGGCATGGCGGATATTATTTGCATGATGATGTGCGATGGAACTGATTAACTATAATAATGAATCAACATTTAACTCTTGGTTTTTTAGCTATTAGATGGTACTGCGAAATTGCATGCCACCAACGTTGAAGCTGAGCTAGGTTTCTGCAGCATCGGCATCCGCATTACGATTCGAGACATCTAATAGGAGAAATGCGCGTGTGGACACTAGTTAGACTGCCTTTCCTACGTTTCACGTTGACCAAATGGAAACGCTCCAATTTTTACAGCTGGAAATACGTACGTAGTTTATGCGTTCTGTTGCGTAAATACATTGACATCATTTCCGTGAGGATACCAAGCGCAGATATGCCTTTTGATGAACGTGCAACGATGGACAGCGAACTTAGTCTTCGAAGGCACGTTTTCAACGTTCGACGTATCGAAGAACATCGCCAATTAGGAAATCTTCAAAAAACAATCTTGCAGAGTTTTGGCTGCCATTTTCTATAAGGAATTGATATCGATAGCTAAATAGAGCATCCTCTGACTACAAGACAGTACACTTGGCAAGGCCTTGCTTGGGCTTAACCCATCTCGATCGCTTGGAACACTTTTCAGAGTACAATAGTATCCGGCCGACCTGAATGGCATTTCGATTAGCCAAAAGATGAACGTGTGGTGGTTTTTGTTACGGACCTGCCGTGATGGTCTATGCCGCTTGCGTCGCAGAAAGACGCAGCGAGCACGGTAAAAATACTCTTTGCACGTTTCTAACAGGGCCTATTCCCTCGGTCCATATCATAGAGGCTTAGCATTTTAGGGCACAAACGCTGTGCAGGCCTCCATTGCTTAACAGTGGTAGTAAAACTTTCTCAGGTGCTGTTAGTTGTTTCGATCTAAATCAAACACTTTTCTGTCTAAACAGTGCCTGAAGCAAGACAGGTTGGGATCGCATAACACCAACTGTTAATTTTCTACCAACCTCTAGAAAAGTTCAGTACAGCCTCACAAATATTCTGAATTGTGACATTATTATACGATAGGATTTCACCAATAAAGATTCGATGGATAATGCAATTACTTATCTTTTTTTTCAAAGATGCACATGTGTGAGCCCAGAAAAATTATTTCATTGTTTGCTGCATGGTGACACAATCAGTCTGTACAAAAATTGTGACAGAGATACCACCGTATTGATCGTTCCATAGACCCTTTTCCCAAGCATTTCACCCCAGAAAAGCCGAGAGCCAGGCCGGGGGTAATCCTGCACCTATTAGAAAACAGGTGAGAACCCAGCGGCGCTGGGGATCGAACCCAGCACCTCACAAATGCAAGAAGGACTATACTGGGAAATGTTATTTACTACGTTTTCTGTTTGCATAAAAAAAACACCAAAGTTGCGACATGTATGATGCTATATTATTCGAAAACAAAGGAACCACTGCTGGCTGCAGTTCGCTTCCAGAAGGCGCAAATTCGTTATGTACAGTCGGGGACAAAAGTCTCCGGACCACGTGTTTCTCTAACGAAGCCGATAGCTCTGCTATTAGTCGGAGGCTGGAGTCCACACTTGTTGAGGTAAAAATCTAAGTTTTGTTCTTTCATCTCCTCAAGTGTGGTCTCCAGACGCTGCCTAACAGTAGAGCTATAAGCTTCGTTTCAGAAACACGTGGTCCGGAGACTTTTGTTCCCGACTGTACACTATCATGTATCATCGGTATCAACACGAAACGCGAAAAGAAGAGCGTTACCGCCAGAGCAAAAGCGCAAAATTTTACCTGCCGGAGAAGTATTGCACGCAGGGCCTATTAACACTTCTACGCAGTGGACTTCAAGCCATTAAAGTGAAATCAAATCAAATATAGTCAAAACAAAATCAAATAGACTAACGTTCAGTTTGCCTCAGATAAAATCTTCCAGCTGTGCTGCTCCCATTTCATCTGTCTTGTTCGCTTTTCATTCTATGTTGACGGGACATATTGTGTACATTGTATGCAAAATTGCATACAGCGCCCGAATGAGTTGTGTGTCCAAGTCAGTTTCAGTGCACTTCAGCAGCTGAAAATGCTCTAGCATCGAGTATCCTTCTATGAGGAAACTTAGGAGCATGATTAGAGAAGTTGCAGTCACATCGGCCTAATACAGGCAAGCATTTCATATGAATGGAAAATTTTTACGACAGATGAAAACTGCACTAAAAGGCAGGACCGGCAAGATCTATGCCTATTCAGCCGGAAATCGAACCGAAACCTCTTCTTCCGCCTTTTTCCATCTCAAAAGTAAGGCAACTTAACAGCCCCGCACCTCTGTCTCCAAGACTTAAACTTAACAAGAAAAAAAAACCCTCCGAATTTGTTCTGTAAATTGTTCACACTGAATGTTTCTGTAACGTGATGTTCATCGTGTTCCTAAAAAATATCTAAATGAGACATAACGATGCGCAGCACACCGAAGTTGCCATGAATCATTGCAAAAGCACTGTTACAGTCGCGATAGTTCATTCGTGAAATGATTGGACAAGGCAGCCTTCATGTAGCTTTATATTTCGAGCTTGTGGCAGCTTGCTTTGAGTAACAAGGTGCCAGGCAGAAATGCAATACGGCCCAAAATAAACTGAGTAAAGCAGAGAAAAAGTATGCCAGATGATTTCAGTGCAGGCCCATACTTTTTTTTACGCTGCGCGGAGCTACGAATGTTCGTTTGTTTTTAGAGCGCAGCTCTTTGGCGTCCGTTCCTGGGTTTCGCGTCGTCGTCGGCGTCGGCCTCGTAACCAGCTCCGCCCCCCTTTCATCCCCCCAGCGCTATCGGCGTCAGCGGCATCAGTCAGTCGCTGCTATCTCTTCCCTCCTCCCTTTATCGTGTTGTCCGCTTGCTGCGCGCGCTTCTGCCCCCATCGTTTGCCGCTGGGTGTACACGCCGCCCCCCTCCCCCCTCTTCCTGCGAGTCTCTGGTTGTCAAAGCGCCGGCTCGAACTTAATTCCTTTCTTCGCTCCTCCTCCAATGCAACCCCTGTGCGGTGGCAATCAGAGAGCCAGATCGGTGGCGGCGGATCTGTATATGTGCACCGCCCGAGCCGAAATTGCGAATACGTGTGAAAAAAAAAAAATTCTGTGATAGCGCATACACGTGTTGCTCGATTTCTTTGCCTCAATCTATAGAAAAGGTGAAACAGCTTATTTGCTGCGCTCAAATTTCGCATTAGGAAGTAACGTAATCGTCGGTAATTTTTTGTTTGTTTGTTTGTTTATGCGGGTTTAACGTCCCAAAGCGACTGGAGGGTCGCTAGCTAAGCGGACGACGCAGAATCTACAGGTGGGAACAAAAGCCTCTTTGACGCGTGGGTCGCACACACAGCCGATAGCTCTATCATTATCCGCCGGATTGAGAACACACTTGCGGAGGCGGAAGTCAAGCTCACGTCCTTTGCTTTGGTTTATGGCTTACTAGGGCTTAGCGTCCCAAAACGACTCAGGCTACGAGGGACGCCGTAGTGAAGGGATCCAGAAATTTCGACCATCCGGTGTTCTTTAACGTGCACTGACATCGCACAGTACACGGGACTCTAGAATTTCGCCTCCATCGAAATTCGACTGCCACGGCCGGGATCGAACTCGCGTCTTTCGGGTGAGTAGCTGAGCGCCCTAACCACTGAGTCACCGCGGCGGCTGAGCTGTGAATATGCGTACTTTCGGGTATAGGAGACGCGAAAGGCGGTTCGAGCACATTAACGCTGCACCTTACTTCTTCATTCTACCTTGTGCATGTTTTTTTTTTTTATTCCGGTACGTAGTGCTTTAACTTTTTTTATATCATTGCTTATCCTATCAGCTGCGCATGTATGAAAACAAACCGCTGTCTCGCCCTGTTATGTGAGGCAGCCGCGCTTTTCCAGTGGCGGCTAAAAAGGTGGACATGATTGATCGGTGCTGCATGAAAGATTCAACTCGCTGCGAGAAAGCAGAAGAATGGACTGCGGATAAAATCCGCGCCTCCACAGCACGTTACGCTTTACACGCCGCAGAGACATTGAAAAAAGGAAAAAAAAATGAACACGGAGCAGACGACGGTCAACAGCTCGCTTCCCAGAGTGCTTCGCGAGGAGGTTAACATAGCAAGAAAAATGAAGTACGTAAGGGCGTAATTAGATGTTCCTCGCCTTGTGCGCTCATCAAATTTTCGCCCAACTTGCCGCAGCGCGAAGAGAAACTAACTATATACGAGTAGTTTTGTTTTAGAGATATAATGGGAAAGTGTAATAACGAATAAAATAGCTTGCAGCCAACGTTTTATATTGCTTTTGTTGCTGGGCTTTTCGGACGTTACATTTTTGCAGAATAGGATCGTTTTAGGAAATGGTGGCGAAAAAGCTACTCTCAAGGGAGCTGCTCTTGTCCGTTACAACAAACACTCCTAAAGAGAAATCTGTGCTGCGAAAAAAAGCACAAAAAAAGCGAAACCCCGTTTTAATACGTCACATTGTTTGCAACCGTGTGTTGAGATGGTAAAAAATGAAGTTACGGAAATTCCAGAGCCCTATTGCCTTGAACCTTAATATATTGCATAAGCATGCTGTGTCAGCAGAACGTCGGTGCTTGCTTGGCTATCATCCGAAACAATATAATTGCGTCAATCTGATGTCACACTAGTTGCTCAATAACTTAACTGCGTTGTTAGCACTACAGAAATTATCCGTGCTTTTAGAAGAACGAAGCCTTATGGACAGGAAGTATATAACTATACTACAAGCTCCTGCCAAATGCTAGTTTAATGCCATCTTCAAACAGATGATAATTTAAAAATTTTCATTAGTTTTCTGCTTCAAAGCACAATTTAATGCCAAGAAAAGGGCGTTGACTAATTTCAGAGCTTAAGTATGATGCCATACATTGAGGGCATTGTCAAGTAACGCAGTGTGTGCGTCACCCTTGAGTAGAGAGCCCGAACAGTGCATCTCCCTTCATGAAAATCGACACCTCGTCGCCGCCTCTAGCTAACAAAGATGCAATGCTTCCACGGAAGTAATGCCACATATACCTGCAACCAACATGGGCCCGAGCACTTTGCCCGAAAACCATGGGCTGCTTTCTAATTCCAGTTTTTATTGCGTGGTGTGCACTGCTCGAGCTCTATACACAAGTTTCGCCCTATTGTTTCGCCCTATTAAACTAGTCAGAGGCATCAGAACTGCGTATAGGTTGCGCGGGACGTCACGCTTGCCGCGTGGAATTCCGGCCAATTTTGCAATTCCCGTTTACAATCCTTGGACCCAGATCTGAAGCTCCGGCTACCATCAGGCCTACCACGACGAGAAGAAACTTTGCTGTGTCGCCTCTGGCTTGATGTAGCTTTCACCAACCACTACTCATTCTTAATCGGAATGGCTGATAGTCCTGCATGTTCCATCTGCGGGCATGACGAGACCATAACCCACATTCTTTGTGACTGCCCTGCCTACACCACCGAAAGGCAGTCTCTCAGCCGTGCGCTGGAGCGCCTAGATCCACGCCCACTCACGGACATGAAGATTCTCGGCCCCTGGCCGCGGCGGTCGTCGGCGGAGAAGGCCTCCAAGGCACTGCTCCGCTTCTTGAGAACTTCTGGGCTGTACGGTAGGCTGAGACTTCAACGAACACTGACGTTTCAGAGTGACTTCAATTTTCTGTTACTCTCCTTTCTCTTTCTTTTTTTATCCCCTCACCCCCTTCCCCCCGTGTAGGGTAGCAAACCGATTATTCTTTCGGTTAACCTCCCTGCCTTTCCTTTTCTACATCCTCCTCCTAGCTGTTTGCTCCGGCGACAAGGGAAGGTTAACGACAGACGGTTTCCTTGTCGCGGTTGGACAGTATGCAGGGATCATTGATGGGGGCGGAGCTTCACAGCAGACTTCAGGTCTATTAGGCTCAAGTGCTGTCATATTAAGTGTTAATTTTGTTTGAGCGCTGTTCATTAGCCTAAAGATGCTACGGCAGGGGTTGGGTAGTAGTACACATATCTTACACAATGACAGTTCACAAGTTTCCCGAAGTAAAAATTTTCTTGATATATGGGAATAGAATAAAAAAAACATGGCATACAGCTACCAGTGGCGGCAAGTACAGAAACGCAGAAAGAGCATAAGTAACGTGCTGTACCTAAACAATAGTGACAGTGGCCAAAAGGAAATATGGCAGCGTTCTCAGAACATTTCATCGTAATGCACTGCGTTGCTGTAAAGGCCGGAATGGGGTATTTAGGGAGTTTTAGAATAGGGCACCCAATTGTTTAGGAGGATAGGGGAATAGCGGGGTGTGAGCGGGCTTGAGCAGACGATAGCGCCCCTCTGACCGGTTAGCGGAATAAAAAAGTGCGTCGTGGACCATGGCCTGCTGTTATTCACTGCTTTTCCTTTTTAGATCTTATTCTGCAATAAAGTTTACCAGCTCAACGGACGACGCAGAATGTACAGGCGGGAACAAAAGTCTCTTTGACGTGTGAGTCGCAAACAAAGCCGATAGCTCTACCATTATCCGTATGATTGAGTCCACACTTGTGGAGGCGGAAGTCAGGCTCGCGTTCTTTGCTTTGGTTTATGGTTTACGAGGGCTTAGCGTCCCAAAGCGACTCAGGCTATGAGGGACGCCGTAGTGAAGGGCTCCGGAAATTTCGACCACCTGGGGTTCTTTAACGTGCACTGACATCGCACAGTACACGGGCCTCTAGGATTTCGCCTCCATCGAAATGCGACCGACGCGGCCGGGATCGAACCCGCCTCTTTTGGGTCAGCTGCCGAGTGTCATAAGCACTGAGCCACCGCGGCGGCTTTGAACTGTAGTAGTGAAATGATGTAGTCGCGGGAAAAGGTGGCGCCTATAAGCCTAAACGTTTTCTGAGCGCCCTAGATACTTTTATCCCCACTAGTACGTTACATTCCGATGCCCTCGGTATATTGCAGTATACTTAATTCTTTCAGACGTGCTTTATCATTTGAACTCAGAACAGATATTTATCGGCCTAAAAAGCTTATTCAGTCCTAAAGAAAGTCAAATTGAAGGGGAAAAAAAATTTACCTTCGCATGCAAAATTTATCACAAACTGTCAAAGTATTTGGAAACTGTGATGTTAAAACCGGGATTTATAAAATCATCACCCTGTAGATGATGGAATCATTCAGCGTTTCGAATATGCAATGACGCAATATATACGGGAAAAATAAATAAACATCACAACTGGTGGAAAAATCTGTCCGCAAGCATGTGCAACATTCTTGAACAAAATATTTTAAAATTAGAGAATTGTAAGATACTCTTACAGAAATAATGTAGGCAATGGTCCATTGTTGTGACATGCAGAAAAATCTTTCTTTTAAAGTGTTTCCATCGATCGCACCGAACAGTTAAGACTGCCACAGAAAACTAATGGGGAACGCTTTTGACGATAGCAAAATCGTTAATAGAAAAAAAAAAAGATGCCAGCCTGCCGTCCGATGATCTGCAAGTAAACCCCGATCTTCTCAAAACGGGAGTGAGGCGGTCTGAACGGTTGCAACAAGCTGGCAAGCGAGGCAGTGCGATGCTTAAAGCTTTAACACTGTAGACAGCTTGCAATGTACTATTAGTTGTCTTGTAAAGTCAAGGCCAGTAAAAACGTTGCCGCGTCCTTTGGAACGTATGCGAGAAAACCCTTGGTGACCGGAAGCAATATCGCCAGGCATGGCATGATTGAAGGACAACTCTACTAAGACTGGCAGAGACGACCAAATGCAGAAGTGCGCCCTCAAATGAATAGTTCTTCTTAAAGGGCAGCTGCAGCACTTTTTTGAGAATTTCGCGGTATTCAAGGATTCAAATCTATGTAGGCTGTAGGTAAAGCATGCCAAGTGTTTTTGCACTAGCATTTAAAATAGTGACGTAATCGATGACTGAAATTCGCGCTTCGTCTCAATGCACTGGAGGAGTGCAGGAAAACTCAACGTAACGTCACGGAAGGTATGATTTCAAATTACCGCTGTCGTCAGCCACACCCTGTCCTGACGCGTTAGACGCCGCCAAACAACTCTTGGCAGGGCTCGCCTTCGGTGGCGTTGGTTTTTTTCCTTCAAAGCAGGTGTTTGTGCGTTGGAAATGTACCGGTACCTTCGATGACGTCATCGTGCGCACCCCACTTAGCGTTGTGCGCTGCGGAGAAGCTTGAAGGGCGTCCGGATTTTAATCGGCGATTACTTCGCTATTTCAAGTGCTAGCCCGAAAAGACTTTGCATGCCTTACCTCCACGTTTCACGCATCCGACCCTCTCAAGCTCGTTGATTTCTAAAACCTATGCAGTTTCCCTTTAAAGAACACGCCCTCCGATATGAGAAACGGAGTGACAGAGGCAGAAATACGGGCTTGAACGAACCACGCTTGGAGACAAGATCATTACCTTGTCTTGCTGAAAAGTCACGAGGTTGGGCAATGCAGGCGAGCACCATACGCAGTCTTTCATTATGCTCGCGAAAGACCTTTCCGTAAATGATCACACCATCGAGGTAACACATACATACCTCCCACTCAAGCCCACGCAATATCGTGTCTATAAATCACTCGAAAGTAGCGGGGGCATTGCATAACCCAAAGGACATGACATTAAATTCATACAGTCCATCGGGCGTAAAAATATTTTCCTGCGTACGCAAGTCGGCCGAAAAAACCGACCTGATCGCTAGGTGAAAGATGCTAACTTGTCCCAAAATGAAGGAATCAGTGCTCGCTAAGGCAAAGTCTTTGAACAAGCTGTGACTTTTTAGTGCAGACAATTGTGTTCAAAGCACCTGAAACGATGAAACCGAGAAGTTATCTAACACGTTTGTGAGCCATTTAATTTTTCTGTTCGCCGGAAAACTAATGACATATTTATCTCATTTGTTTGGAAATTTCACTGAAGTGTCATTTGAGAGCAGCATACAGTAAAGTGACTTATTGCATGCAGAAAATGGGCTTGCGCGTCTAAAATCAGGAATGATCTTTGCAGTGCGAAAAATGCAGATTATTTATTGGGGCACTAGCCTCTTATCTCTGTCACGCCATTATATCGATTCTATTGACAGCCGAGCTAGCATGGACGTATTGCTGGTGCTGTGTGCTGATGTAGTATACCAAGACTCAAGGCTATAGCACTCCGGAATTTCCGCAACCTCATTTGTTGTCATCTCATCACACGGTTGCAAATATCGTGACATAAGATAAGGGGGTTTTGCTATTTATTTGTTTTTGCTTTTTTTACAGACAGATGCCTTTTTAAGAGAGTAGTGAAGAAACGTGCAAACGCAGTTTCCATACGAGTAGCTTCTACGCCTCCACTTCATAAAAGGATCCTGTTCTGCAAAAGTGTCACGTCCGAAAAGCGCAGAAGGTGAAATGTTAGCTGTAAAGTATTTTATTCGTTCTTTATATCTTTCTGTCTTATCTTCAACACAAAACTAGTCATGCATTTAGTTTCGCCTTGCGCTACAGCAAGTTGTGCGAAAATTTGATACGCGTACAAAGCGAGTAATATTTAATTACGCGCTTACGTACTTCATTATTCTTGCCATGTGAAACTCCTTGCGGAGCACTCTGGGAAGAGAACAGTCGACTGTTCTCTGCTTCGTGTGTTCTTTTTTTTAATTTTTAATGCCTCTATGGCGTGTAAAGCGTAATGTGCCGTGGAGCCGCGGACTTCATCTCCAGTCCATTTTTCCACTTTCTAGCCAAGAGTTGAATCTTTGATGCTGCACCCATTAATCATGTCCACCTTTTTAGCCGCCACCGCAACAGCTGCGACTGCCTCGCATAAGCGGGGAAGCCAGCGTTTTCACCTCACGCTCAGACGATAGGCTAAGCAGTGGGATAAAAAAAAAGAGAGATTAAAGCGCCACCTGTGTGTATTAAAAGGAAACAAAAAGAATGTGATGATAAGAAGGAAATTAAGTGCAGCGTTCAAGAGCATGAATTGCTTTCGCGTCTGCTATACCCGAAAGTATACACATTCACAGCTTCGTGCAGCTTAGAAAGAAGTATGGGCCTGCACTGAAATAATTTGACATACTTTCTTTTCCCAGATTAACGTAGTTTCCTTAACGCCGTGTTGCATTTGTGCTAAGTACACTTTTACTGCAACACCGCTTTTGCAGTGCTTCATGGCACCCTCGGGGTTTTCCATCGTTAAGTTTCATTTTGTTCTTATTTCTTAAGAAGTTCAATGGCATGTTACCGAAATGCTTAGCCTGAGCGGATCACTGAGCAAGTTCGGAGCGGATTTTTCCCTTAAGTTCCGGTCCTAGAGGTCGGGGAAGGGGGCGGCTGAATTGCAAGTCTTAAGAGAAGCCAGAAGTCTTCGGTTCAGTTTCAGGCTCACGAACAAATAACTCTTTAATTTCTTCTTTTTGATTCAGTATTGTCCTGCGGTACAAATTGAGAAGCAAACGCCGAAGTGCATTAGGCCCTTATGGCTGCGCCTCAGAACTAAAGCTTCTGCAATTAGGCTGCTCAATTTTTCCAAACAAAGATACACGGCACTGGACAATGTTCACTTCTTGAAGTGCAGTGCAGCTAACTTGAACACATGACTCTTTAAGGTGCTAAGCGCAGCAATGTAAAAGCAATGTACACGACATGTGCTCTCAGCGTTTAACGAAACGCGGACGAAACAGCTCTAATGAAAGCAGCGAGTAAAGTTCATTTTACTTGAGGCAAACTAATGGTTAGGTTATTTGATTTCTCTTTGATAGCCTGAAAACCACTGCATGGAAGTGATAATTAATAGGCGCCGCGTGGATTTCTCCACCAGCAGCTAAAATATTTGTTCTGGCGGTAACGCTTTCCTGTTCGCATACTGGGTTCAGGCTCATGGTGCGCGATAGTGTACAAACATCCACACGCCTATATAGAGCGCCCGATCGGCGCACCGCAGAGGGTACGCTGGTTTCATTTACGGTAGGCCTATGGCTCAAAACAGCGCCTTATTATGTATGCACATTCCCATGGATTTTGTTTACCTTCACAAGTCGTCAAAAGCTATATCGGGCTGCCAGGCAGCAGCGACTGTCATAAATGCACAACAGAGCGTGCCGTTCGAGCTTCTATAGAAAGGTGTGTGGACGACTGTACACAGCAAACTTAGATCTTTTTCCGAAGAGTATGCTGCAGCCATGAGTGGCTTCTTTGTTTCAGATGAATTTAGCTTCCTTCATATCGAAACTATGGTGTTTATTTATGCAACTAGAGAACGTAGTGAATACTACCTAAAGACAGTTAGCTTGGTGGCATGTCGGCAGTCCTTATTGTGGAGACTGATTTTGTCAATAGTAAATTATTTTTTAATTCGTCATCATTATTAAAGCGCACAACGCAAAAGGAAGGGGACAGAAGAAAATAGACTCAGACGAGTGCTGATCTGTTCTCTTCTGTGCCGTTTTTTTTTTCTTGCGCTGTGTTCTTGCGTAATATTTTGTCACCAACTGGCCTAAAAACGTATCTTGATGCGGTAGCATTAGAACGCCCATTATCGAAAAAAAGTGTCCGGCGTTGGCTTTGGCGTGGGAGGCTTCAGTTGGCAGAAGGCTGAATGGAGAAAGGGAAAACCCATTTTTCAGGGAAGAAGAGGTGGAGGAGGGAAGAGGAAGAGAGGAGGGTAGAGATGTAAGTGTCTCAAAAAATGCTGAGCAATTGGAAAACGAAAGTTTTCGTTCTGGTTTTCTTCATTGCCCGGAAGAAGGCAAAAAAAGCCAGAATTTCCAAACGGAATTTTCTGCACGGTATCACCTCACTGTCACTGTGCACGGTAAAATTTGATCTCCTAAGCACCTGGAGCCGTCCACACGGTGGCAAGATCTTTGTAGCAACCAACCGCTGACGCCAGCCGCATGACGGTTACCCCAAGTTCCCCCATCGTATGCTTGGTTTAGGTTTGGTTTATTGGGGTTTAACGTCCCAAAGCAACTCAGGCTATGAGAGACGCCCTAGTGAAGGGCTCCGGAAATTTAGACCACCCGGGGTTCTTTAACGTGCACTGACATCGCACAGGACACGGGCCTCTAGAATTTCTCTTCCAAAGAAATTCCACCGCCGCGGCCGGGATCGAACCCGCGTCTTTCGGGTCAGCAGCCGAGCGCCGTAACCACTGAGCCACCGCGGCGGGCCTACCGTATGCGTCATTAGAAAGGCACTGGTCTCAGTTTGGTAATGTCTGGTTTTATTTGTGGTGGGTTTAACGTCCCAAAGCGACTCAGGCTATGAGGGACACCGTAGTGAAGGGCTCCGGAAATTTCGACCACCTGGGGTTATTTAACGTGCACTGACATCGCACAGTGCACGGGCTTCTAGAATTTCACCTCCATAGAAATTCGACCACCGCGACCGGGTTCGAACCCGCGTCTTTCCGGTCAGCAGCCGAGTGCTGTAACCACACAGCCACTGCGACTGCTTTATGTTTTTTTTTTTTTACTTTAAGTGTACCCACCCCTGTAAAAAAACCATTTGGTGTAGACGGTATACCGAAAGAAATAATAAAAAAATAATACAACACGATGCACACGCATAGACGTAGACACGGACGCGCACACGTGCACAAATGAAGGTTACGCAAAACACCTGCATGTGTTTTGCGTAATATACATAGAAGGTATATTGCGAAGAGATTACATTCTCTTTCCCCTTTATAGCTGTGTCGGCAGGCTGTGCCAACCCATCAGCAAGAGCGAAGCGTAATCATCATCGGCACCGCAGGCTCCATGATGCACCTGTGAGGAACGAAAATCTATTGCCACCGCCGCCACTATCGAACAGGCGAGGGCGGTTCTCACGCGTGGCTCGGCTATGGCTTCCTGCATGGGGCCAAGCATTCGCAGGTTCCTCCCCTCGAGCCGGCAACGAAATAACCACCCTCTACCGGGAGGGCTTTCGGGACGTGCCATTCGGACGCGCTCATCCACTCGTTCCAGCTCATTAGTCGCGGGTTGTGCCTGCGTACACACTTGGAAAGTCTCGACGCCGCCGAATCGGCCGCGGCTCTTTTCGAAGCGGGGCTCGGTAGCACGCGGGCTGCAGAAAAACACAAAAAGAAATGTTCCATCACTTCATCGTGCTTGTTTCTTTCCTGAACAGCGCGAGCCGGAAATGATGCTTATTTACGTTCTCGACACGGCGCGAAATAAAAATATATAAAAGTACGCGCGTGTTCGCTGACATCTCACTCAATTTCGCTCTCTTCCCATGTATGTGAAGAGGAGAAAACTAACAGTGAGGCGAAAGAGAGGCTTTTCGAATGCAGAAATGGCGGCAATGCTTCGACCGTTCGTGGCAGCAAATGAAAGTGGTATATCAATAACGTGCGTTATGCGTAATTATCCTGTGTGAAAAGAGAGGGAACAGCGTCTTGTTATTTTTATTTCGTTTTCCTCTCGAGCACGTGCTTTTCTAGGGAATAAAACTGCATCAGAATCAAACCGGAATACGAGACCACAGCTCAGACTTCAATCTGCCTGCGGTAAAAAATGCATTCATTAACCCACTTGATAGAGCTATAACTCATTCGCTAAGACTGGTGGGGTATCACGGGCTGCATTCGAGGACGAGCTGGAGAGACTCTCTCGTGCGCTGCATATGCCAGATAAAAAGGAATAAAAGAAAAAAAACTAAACTGTCCTAGTTTAGATCCCTATGGGCGTGGTACTTCGCCTTATTTAACCTTGAAGCCAGCATGGTGCGTACACATTCCTAGGGGCCCTGCGACTGCAGAAGTAGTAATGCGTTACATAAAATTCTGTGAAATTTCTGTGTCGTAAATAAACCGCCAGAACATTTGTGTAATGTTAGCCATAGACGTCGTTGGGAAGACCGTTGGAAGATTTTGGTGATACTCTTCACTGAGCCCGATTCACTAGCATATTTTAGAGTAACATAGAATATTATAAGCTGGTTCACTAATCGCGGAATAAAATTCCGGCCACGGTCGCCGCATTTTGATGGAGGTGAAATAGTGAAATGCAAAGGGTGCCCATGTGCTTCGCTATGTCAGTTCACGTTAAAAAAAAAAAATGAAAAACACGGGTGGCCTCAAATAATCCGAAGCCGTCTGCTACGGCATCTCTACAGCCCGCGGGCAGTTTTGAGACGTTAAATTTCACATGTCCCTATCACTGCCTCTGGCTTTCGTTTCCAGATACTTGAGCCAAACGCAGCCAGAAGCACTGCCTCTGAACAGCAATTCTCGAAGATGGAGTAAGTCCGGTTGCAAGCGAAGCTCTCAACTGCCTTCAACCAGAAACTGTTGCCTCTGTTTCAAAGCATAGAAAACCGCGAACAGTACGTCGAGCAGTTGTCGGAACTTTTCACTCCTTGAATCGAAATGCAGTGCCCTTTGTATCAATGTGAGTGGTTGCAAAAGTATAGTGGCCTTTTTGACTGGGGAAAAAAAGGAAAACGGGAGTACAAGTTGGCTGGTGGCGGCAGAAACTGCTATCTATTCCATGAACCACCTCATTTGCGCCCGCCGACTGAAATAACAGGGACAGGGGAGTAGATAGCGCGGAGAAAAACAGACAGAATGGATAATGAGACAGGACAGGAGAGATAAAGTATGCACAAATCTGAGAAAAGCAGCGCGGTGTAATGGTGATTTTGAGAGGGGCGAGTCACAGTCATCATAATAGGCTATACTGTTGGGCTGTTCTGCTTGCGCAACGATGGTTCACAAGCTAAGCCGCACTGCTACGCAACACTTGACTTCACAGCATATCGCTTAACTAAGCGGTTGCGCAACATTCGCTACGTAATACACAAACCTACGCTCGCTAACTCGACATGTAGTTTTCTTTCCAAGCGCTTACAATACGAATATTTCAATTCGACTGGATCGTCGGTCGTCGATGTTTTATTAAGGGGTCCCAGAGGGCTTTTGTTCTGGGCCTATAACTGTCCTTATTATACATTAATAATCTGCCGTTTCATGTATTAACAAACAAATGCATGGTTGCGTGCTCTATTACGCAATTAATTTAACCCTTGAAGGAGGCATTCTTTAATAAACACTGTAAAGGCTAGCGTGATAGCCTACATAGCCCTACCTGACAGGATGATCCCGATGAGAGCGATGAATATGAAACGAAACGCAACCATATAAGCGCTCGCGTAGGCGAAGGGAAGGGATATCGCAGGATGTGTATATAATATTTGTATAATGTAATCACTGAATAAATATTTTAACCGCTCATTATTACCTTCATAAGAAGTATTTCCGAACCTTTTGAAAGTGGTGCACTACATGGCAGACGAACTGAACTCATTGAATATTTTTATTTCCTTGCATAGGGGCTAGTTTAATTATTTGTACACAAATTCATGCAAATGCAGTTACGTAAAAGGAACACTGGAATATCAATATATCGGCTGTGCAATTGTGCACGATATTTCTTTGTCAAAACAAATAACTATCATTTTTAAAAAAGCTTTTCAAATACTCTGCTCCCTATTCCGCACTATGTCCGCTGCCCCGTTATGCAGTAAGTTGCTGCCATACGGAAGCCTTATCCATCCAGTCAAGTGGCGTAGCCAGAAATTTTGTTCGAAGGGGGCTCATGTTGCAGCGCGGCCTCCTCATAGAATTTGTGGAGGGATCAAACGCAAGAATAATAACTGCATTGCCACTGACAATGTCATTGTGTATTAGATAACGCAACGCACTGTCTAACAAGTGAATTATGCATTTTTTTGAACAAAAGATTGTATTCGTATGTCCTAAAAATCGTGGCAGACATAACTGATATCAATGCTTCCATGTTTTTGCGTGTTTAATAAGTAAAGAAAATATCACACGAAGTCTAGAACTATATCAGTCCGAAACCAGCAAAGCAGTGCATGCCGCTGATATGAAAAACGTAAAGGCCACGAAATGAGCAAGTAGAGGACAAATATTTTACTGAATCTTTGTCGTTCAAGAGCCTTTACATTTTTGTACACATGCAACGGCCATGAAAAAATCTCAACGATGCTGTCCTTCGTTCCAGTGCACTGCGCAGCAGCAGCTGTCACCGGTCCTGTATTGCGAGTAATTGCATCGAAATTTTAGTCGCAACAGCGAGCACACGTATAACGTTATGCAAAATACGCATTAGAAATGCGAAGCTAAAATGGAGCATTAGAAATGCGAAGATACAACTTGATAAAGGACAAAAAAGTGTCACTGGAAACAGTCACTGTATGCATACACAAAACCGCACACCATTAAATTTACATATCTAAGCAAAGTAACTCTATATAATGCGTCAAACAAGGCAAATAAACATCTTGCGCAATCACAGATAGTCAACTTAACACATGGAAGAGAGACGACCCAGGTAATAACAAAACTCTGATAGCAGAAGTCTCGGTATGTACTTGGGCCATGCTGTGGTCGTGACAGCACCATATGGTTAGAATAATAGAAGAACAATGCAGAAATCAGTACGAAACCATCTATTTTTTAACTGCCTGCACGGCGACAATTATTCTGCGCCCATAATTACACAACGGTATTCCTTTGGTTCAAAGAAAAATTGAAATCGGTTAGCTAAAATGGAAAAAGAAGGACAAACGACAGCCACGAATGATGCCGCAAGTTGAAATAACCAATATCCTAGTGTGTATGCTGGGAAACGCCGCTTGGGCAGGGCTTTCAATAAGCAAAGTCAATCAAAATCGGTTATTGATGTACTCAAAATTTTTGTGTTCGCATGGTAATTTTGATCATGATGCTAACTGATGCTTGCGTTACGGACTCCAGGTGCAGCGGCGTTGCCACGAAATCCAACACGAGTTAGCAATGTTCGCGCCAAAATCTCTTTCCTAGTCTGAAAAAAACATTGTAGGTGACAAAATCCAGAATGACTTCCGGCGCCGCTGGTTGTTTTGGTCAGCGGGGCGTGACAGTTCGAAAAAATTTCGGGAAAATCTGAAGTCCCATAAGCCCCCCCCCCCCCCCCCCCCCCCCCCCCCACCCCTTCTGGCTACACCCGTGATCCAGTCCTAAACATCGCTGTGTCATATGGAGCTAGGCTGAATGGTTGTCCTGTTGCTATGGGATGTTGAAGAGGATCTTTTCCAGCGAAAAAAAACGTACACAAAAGGGAGGACAACAAAAGAACAAGGGCTGGACTAACAACTGAAATTTTTATTGAACACAGACAGCTCAGTAACAGCCACGTATGTGCCAGGCAAGAACAGGTAATCTACTCAAAGTCATTCAAAAAATCAAATTCTCAGTTCCACATCTCCAGAGCTCACATCTAAGAAATTCTTTTTGAATGACTCTGTAGATTACCTGCCCTAGCTTGGCGCATGCGTGGTTGTTACTGAGCGGTCTGTGGTCAATAAAAATTTCAGTTGTTAGTCAGCCCTTGTTCTCTGTTGTTCTCCCTTCTGTGTACGTCTTTTTTCGCAGGTAAAAATCCTCTTCAACGTATCATATGGATTCCCACAAGTTATAAAATTAGTACTAAACAATGATTTCTCTTCTTTCTCGGTTATGTTCTCAGCTGCTTCTAACCGTTCTACATTGGGCCTCTCACCAGTTCGTTCATGTCGTCTTATTGAATGATCCAAATTTTTACATGCGGTAGATGTCCACAATTTGAGTTTTTGTTTTAACGTTTCAAAGTCATCAACAGCAAAAAGTCATTACTAACTATATATTTCAAATTTAATCCTCCTAGCTGCATGTTTAAACAGTTTAAATGTGGAGCTCATTTTTTATAAGCCTACTACTCGCGTTCTGCCTTTGAAGACAATTTTAGGTGCTGCTTATTGCGGCAGATGTGATTTTACTGAGACGAAAATTTTTATATGGTGCTTGTAGTGGCTGAAGTGTTCGTGCTTTTGTTTCTTTCTAATTTGAAACAATTCTTAGATACCTCCTACTGTGACTGATGTATTTGTGCTTTGTACTTCTTTGTATGTCGAAAAATTTTATATGCTTCATTGTGAGTGATGTTTTTGTACAGTTTGTGTTTATTCTATGCCTGCTGCAATAGCCTCAGTTGGGCTGCAATATGTGAAAATTAATCAGTTATTACCATGAGTCTCCTCCATGGGCCCACAGGGCACTTTATCGAGATACCCCGCCCCCCCACCCCACACACACACACACACATTATTCCCTGGCCTCACCTTGCTCACATTGTCATCGGCCAGCCGGATAACACTCAAGCCTTCGTTTATTACACAAACCCTCGAAAACTTTCTTCACTCCTTCAACAGAAGTCGATTTAAATGACTATCTACTGATAGATTCCCAAGGCATATACGCCGACGCCATTTCTACTGTCTCCATGTAGCATCCCTAGCTATCCCAAAAATTCCATCGTATTGTATATAAAGAGCCAGAAAAGGAAAATAACGCTGGAAAAAAAAAAGACGTACACAAGAAAGACTGACACAAGACTTGCGCTAACTTCATCTGATTTTACTTACTGCAAAGCCAGCAAATATATAGAAAATTCAAGGCATGCGCAATAGAAACACCGGTACAACAGCATCAACAAAACCGTTCAAGATACGCTATCTCAGTCTTGAAAAGGCGGACCGAGGTATCACTCACGCAATCTAATCCCCTCTTCCTAATGTGGAATGCTTCCAAAAGCTCCCGCGCCTTCGTATCTCCACTCCTGCCCAGAATCTTTATCTCCCGAAGCCGTGGCTCACACTTCTTGCATTGCTGGCATCTTTTTTGCCCCGGCCCATGTTCTGCCGCACGATTACACACGAAGCACTCAGCGCAGTGCTGCGAAAGATGTGCACCTTTTAGATTTGTTAGCGACCGTGCGTGCTCAGCCGCGCGGTCATTAACGCACCGCCCCGTTTGGCCCACATAGGCTTTTCCGCAGGCCAGTGGTATTTCATACACCACACCTGTGCAGCACTTCACGTACTGCTTGCCATGCCTTTTGTTGCAGGAGCTCTTTTTATCGCTCCCAATGCGCGCGCATAGCTGGCCAAGCTTTCGTGGGGCAGAAAACACGACCGGCACGCCATGTCGCTTTGCCACCTTCTTCACATTGTGCGCGACCCTGTGCACATAAGGCACCACTTCAGGTCTCACGGACTGTTTGTTCGGCTCAGTCGGCTTCTGACACATCGCACACTAGATTTTTCTTAGGAGGGCTTCAGCAACTGCTGTGATAACCGTGCATGGGAACCCCGCCGAAACCAACCGATCAACTTGCCTATCAAAACTGGCCTGCATAGCATGGTGGCACGACTTCACGAGAGCCGACTCAAGGCAGAGGCGAGCAATGGCGCGTTTTACAATTTTTGAATGAGCTGATGTGTAAGGCAATAGCTCCTTCTGGGCTCGAGGGGAGTAATGCCAACAAACATGATCCTCGCCCAGGGTAATATTAAGATCCAAAAACTGTAAGCACCCCCCTTTGGGTAGCTCGTGAGTGAACACCAACCCCCTCCCCTCTTTTTGGAAGTTAGCTAAAACTGTGCATACAGCATCCGTGTAGGTCAAGTCTTTTTGTTTTTTAAAAACCACTAGAAAATCGTCAACATACCTAAATACTTTTTTAGTACTCCCTTCCCTGCTAAACTTAGTTCTAGGGCGCGGTCAACAAATGCTAGAAAAATGTTAGTAAGCACTGGAGCTACGCAGGATCCGATGCAAATCCCTTGTCTTTGACGGTAAAATTTGTTGTGAAATGAGACAAACGTCACACTAAGACAAAATTCAAGTAACTTGATAAAATCACAAATTGACACGCCTGAGGAGTTCTGGAATTCAACAGCACCGCAACTTTCTATGGCATCCCTCACGCAAGTGAACAAGGCATCGTGGGGCACCGAATAAAACAAGTCTTCTACATCCACTGAAAAAATATAACCAATAGATGCATTTCCCTCCAGAAGCCTAACAACATCTTTTGAACTTTTCGTAGCAAAAGGGTCATGAACACTAAGTGAGCTCAGATGCTTCTGTAGGAATTTGCTAAGAACAACCTGCCACGTACCATTCTCACTGACCACAGTTCTAAAAGGAATCGATGGTTTGTGCGTTTTTGCTGTAAAAAATACAGAAAGAGCATTGCATTTACTGTTACTAATGTCGTTTGCCAGCCTACCTAATTCTAAGCCCTTACAAAACAAGATCGCCTTCCCTTTTACCCTCGTTGCGCTAGCTTTCAAAGGAACAAAGTTCTTGGCAATCGCTTCACCTGCTTTTGTTCGGAACTCTGATTCGGGAAGCACCACGAAGCCACCATCCTTGTCAGCTTGGAGAAGCCGGAGGCAGTGCTGTCTGAAGTAGGACACAACTTCTGCCATGGGATCCTTGCTTGGTCCAGTGGAGGAGCGACTTGTAGATCTGGTCAGTGCATCCACACCATCAAGGAGGCACCTTTCCTTGTTTTCTTCTGCAGCCTTTCCTGCGATTCGTCGGTTTAGAGCGAGGAACTCATGTGCTTGAACCCGTGGCTCATGGCTGAACTTCGGGCCATGGTTCAACGTGTTTCTTACGTCGCTGGGAAGCTCTACTTCCCCGATGACAGTCACACCTTTTCCCGTTGACTTCTTAGTCTTCTGTAAGGCAGTAGACTGCAACGCTTCGTTCAGAGTTTTAGCTAACTTTCAAAAAGAGGGGAGGGGGTTGGTGTTCACTCACGAGCTACCCAAAGGGGGGTGCTTACAGTTTTTGGATCTTAATATTACCCTGGGCGAGGATCATGTTTGTTGGCGTTACTCCCATCGAGCCCAGAAGGAGCTATTGCCTTACAAGTCAGCTCATTCAAAAATTGTAAAACGCGCCATTGCTCGTCTCTGCCTTGAGTCGGCTCTCGTGAAGTCGTGCCACCATGCTATGCAGGCCAGTTTTGATAGGCAAGTTGATCGGTTGGTTTCGGCGGGGTTCCCATGCGCGGTTATCACAGCAGTTGCTGAAGCCCTCCTAAGAAAAATCTAGTGTGCGATGTGTCAGAAGCCGACTGAGCCGAACAAACAGTCCGTGAGACCTGAAGTGGTGCCTTATGTGCACAGGGTCGCGCACAATGTGAAGAAGGTGGCAAAGCGACATGGCGTGCCGGTCGTGTTTTCTGCCCCACGAAAGCTTGGCCAGCTATGCGCGCGCATTGGGAGCGATAAAAAGAGCTCCTGCAACAAAAAGCATGGCAAGCAGTACGTGAAGTGCTGCACAGGTGTGGTGTATGAAATACCACTGGCCTGCGGAAAAGCCTATGTGGGCCAAACGGGGCGGTGCGTTAATGACCGCGCGGCTGAGCACGCACGATCGCTAACAAATCTAGGAGGTGCACATCTTTCGCAGCACTGCGCTGAGTGCTTCGTGTGTAATCGTGCGGCAGAACATGGGCCGGAGCAAAAAAGATGCCAGCAATGCAAGAAGTGTGAGCCACGGCTTTGGGAGATAAAGATTCTGGGCAGGAGTGGAGATACGAAGGCGCGGGAGCTTTTGGAAGCATTCCACATTAGGAAGAGGGGATTAGATTGCATGAGTGATACCTCGGTCCGCCTTTTCAAGACTGAGATAGCGTATCTTCAACGATTTTGTTGATGCTGTTGTACCGGTGTTTCTATTGCGCATGCCTTGAATTTTCTATATATTTGCTGGCTTTGCATTAAATAAAATCAGATGAAGTTAGCGCAAGTCCTGTCTCAGTCTTTCTTGCGTACGTCTTTTTGCAGCGCTATTTTCCTTTTCTGTCTCAAATAATGCACCATCTAGCCCAAATTGACGTTCTTCTAAATATATAAAGAGCGTTCGCGTTTCTTTTACCATAACCACTCGCGCTTTTCAGTACCCTATTTAATCTCTTCTAACGCCCACCAGTTTTCAAAACGTCAGAAAAAAAATTACAATGACTGATTGTAACGCGTACAAGATTTTCATGCTTCGTAGGAGAATACGCGCTTGAGGCCACCCGATTGCCACTTGCCTCCGCACACGAGACCACCTTATTTTAAAGCCTTAGCTTTTTAAGCTCATTCCTTCGAGCCCTCGTCGGCGTCCTCAATGCAGACCACCCGCCGCGGTTGCTCAGTGGTTAAGGCGCTCGTCTACCGAGCCGGAGTACCCGGGTTCGAACCCGACCGCGGCGGCCGCGTTTCGATGGAGGCGGAACGCAAAAGGCGTCCGTATGCTGTGCGACGCCAGTGCACGTCAAAGATCCCCAGGTGATCTAAATTATTCCGGAGACCTCCACTGCGGCACCTCTTTCTTTCTTATTTCACTCCCACCTCCCTCCCTTCCCTTGCGGCGCGGTTCAGGTGTCCACCGATATATGCGAGACAGATACTGCGCCATTTCCTTCCCTCAGAAACCAATTTTCAGCGCGCCAAGATGCTGGGTTCCGATCACTTAATGGCGCGTTTATTTTTCGACGGGAGCTCCGGTGGTAGTGGCGCACTCGGCGAACTTGTTAGAGCGCTAAGACGCTTCTGCCACTTGTGCGCCCTAGCTAGCCGGGAGCATCGGCAGAGGTTGCGCACCCGGCGCTGGAACTCTGGTCTGGACCACGGGTCACATGGCTCTTGAGGGAATAAACAGGCGCATGCCTGGGCCCGCTCTCTTTCTTACCGGGCTGACTTCCCTTCGGCTGCCTCCTCTGACCCGGAACTCCGTTTCGACCCCATAAGTACACCCCCGTTTTCTCTGAGATTGTGGAGCATTTTCGATCCGAACGCCGCCAGTACCCCCTAGTTCACCCTCGGCTTCGCCGCGAGGGGTCAATTTCTCGTCGCCAACTTCAAACCGGCACCCTAACCTCGCGCGCTACCACAGCATTTACCCTATATCCGCTACCGCGCCAATTACTTGCTATGCGGGGAACATGCGACTAATTTCACACCGTTTGGGCCTGCCAGGCCATACAGGCAGCCCTCGGCTGCCCGTTCTGATTGTAGCCTGGGAGCGTTCTGGGAGCGTGCCCTCCGGTCGCCAGACCTGGTTGATCAGCGCCAGCTGGTCGCTGGACTACGGCGGCCACGAGGGCCTTTGGGGCCCTAAACTAATACCCGTGCCACACGCGCACAAAAAATGACAGTAAATGCTTAAGGCCTTAAGTTTGTTAATGTCATTATTTTCGGACTTGGTGCTACACGTCCACATTTAAAGCCATTATCGAAAGTGACGATGACGATAACGCTTGCAAGGTAGTCAGAAGTTTCAACTGAATATAAAGATTCCTAATGAGAACAATATATGGGAAATGTTGTTGAAATGTAATGCAAAAACAATTTTTCAGAAAGTACGGCTGTTCCTGCTTTACAAGTCGAAAAAGTAGCCATAAACTCGCATGTCAGCACATAAGTCGAGAGTATCTGTCAATAAGTCTGGTTAAAATGGCGCTCTTCACATCGAAAATGCGGTATGGATGCCTCATCTCATCTGACTGAAAGTTAAGAATTAACCATTTCCTACTGGTTAGGAAGTTGTTACTAACAAAGCTGCGTGCTTTTCTGCGTGTGGAATGGGAACGAGAGTACACATTGCACGGGCGAATGAGTTGTGGCGAACTCAGTAGGTCGCGAATGGCAGTAAGGCTAATGCCATTAAATTTATGCGTGCGACACCGCACGAATGCCATTAAAACTTAAGGCAGTAAGCACTTAATGGCATTAAATCTGTCCCTGTGGCACGGGTATAAGAGCTCCACTCTAAGACCAATGTCCTCCTCAACCTCACCAATAAAGCTCTCAAACTTATTTAACCCGGTGTCGTAGTGAACTAGGCGCGTCTTCGCAACCCACGTTTCAGTTTTGGCTGAAGTCCTGGCTGGCGTCTTGCTGACATAAAAGCTCAGATGTTCGCTATTCCTCTCGGGTAATTGTTTTTTTGGCTTTTGATGAAATTCAATGCCACCGTAGTTGTCTCACATCTCGGGGGACCAAGCCACCATTTTTGTGATGCCGGCGACAACAGTGTTTTTCTGTACTCGTACTCGATTTTAACGCGCATGTCATTTTCATTTCTATACGATTTTTTTCACCCCCTCAAAAAAAGAGGTGCGCGTTAGATTTCAGTAAATACGGTATGTGTACTGTGTTGGTGTGCGCTCAGGAAATGCGTGAACCTGCCGTTGTCTCCGTAATCTAGTATTTAAATTTGAATCATCGGTTCTGGAATTGCCTGGGCTCATCAGAATTTGATCGCATACTTTTGAGCGTTATAACCAACACCTTCTGCTTCTAAGCTTTGGGGAAAACAAATTGGCAGTGGTTTAGCTCTGTTTAAACCTGGAGGATAGCGAAAGCAACGAGGAGAGAGGGAGAGAGGTGATGGTGAGTGCTCGGCAGCGGCGGCGGTCCCGGCACGCTAGCTATGCGCCGCTACTGCGCATGCGCAACTGGCGAGTGCGGCGGCGGCACCTCTGAGTCACCCGTGCAGCGACGGCGGTGGCGCGCCAGCTGTGCGCCGTGTGACGTCACTGCTCCTCGCGCATGCGCAGTATGGCCTTTCGTCAGCTCCGCAAAATGGCTCGGCGACTCACGTAGTGCTGCTTTCGCAACAAAAGAACTGAAGCACAAAAGGCAGCTCTTGCATTCCACAATCATTCAATGCATCCAGATCAGGCCTTTCCGACGTACGAATTAATCACAATGAGGCTACACGAAAGGCGCCCCAAGACATCCAAATAATTGTGATGGCACGCGCTTTTAGAGTGCTTGTACGTAGCTAGAATATTCCCCACCGCTGGCTGTAATCGCGTATTTTTGAAGCGAAAAGCTTCACTAGGCTAGTCAACACCGGGTCTGGCGTATGCTCCGTGATCAGAATTAGCCACAGCTCCGCGTGCGCAGAACCGAGTGACGTCACAGAAGAGGCGCAGGTGGTAACCGCCGCCGCGACTCCGCCGCCTGACCTTTCGGCGCAGCCGCGCGCTACTACTGCGCGCTCGCCTCCTCGCCACCGTTTGACCTTTCGTTGCAGCCGCGTGTTTACCACAGTTAATACGCATGAGGAAGGAGGGCTATATAACGCGCTTGCCTACACCGTTATCGTGGTGCTCCCAGTGCATTGTGCGCGAACTGCGACAGCCATGACGTCAAACCAAGCATAACTGCAGCTTTTCGCTTGTATATCTAGGCTTAACCAGAGATAAGCCACTTCCGATTTTTTTGTTGACATAATTTTCTGGTACTCCACACCGAAACTTAGTAGCACGCCATCGATGCATTCCGCCTGTCCTATTTGTTTACGGACAAGCTTCTTTCTTTCTCCCTCTCTCTTTCTTTTCCTTTCCCCAAGTTTTCTGTGCTTTCGGTTCCAGCACGTTGGACGGAATTTCACGGCAGGTATTTTTTTTTATGTGCTTGGATTATTCAAGACGTTGACCCTAATTCCGGAGATACGTACACTTATGCTTGTTTGTACCCGGTTAGCAGCCAGCTGTTTAGACTGACTAATTTCAATGTTGAACGTGCCGACATTTCTAGTTGTTCTGTTACCTTAATAAAGAAAATACTCTTACGATGTTTTAAGAAGTGCAGTTCGTTCCAGACACAATTCAATTTCGTCCAAAGTAAAAAAAAAAGAAAGAAGAGTCTCTGAACACTGAGCACACGCCTTTGCAGCCTAAGGATGTAATTACCTGCGGCAAACGAGGGAAATTCTGTGGTAATTTTTTTCGTATCCTCGCTGAAAAGCTCGACAGTTCAGCCGCAAGTAGCGTCATTAGCGGCGAAGCCAAAAGTTCAACTCAAGTTACTTTTTCTTGGTATTCAGTGCACATGTTGGACTCAAAACCGATTTCTTACAGTTTTTTAATACCCAGAGTATTGGCGCGTGCTGGTTCAGCTTTGAGGTCACTTGCATAGAAGAAGGCCCGTTCGCATTAAAAGCGCCATTAAGGTCCTTGTAGTTTTAAGCTAGAGTTTCTTGTCAGAGATGGGATAAAGCTCTCGACAGGGAGTTTCTCACTGTTCTAGAGTGCGTGGAAAGAGGCTTTTGTAAACCTTTGCCGCGACCGCGTGAAAGCGTAATGTTCATGAAAGCATGAGAAGAACGTGATCACAACTTAGCGAGAACGATCTATTTTTTTTTTATTTTGCTTTTGCCGAGGCTTCCTCCGATCGGGCTACGTGCATTAATGTGGTTAGTGCTCCTGCGCGGTCGGTAATGCGTAGGGTATAAGCTCGAGACAAGTGTAAATACACCTGTGCCTCGCATCGCGTGTCGAAGGAAATGTACACAGACAAACTTTTCGCCGAAAATTCACGAAGTTAGGACAACTCCGATTGTATGCCACATCCTATAACTTTGACCAGGGTATCTGTAACACGCTGACTTAAATTAGCTTTTGTTCAGTTAACGTTCAAAATGGCTTTCATATCTGTAGGCCGAGCCAAAGGTGGTCTGAACTAGACTTGAGCTCTCCACTATACGGTGTTCCTCATAGCCTGAGTCGCCTCGGGACGCCAAAACCGGGAGAGTGCTTCAACCTGTTTGCATTTTAGGGCTGCGGGGATCTCCGCCGCGTAGCGCAGCCCTCATTGCTTTCAACTTAATTTCTTTTATTGCTCTAGCAAGCTAGTCATGTCGAGACATGTTAATTATGAAAAGATATTGATATGTTAGACCGTCCCTCGTTTATAAATGTGCGCGTTTTCATATCAGGCATCGATCAAGTTAGGGTACACGACCTACTTCACATATGTTGCTGGGGTTATTCGCGGCCTAACCTAAGCCGACAGGTTTGGGATAAGGTTTGTCAAAAAGTGTTTCGTCGCAGACCGGGCAGTAAAGGTTTGAATCCGCAAATGTTTGTGAATTTTCAAAAAAAATTCTTATTTTTCCAAGCTGTAGCAGAGCTGTGCCGTGAGATTATTGACAAAGAAAAAATTAAGTAAGCGCGCTGCTTTCTGACAGTTAAATAACAGCTTCCACGGTAACGATTCCAAGTCGACCAGCCTAAGCAACCATTACGGGCGGCAAATCATTTTATACTTCTATCGTTTACTTTATGCATCTTAAAACTTTATTTTCAAGAATAGCGCAAAAGCGTCATTCTTCAAGCATAGCCGACCGTCCAACTTTGATTGGAGCCGTCGAAATACCGCTCACATTCTGGACAGACTGCATGCATTACAGCCAGTTATGGGTCAATAACTTTGGTGAACTATAAGGCACTGCGCCACGCTTATTTAAAATGTTTTTTGTTTACTTGCAGTAACTTTTTTTAGCATCATATACTCGAACATGCCTCCATCTACGTGACTTATGCCTCATGAAAAAAAAAATAATTAACCCTTTGCTTTCAACGTTTCCCAGCTTTTTTGTTCTACTATTCGCGGGGGTGAGGGAATAACCTACGTTTCAGTACTGCAGAAATGACTTGGCGAAGGCCTCAGGAGCAAAGATAGGCGCGTTCACATAGTCTGGTGCGATCTTCGGCGTCAGGTATTTAGAGGCTAGGGGATAAACAATTGCAAATGTTCACATTCACAAAGCTCCGAGACCAATGACAAACACTGCTTACTTAGGAGGACTTTAAATCAATCTGGCCCACAAAAGTCCTCCTATATACACTATGTATACAGTATACCTCTACAGCATGAATACAGTATACTTCTACACCATATGTACGGTATACCTCTATACCATATATGCAGTGTACCGCTATAGTATACATTTATGGACTATACCTCTATAATTCTACAACATGTTACACTTTGCCTTATGTCATGTACACAGCATACCTCTACACCACTATGATACATTCCAGCGGCTAAAAAGACACGGACGAAGGCAGACGAGACAGGACGAACGCCGGTACTAGAAAGTATGTCATTAAGCGTAGAAAGTTGGGCTAGTTGGTTGGTAGTACTATTATGATACATTCCAGCGGCTAAAAAGACACGGAATGTATCATAATAGTACTACCAACCAACTAGCCCAACTTTCTACGCTTAATGACATACTTTCTAGTACCGGCGTTCGTCCTGTCTCGTCTGCCTTCGTCCGTGTCTTTTTAGCCGCTGGAATGTATCATAATAGTACTACCAACCAACTAGCCCAACTTTCTACGCTTAATGACATACTTTCTAGTACCGGCGTTCGTCCTGTCTCGTCTGCCTTCGTCCGTGTCTTTTTAGCCGCTGGAATGTATCATAATAGTACTACCAACCAACTAGCCCAACTTTCTACGCTTAATGACATACTTTCTAGTACCGGCGTTCGTCCTGTCTCGTCTGCCTTCGTCCGTGTCTTTTTAGCCGCTGGAATGTATCATAATAGTACTACCAACCAACTAGCCCAACTTTCTACGCTTAATGACATACTTTCTAGTACCGGCGTTCGTCCTGTCTCGTCTGCCTTCGTCCGTGTCTTTTTAGCCGCTGGAATGTATCATAATAGTACTACCAACCAACTAGCCCAACTTTCTACGCTTAATGCTCTACACCACGCATACAGTCTACCTGTATACATCTACACATCGTATACAGTATACCTGTATACCTCGACACCACATACACAGTATACCTGTATACCTCTACACCATGAATACACTATACCTCTACATCTCAACGCTATGCATACAGTATACCTCTACAGCATGGATGAAGTATACTTCTACGCCTTATGTACGGTATGCCTCTATATCATATATGCAGTGCACAAACTAGGCCCTCAATATCTCTTGCTAAGTACCAAAGTGCTCACAAAAGTACCCTTAAGTAGCAACTAGGCCTACAAAATGTCCTGTCAAGTAACGACAAAGCCCACAAAAAGTCTTGCTAGGTACCATATAGGCTCACAAAAATATCCTCCCCAGTTCCAACCAGGCCCACATAAATTTCCTATGTATACCAACTAGGCCCACTAAATGTTATTCTAAGTACCATCTAAGTCCATAAAAGTGTGCTTCAGTCTGTTAAGGCGGTCATATAGTGTAAATTTCGAGTGTGCTTTAACTACAGTGTTTCAATCTTGATGCACGCGTCAGGTTTATTTCTGATATAATTGTGATTCTTTTTGCGCAAGCGCAGTTCCGTATTCAACTTTTTTACTGTGTTTATCGTTTTTGGACGTAAGCCTTTGTTACTAATGTATAATCTTCTCATAATTTTGTTCTGATGATGTGTGGGTTCTTTTTTTTGTGCTCTTGATAAGCCGTTGTGCATGCCATATTTTTGAACCAAACTCATGCTTCAAGTATGCTTCTGAAAGTACTGCTATTTAAAACTTTGTATCTGTCCCACCTGCTTGGTCTTCCGAGACTGCTGTATATCCCAAATAAATAAATAAATAAAATAAAAATGGGTCATGGAGATCATCAAGACAATTAATTCGTCACGCAAACCATTAAATCACTGCAGCCTAATGCGGCAGCGGCATGGGCCGAGAGTGCAGGCGGCGCATGAGGTAAGCGGGCCAGGAAGTTGTGTGGGTTAGAACTGCTCGGCACTGCTACGAGAGGATGGCCGGAAAAGACATGGCGCTGCGGTGTTAAAGTCGGTTGTAAGAGGCCGGTGGTGAAGTGGCAGTGCCATTCATGGAAGCGGCGTGATCTGGCCAAGATGACGGCACACCGAAGTGCTCGAAAAATGACTGTGGCTCAGCTCGGCTGAGCCGTGTTATAGGGGGGAAAGCAACCGAACCAGTGGCCGATGTCGACGCGGAGAGGTTGGCAGCATCTGCCGCCCTTTTTCTGCTTGAGATACTCTGCCATACCGCCGCCTCATCTGTGGTTGCGGCGCACGCGAGCTCTCCTTTTCAATCCTCCGACATGCTATCAGGAATGCGACACAGCTGGCGAAGCGAGCGGAGGCGAGCGCAGCGAAGAGGCAAGTGGTGTGACGTCATACCAAACGGCGGAGGCGGCACCGCGGCGAGGCGCGCGGTGTGACGTCATACCAGATGGCGCGGCGAGCGCACGGCGTCCGCCAGCTGCGGCGACTGCTAGGCAACGGCTCAAGGTCGGTCTGTGTGCCTCCTCGGAGCGCGGCCACAGCGAAATGGCAAGTTCGTGGCCAATGTAGCTTTCGCTACAAAAGACAGCCATTTACGAATCAAAGAGCTGCTCACCAGGAGGCTGGATAATGAGCTGGTCGACGAGCTCACATGGCCGCGTCCAATTGAACAGCCGGTAGCGGCAAACCTGGGATAAGATACAGTTGAAGAACAGTATAGCCTCGGTTTGGGTTAGTTCATTGCTCTTGTTTTGTTTTTTGACGCCACATTCTCTTTCTCGTATATTTTTTTTAATCACGTCCATTCTCTAACTTACCATGACTCTTTGATTATGGCAACGACATGCGCAGGTCCCACGCTTCCTGCGCTTCTCAGGTATTTTTGTCCTTAGTTCCAAGAATGAAAACAATGAAAAAGCCCGCGTCTCTCTCTTTTGACTGGCAACGGAAATGAATTGAAATTGAACCCCAGGTGGTCGAAATTTCCGGAGCCCTCCCCTACGGCGTCTCTCATAGCCTTAGTCGCTTTGGGACGTTAAACCCCATAAACCAACCAACCAAATTGAATCCTACTCTAATGCCTGCGTTTGTAACACGTCCCATGGATTTGTCGCTTTGAACCTGTAATACTCCGCGATAGCGCAGTCAATATAACAGAAAAAGAAAAAGTTTCGTCTAAAGACATAACCAGTAAACCTGCGTTCTTTAGTTATCCATCAAGGAATACGCTGTCGTCAAGAATTATGCAATCAGTCAGTCACTGCCATACTGCTGTTTTTATAGATCGATATGTTTTTAATCGATTATTGGGCCGATTAAATACTCCTTCTGAAGCTAAAGCCATTCAGCGGCGGAGCCCACATATGCACGCCAGGCTTATTCTCTCATCAAAGTACTCTCAAAGGCACGTGGCATCGTCACATAGCATAATACAATTTACTGCTGCTTCCAGCCACTCCAAAAAAACAGGAATAACGAAACCGCGACCAGCGCGATGAATGGGCCCTCTGAAAGGATCCGTCAGCGACACGCTTCCAGAGCATTCGGAGGAACCCATTGTGCACTCTACGAACGTCATCGACGCTATCGCCAGGGTGACAAAGAAAACACTAGCGAAGACGTGGGACGCAAGGAACAGGTTTATTCAGAAATTTAGTCTCGTTCCAGTGGCAACTTTATCTGCAGTTTCGTGACGAAAAAAAAGAGAGCCCGGTTAAGAGCAGTCGTTGAGTGGCGCTGCCTGCGACAGCGCCTGAGACATGTGTCCCATTTGTTCCTCTTTTCTTTTCCACCTGCCCACTGCGGTGGCGAGAGGCGGTTCTTGAAGGTTCTTTTCATTCGACTTAACGCTTGTACCCTCATTAGTACGCCCCCCCCCCCCCCCCGCCGCCCCCCTTCCCTCCACACCCACCTCCTATATTAATGTGAGAAAAAAAAATAAGGCAATGTGCTATGGCGCTCTCGATACGGTTTTGGTTTCCTATAGAGTGATTTTCTTTTTTGCAGGTGTATTTTTCTTATTTGCCGGCACTTAAAAACCGGCGAGTCATTTTTTACAGTAATAAGACGTGGGTTGAAAACGGAAGTAAATAAAATAAAACTGTTGGATTTAGCAAAAACAGTTGCAAAAGGTGTTATGGACCAAGTCAGCTTCCGGATACAGCAAATTTCAGATTTTTTAAATTTTTTTTCCGAGTGCGTGTTGGGAAAGTACTTGCGCTTTTAACGATGACACAAGTAGAAAAAAAAAAGCAAAATAAAGAGAAAGCTGACAGTTGGACGCTTATATGTTCTGAAAGTAGCCATAACTTTATCTCTCAATTTTCTAACTTTTAATAGCTTTTCTTTCCAATCGTTCTCTTTCTTTTCTATTTGCACATTTCCATTTTTCCCTTTTCTACCTCAAGCATGTATAAATGGTGGAGTCGGTGTTCAGAGATTGTTTTCATCATGATGTATTTGTAGTTTTTTTTTTCATCCAGCACCAGAGTTAATTCGGAAAATGTGCTACATCTCTTGATTCAGTCGCACATCATTGGTCTGATAGTGTAAATGCTTAGCCAAAAGTCATTTTTCTTAAGCATCGCAACCCTGTTTGTTACAAACACCTATGAAGAAGCAGCTACAACTAGTACTAATATTTCAAATTTTATGCAGCAAATCAAATAGCTAGAGTGGATGAATCAATGCACGGGAGCGACGAAACATTTCGAAGATGAACATTTTTCACTTTTGGGAACTTCTTGGCTTGTCGTTTACGGCATTCGATACATCAGCATTTAATATAGTCACACTTCACGCCATTTTATAGCACTATGGGACCCTGCGCCTCACACCGGAAGACCCCCTTCAGAATCACGCAAGGGCTCCATTTGTATTTGCCGCTGCTCGAGCTGTGACGTATGAAGGCACTACGCGTGTGTATCAGTCGTGGTCAGTGTTCCTAGGCACGCATCATACGCTTCTGCAGCCCACGAGCCAGTTGATTCCTATCAATGTTCATTTTTCTAACATTACATCAAAAAACGGTAGTAACTGTTCAGTTGCCGCTTACGTCGAAGCGCGTAGACGTGGTACACTCACTATAGCGAAAAGGAAGGCGGAATGAGCACTTTATAGTGGGCAGGCAGCGCCACAGCGACCGTACAGATTAGGCGTACAGATTAGGCGGAAATGTAGTTGAGCACCGACTCCCGGGTTTAATCTATGCGGACGATATTGTACTGTTAGCAGATAGCCAGGAAGATTTACAAACTTTGGTTAATTGCTGTGGAGACGAAGGAGACGCTCTAGGATTCAGTTTTAGCGCAACTAAATTAGGTGTGATGATTTTTAACGATACAACTGACCAGGTGCTTACAATACAAGGCCACGAAATACCCAAAGTGGCCGAATACAAATACCTCGGGATATGGCTAAACAAAGGGCAGATATACACGGAAAAGCACGAACAGGCTCTTAGGGCAAAAGGACGAAGAGACGCCGGGATAATGAAACATAGGGCATTATGGGGGTACAACAAATATGAAGTACTTAGAGGTATTTGGAAAGGAATTATGGTGCCGGGACTTACTTTCGGCAATGCCGTTCTGTGCTTAAGGGCAGAAGTTCAGTCGAGATTAGACGTAAATCAGAGAGCTGTTGGAAGATTAGCACTAGGTGCCCACGGCAAAACCACAAACGAGGCAGTACAAAGGGATTTGGGCTGGGCATCGTTCGAAGCACGGGAAGCTAAGAGTAAAATACTATATGAAGAACACCTGAGGAAATTGGACGATAACAGGTGGGCAGCTAAGGTATTTAAATATTTATACAGAAAGAGCGTTGACTCACAGTGACGGAAAAGAACTAGAAATCTAACCAGTAAGTATGCCGGTCATGAGGACGGAGAAAGAGAGAGCATTAAAGGACAGGTTAAAAACGCGGAAGTTATATATTGGATGAATTCAATGGAAAAGAAACATAGTGTAGAACTATATCGATACTGGAAAAGGCAGATCAGGAAAGAATTTTCCTATGATAACTCAAGAGGCAGTGCCCTACTTTTTGAAGCTAGGTCAGGGTGTCTTAGAACGCGCAGCTACAAAAAGAAATTTAGCGAAGAAGATGACACATGTGCAGTGTGTGGCAGATCTGTGGAAACAATTGAACACCTCATAATCAAATGTGATGGTCTCCATCCGGATGTCGATGCAGGAGCAGCCACCCTTCCTGAGGCCCTAGGGTTTAATGATAACAATGGTCATGTAAATAAATCTGCAGTGGAAGTTAGCAAAAAGCGATTGGAGGATTGGTGGCTGAAAAGCAAAGATGTGGCATAAGGTTAGAATTATAGGAAACCGTAGGTAAAGATGATGGTGATTCTTAATGAGAATTGCCAACACAGTAAACAATAAAAATAATAAAGGAAGAAAAGCTGAGCATGGTGGCAATTGCCACCACCCCGTTTCAAAGGGGGCGCTCCTATCCATCCATCCATCCATCCATCCATCCATCCATCCATCCATCCATCCATCCATCCATCCATCCATCCATCCATCCATCCATCCACCGTCGTAATATGTCGTGGGGGAAAATTTTTACTTTCTCCTGGAGGACAAAGGTCTAGGAATGCGGAGGGGTGGGTGATGTGCCATGCGAGATCACGTGATTTATGTGGGCGCGTCCCACGCACCCGGTGGAGTGGGCGCCCTTATAATGCGGAAGAAGCGTTGGTAGTCTTATCTCTGTCACTTTTTGCCCCAGAAGAGGCGAGGGAAAACACTTTATTTCTTCTAAACCACTAACCTGAAACCAAAGAAAGAAGGCAGAAATCAATTACCTGCTTATTTTTCGAGTTCTTAAAGCTATCGCGTTCTGTATCGAGCGAAATACTAGTAGCGAAGACCCGAGGAAACATAAAAAGGAGTTCCGTGAAAAAGGCTCGACTTCCTCTGTCCACGACAGCTCGTTACCCGAATCGCCGTCGTTAAACACGAAACTCATTAAGGCACGGAAAGGCGTCACTCCCGCCTCTTCAAAAACCACAAACGAATGGAATTCCTCGACACTGCTTTATAGCGACCTTTATATCTTTATAGCGTCCGTGCCGCACTGCGGAGCGCCGTCCGCTCAGACTGCTTTCCTCGCAAATGCAACTTCGTCCTTGCTTATCGCTTCGCCATATCTGCGGAAAACGAAGTCAAGCAAGCTACTGTGTGACGGGAAAAAAACAACGGTACACGAGCGACAGCTGGCCAATACTCGTCGCTCTGCGGAGCGCGAGATGAGGCACCGTTTAATGTTGTCGGTGCTACCACGTGCTTTCCCGCCGTCCGTGCCTCAACGCTGCCTCGGTTGCTGGAACGAAAGCGCTCTACGTGAGGCCTTCCCTTCTCACTCTCTTCTTTTCTCTGCGTTGCAGCAGGTTGGAGTCTCCAAAGAACAAAAACTACTCAAGAAAAAGTAAGGTAGGAGAGTCGTTCGTGCAAGCGTGCGCAAACTCTTTTGCCTGGCTAACTTGCTCTACGCGGCGGGTGATCATTTACCCCGTCGCATCGTCAATCATGATGCGCTCGATGACTTCGGAGATGCCGTTTTCCTCTTTGTTTTGTGTACGCCTGCAAGGTATAGAAGGAATAAACCTCCCGCGTAGTGTTTGTTTTTCTCCCTATTTGATGGGATACTATTCCCTTTTTTTCCCCTCGCTCTCTGCCACGTCGTTCCCACCGAATCAGAGACGCACCAGGCGCCTGTTTCCCTCCTGGCGCATCTCTCCGGAGTAGGCAGTTTAATACGAAATAGCTTCCGATGAAAGGCGGCCTCTGACGTCTTTCGACGGCGGGTTGGGTCTTTGTATTTGCTCCCTTAATGTTCGTCCTTTTCATTCACAAAGTGCTGAATGAACGCTGCTACAACGTTTCGCGCGTCGTAAACTGCCTGGAGGGGAGGTTTCGAAATGCTTGTGTTGTTTTTCTCGAGTCTTCAACGACCGGAACGGAATGGCTTTTCTTGCCGTTTGCTTCAGGAAGTTGGAAAGAAATGGCCTCGTTAGGTGAGAGTGTGGAATAACAATCGTTAACACGACGAGCCAAACGAGCGGTCTGTGCTGTAGTTTTTTTTTTTTTTCAGTGGGAATAAAGCTGTAACGTAAAGCCCGATAGTGTTCGCAGATTGGAAACAAGTAACGGCCCTCAGGTTCATGTGGAAGGAGTCATGTGGTGCCGCACCCTGACGGAGAACGTTATAACTGGGGTGTAAAGTTTGCCTGTGTGAGCTACGGCGTGATGGTTCATTGTTCATTCATCCTTCAGACGTCATAAAGAACTAACGAGGACTGCGGCAGATCTAAACCAAATGAAGACGTTTGCAGCTTATGCTAAAGGATTCATTTGTTCGTGCATCCTGGTGGGAAATGGTATTGTCGCGCCAGTTTGGCTCTGTGATTTAAGGCGCCTCGGTAGAGTATTTTTCTGTGTGCAAAAACAAGTTCTGCATTGATTAGTGCATGCAACACTGCCTTTCATTTTCGTGACGTAATAAAACAAGTAAAAAGCTCGGGGGGCGGATCTGTTAAGCACTATATACACGTCGGTCTTCTTTTCTACGTGGTATTCAATCAGCAGCAAGGCCGTGCCAAAAGGACCCATGCAAAATGTAGTGGGTTCGAATACCACTCATGGAACGCTGCGAAGGTAATTAATTACTTTCTTGAAGAAAAGGCCACGAAGGAGAGGGCGATATAAATAGGGAGTGAGTGAAAAACCTTTATTGTCCAACAGAATGAGACTACCTCATCCAGACCCCCCCTGTCCTTTACCCTCAGTTGAGGGAGGAGGATCAGGAGAGATCCGGCCGCATGGGGTAGTCGCGTCAGATGCTGGCCAGGATCTCTTGTATCCCGGCGGCCTCTTCAGCCAGTCGGACGGCGGTGAGCTGGAGCTCAGGGTCCGAGCTCCGGAGCAAGGTCTCCCAGGCGTCGCTACTATTAATGTTGTTTGCCCTGCCTGGGGATTGACTACACTCCCATATTATGTGGTCGAGGGACCCTCTCGCTCGGCACTTCTTGCATTTATCATCCTCTATTTCTGGAATGATATGTTTGCTTAGAATTGGGTGTGGGTAGACATCTGTTTGTAGACGCCTCCACGCCACCGCCTGTTGATTGTTGAGTGTTATGCTATAGGCGGGGAAAAGTACCTGCGATGTTGTCTGCAATATTCTGTAACTTCCTGGCAGGAGATTAGTCGCCCTTCTCTCCCGTGATCTGCGAGCGGTAGCCCGTCTTGTGAAGCTCGGTGGTAGAGATCTCGAGCCACCTCGTGGGCCGCCTCGTTGCCACGGACTGATTCGTGCGCAGTGGTCCAGATTATATTGATTGTTCTATTCAATGTCGCTTGTCTTAAAATTTTGGCACCGAGGGGAGAGACTCTCCCTCTACTAAAATTTTGGACTGCAGCTTTGCTGTCGCTTATGACGTATTTAGCTTTGGAACCGACGCAAGCTAGTGCTATTGCGACCTCCTCCGCCACCTCAGTGTTTGTCCATAAGATAGTTGCGGCCGTGATGGGGCTACCCGCTCCGTTCACTACCGCGACGGTCGTGTACTGACTATGTCTATCGCCCGCTGCGTCTACGTAGGCGACCTTCTCCTGAGGCTTGTCACCGTAGATGCGTTCTATCACCTCTGCCCGTTTTTGTCTTCTTTCCTTGTTTATTTCTGGGTGCATGTTCTTGGGTAAGGGGGGAATCCTGAGATTGCTCCTAATCTCCATGTCGATATCCTCCCTCTGTCTAGCTCCCCTGTCTGTTTTGATTCCGACTTTGGCTAGTGTGGCTCTTCCCGCATGTGTTATGCTGAGTCTCTCTAGCTGTGATATACGGACTGCTTCTGCGAGCTCTGTAAGCGTGTTATGTATGCCCATTGATAGGAGTTTTTCCGAGGATGTGCACATGGGCAGGCCTAGAACTTTCGTGACGCACTTCCTTATGAGAGCGTCGATTTTGTTCCTCTCTGCTGCTTTGAGATTTAGGTACGGCGTGGCGTAGCTGACTCTACTTATTATGAAAGCTTGTATGAGCCCAAGAAGGTTTTTTTCTTTAAGACCGCCTCTTTTGCTCGAGACACGTTTGATGAGATTGAGGGTCTGCATCACGTGACTCTCAAGCTTTTTCATGGTTATCGTGTTTTTTTCCATTTGATTGCATATTGACACGCTACAAAGGTGCGGCAATATAAAGGCCTAGGATTCTGATTGTGTGCACTTTGGGTACCTCCTTTCCTTCTACAGAAATCTGAATTTCAGAGGGTGGTTTGTTCCTCAGAGCCTTATCGTTATATATGAATATTTCAGATTTTTCGGGCAAGCATTCTAAGCCCCTTTCTTCTGCATACGTCGAAATTATATTGGCAGCTGCCTGTAGGGTTTGATTAATCTTTGCATCACTTCCTCGGTTGATCCATAGATTAATGTCGTCCGCATACAGGCTATATTCTAAGTTTGGGTTGCCAATTTTCTCAAGTTCGCCTGGGAGTTCTCTCATGGCCATGTTAAAGAGAATGGGTGATAGCACCGACCCTTGAGAGGTTCGCTTGCTTCCCAGCTTTATTTCCCCGGATTTAAAGGTGCACTGAAGAGGAATCTGAACTTGTCTTTTTGCCGCGGGAACTCGATCTACACGTTCCTAGCATTCTTAGAAACTGCGACTTATTGCCCTGTATGGCCGATTTCCCAAATTAAATCGAATTAACAGCCGTCTCCCGCCATTTTTTTTTTTTAAATTCTGCCTCGTACGGTGGGCGGAGTCGACCAACGCGTGGAGTGCCTTTCACCCAGTCCCGTGGCGGCTTGCCGCTCTGCCATCGGCGGAGTAATACGTAGTAGTCCGTAGTAGCAAATAGTCCGCGCGTATTTTTATTTCAGCGGGCTTATTTTGCGGCTATATTATCTGCAAATGAAACTATTTATTCATGGAAACCTAAAAAACAAAATAAAGCGAAAGCAAAGCCTCCACGGAGCTGGCTGAAAGGAACTTCACGCGTTGGTCGACTCCGCCCATCGTACGAGGCAGAATTAAAAAAAAGGGGCGGGAGCCGGACGTTAATTCGATTTAATTAGGGAAATCGGCCATACAGGACAATAAGTTGCAGTTTCTAAGAATGCTAGAAACGTGTAGATCGAGTTCCCGCGGCAAAAAGACAAGTTCAGAATCCTCTTCAGTGCACCTTTAATCTCCTGGGAGCTTATGCTCGTAGTTCTATCTGTGAGGAAGTCTCTTATGTAGCGATAGGTTTTGTGGCCTACTCCGGCGTGTCTGAGTCCTTTCAATATTGCCTCATGTTTGACGTTGCCAAATGCCTTTTTTGAGATCGACACCTAGGATAACCTTTGCATCCTTGGTTCTGGAGTCAATGATATCCTGTTTTAGTCGCAGCATGACGTCTTGTGTGCTGAGATGGAGTCGGAACCCATACATCTCATCTGGCCACTTGCTATTGTTTTCCATGTAATTCGATATTCTGGTCTGGACGACATGCTCCATTAGTTTCCCTACGCACGATGTGACGGATATAGGTCGGAGGTTCCCTATCTGCGGCTGCCTCCTGGGCTTAGGTATTAGGACCACGGTGGCCGTCTTCCATTGCGGGGGAATCTCGCCCCTCTCCCAGCACTCCTGCATGTAATCTGAGAGGGCCTTTATGGAGTTGTCGTCGAGGTTCCTTAACATTGTGTTCGTAATCCCGTCTGGGCCAGGAGCCGATCTGGTTTTGAGTCTGACTATTTCAGCCCTTACCTCGGCTACCGTAATCGGCCGATTCACACGACGGTCCGTTCGCCCGCGGCCCGCGCAATACGTGTTCAGGCGTCAGCACATTGAGAGGCGCGCTGAACAGGCCGAGGGCTGACAGCGCGCCTCTCAATGTGCTGACGCCTGAACACGTGATGCGCGGGCCGCGGGCGAACGGACCGTCGTGTGAAACGGCCTTAATGGGCGCGTCCAGGGCCTCGTTCGGGGCTCCTTCATAATCGAGAAGCCGGCTTTTGTCTGTGTCTCCTATGTAGGTTTTAGCTAGTTTACGTATGAAGCTTTCGTCATCGTATTCCCCACACGCGTGTCTAACTTTGGTCATTGTAACTTTCGCTTGCGTTTTGGATTTTTTTGGGTTTATGAGATGCCTAAGAATGTTCCACGTCTGGGGAAGATTCATAAATAAAATCACTTCAGCATCAAAAGTAGGCATAAGCGTCCGTCAATAAAGCGGCAATAATGGGAGCACGTGTTCTTATTTCAGTAAATTCAACGCTAATGTGAAACTCCGAGACACGTTCAAAAACGTGCGAGTAGCACGAGCGCACTAACAGCTGCAGTTTGAAAATTTCCTTTAGGCGGAAGCCCTTCAGTACTGCATAACACAGTGCCTATAAAGCTGAGCCCATCGGTGTTTCGCGTCCGAGTTCTCCTATTTCGCATTGCCGAAGGACGTGAGTACACAGAGGATACACAACTCGGAGAGCAAACTTTAGATGTGTTTGCTTGAAATCGTGCATAATGCTTTTAACACGATGTCATGCCTCGGCAAACATGGCCGCACCCATTTAAATAAAGACAAGCTCGTTTTCACCTAAACAGATTACTTTTCTCAGGATGACGTACAAACGGATGGTGAATGTGTAAGTGCATTATCCAGTTATCTTCTATAGAAAGAAGCTGCCTGATCTGGATGTGCGAGCCGTCGAGTAATATGACACTACTGGAGCTGACGCTCCTAAAAAAAAGTCAAAGTGCTGAGATACTTAACTAAAACGTTTTAAGAAAGAAACAAAGGAGTCAAACTGGCGCACTGAACAACGAAGACTGTCCTAGTAGGACTTTCATCTGCAAAAGTAGAGCTTTATCCGCATGGCATGAACGACGTCAGATCTGTTCTTAAACAACCAACCGGATGGACCTCGTGCTCAACCTCACTTCAGTATTGTTTCTGAAGTTTAAATTGTTTAAGCCGTTTTTTGAATAGCCTTCGCCAGCGAATGGGTAGTAATGTCCACGTTCTGTCTCCAGGTTCGAATGGCTTCGGTTTGTGTCCGGTGTTCTAACGTCTGCGGTCGCTGCCTTGTTGGTTGGTGCCTTATGCGTATTTTTGATAGCTGCTGTGACTGTTCGTAACGCGGGGTAAATGCCTCGGCATCCCCGTAGGCGCCGTGGCCATCGTGAGGCAGCATAACATGGTGATTATAGATTAGTACGCCGGTAGTCCGTCTACAGGCTCTAACTGTAGTCGCCTTGTAAGGCGACAGTTTGTAGATATAGGTAAGTCGATGCAAATGGTACGACAAGACTCACACAGGCGGGAACTGCCGACGGAGAGCTGGCTCGTAGATAGATGCGGAGGCTCCGGAAGCAAAAGTAGTATCGAAAATGTCTGCCTAATCTCTCGCTCACGAATTCAGTGACAGACTCCAAAGACGCGTCAGTCCGGCTCGAACTGATCCTTGGTCCATTTTGGTCCTTTAGTTGGCGCTTCCCATTGCGGTAATCTCCCTTCTGTTCTAAATTATTAATAACTTGCGGCGACATTCCCGTGACATATCCTGTGGTTACATGTATTACTGCACATTTTTTATAAGCAATGGGTGGAGTGTGAGATTAACGTAACATCATCAATACTGCTGCAATGCAAATTATCCACCGCCACAACCATGGGATGAAACACCATCAGCTTTGACTGGATTTCAGAGTAGCGAAGTTCACGCCGTCACACGTTTTGAAGGGATACTGGTTCAGAGGAGGTTTGGCTTTTCGATATTCGCAGGATACACGCCAGAAAGACAACCCGAGTTGTCGAGAAAGACATATTTCATGCGAGCCTAAAAACTCCAGACTGACTGTTATCGACATTTACGAATATTTGGCCCTGTTATCGGGCTCAGTAAAGCCATGGACTGAAATGCCATGTGCAATGTGCTGATCTAAACGAGAAGAGCCGAAGGCAACTCAGGCTATGAGGGACGCCGTAGTGAAGGGCTCCGGAAATTTCGACCACCTGGGGTTCTTTAACGTGCACTGACATCGCACAGCACACGGGCCTCTAGAATTTCGCCGTCATCGAAATTCAGCCGCCGCGGCAAGGATCGAACCCGCGTCTTTCGGGTCCGCAGCCAAGCGCCGTATCCATTGAGTCATAGAGCCCAGCTCAAACACTGAATATCTGTGAGAATAACAGGGTGTCCAGAATGATCTAGGTGACCAAGGAATGACCAAGGATATTCGGTCACTGGGCACGGCGGCACTACCGGCATGCGGTGGAATAATCATTTTGCCTTCATTGTGCAGATGGTCATCGGAGCGCTGCCTCCGACCAGCGCCAGCATCAGCCACTTGCCCGAGAAAAATGCCTTCGATCGCGAAATCACCACCGCCAAGTTCCACGTGCGAGACGCGCTGACACCGCATCTGGATGTTAACTGGCTACACCGATCGTCACCGGGCACATGCGCGGACCACTGCACGCACAGATCGCTACCAGCGCCACCGCAGATCAACAGTATATACTGCCTCCCCGAACATCACGATGTCACTGGGGCACGGCGGCACTACCGGCATGCGGTGGAATAATCATTTTGCCTTCATTGTGCAGATGGTCATCGGAGCGCTGCCTCCGACCAGCGTCAGCATCAGCCACTTGCCCGAGAAAAATGCCTTCGATCGCGGAATCACCACCGCCAAGTTCCACGTGCGAGACGCGCTGACACCGCATCTGGATGTTAACTGGCTACACCGATCGTCACCGGGCACATGCGCGGACCACTGCACGCACAGATCGCTACCAGCGCCACCGCAGATCAACAGTATATACTGCCTCCCCGAACATCACGATGTCACTGGGGCACGGCGGCACTACCGGCATGCGGTGGAATAATCATTTTGCCTTCATTGTGCAGATGGTCATCGGAGCGCTGCCTCCGACCAGCGTCAGCATCAGCCACTTGCCCGAGAAAAATGCCTTCGATCGCGGAATCACCACCGCCAAGTTCCACGTGCGAGACGCGCTGACACCGCATCTGGATGTTAACTGGCTACACCGATCGTCACCGGGCACATGCGCGGACCACTGCACGCACAGATCGCTACCAGCGCCACCGCAGATCAACAGTATATACTGCCTCCCCGAACATCACGATGTCACTGGGCACGGCGGCACTACCGGCATGCGGTGGAATAATCATTTTGCCTTCATTGTGCAGGTAAGAAAAGAATTTGGAAATTGTTACCGTTCAGATGACCGCTTTCTACTAGTGCTGCCGTGCCCGCAGCTTCAGAGTATAGTGCACGATAGTGCAGTGTTTCTTGGAAAATTGTTGCTTTTAGGAGGTGATGTGGAAACTAACCCTGGCCCTGAACTTGCGCAGATTGCAAAACAACTAAAGGACATTGCTTGCGACATAAAAGACATAAAAGAAAAACGACTCACAGAAATAGATAAGAAAGTGGATGCATTGTCAGTGTTAGAAACCAAGATTACGTCTTGCCAGAATGAAGTTTCCCGCATGACTAAAATTATTGATACACTAGAAAGACGGATTGACGATTTGGAAAACCGGAGCAGAAGATCGAATCTAATAGTGTATGGCTTAGAAGAGGAGGATGAAGAGAACAGTGAAACTCTAGAGCAGGCTGTTAACACAAAAATTATTCAAGATACTCTGGGTCTTGACCAGGTCGCCATCGAACGAATTCATAGATTAGGACGACCAGAGAGCAACAAGATCCGCGCGGTTATCTTTAAACTATTAGATTCGAGACAGAAGACAGCTATATTGAAGAACGGTCGGAAGCTAAAGGACACAAGATTCTGTATTGGCGAAGATTTTTCCCCCAGAATTCGTGAAATCAGGAAAAATCTTTGGGCGAGCGCGAAAGAAGAACGCGAAAGAAAAGAAAAGGTGTCCTTGGCCTTCGACAAGTTATTCATCAACGGCCGTGCATATGTCTGGGACTATGAGAAGAATAATCGAGTACCTCTGAAGGAACATGATGGGAAGACCAAACAACCACCTCTGGAAAAAAACTCTACCGATCTAAGCCCACCAATGACTCGACGGGGAGCACGGTCAAAGAATTAACGGTTATCAATATCAATGCGAGAAGCGTTATAAATAAAGTCGAATCCCTAGAGACTGTTCTGCTTGAGCACGAACCAGATATAGTTGCGATTACTGAAACCTGGCTCTCCCAAGATGTCAGCGACGATGAAATTGCTCCACCGAACTACGAACTTGTCAGAAAGGATCGCGCCTCCCGCGGTGGTGGCGTGGCACTTATGATACAAAAGCGCATCCCATTTGTCATGCTTCCTGAAGTAACCGGCGCTGAAGCTGTTTTCTGCAAAGTTATTTGCAACAACACTAACATTATAATTGGCAGCTTCTACAGGAGCCCTTCTTCTGGACACGAATGCATATCGGTAATTCAAGATTTCCTCCAGCAATACTGTTGTAACTCGCGAATCATTCTAATGGGCGATTTTAACCTACCAGATGTCGACTGGACTACCATGCATCACACTTCAATTATCTCCGACGCTGTAATTAATTTGATGATAAATTTTAACCTCCATCAAATAGTTCTCGATCCTACACGCGCACAAGGCTCAACAAAAAACATTCTTGACTTGATTTTAATCAGTGAACATTTCCCCGTCCATCGTGTTGCAACCCACGTCATCGAAGGCATCTCAGACCATAAAATCCCAGTTTGTGAATTACCGCTACAATTCACCATGACATGCCACTGTCCAACCACCACCATAAAAAACTTTGCAAAGGCAGACGACGCAGCTATCCTAACTTATCTCGCCCATGAATTCGACAGCTTTGCCGAGAGCGCATCAGATAGATCTACAAACATAGACACTACATGGCTTATCTTTAAACGCGCTGTACAGTATACTGTATGACTAACTTTGTCCCGCTCAAGATCAAACGCATCGCTAAAAATAACCCTTGGATCACTAGAGACGTCATTCACGCGCAGCGTCATGTAAAGAGGTTACGCAAAGCTATCAAGACCAAAGGTGGTAGTCATTTGAGGAAATCTAAATTAAGCAGTGCCGTTAAAAAGCTCAAACAGGTCACGAAACAAGCGAAAGACTACTACTTCAACGTAACTTTCCCAAGTTTGTTGAGAAATAATCCACACAGGTCTTGGAGCCATTTTCGTGGCCATAAAACGGTGCAGTCCGGTCTCTCTGTAGAAGATAAGGCCAATACTGCTAATATGTACGCCGCCGCGGTGGCTCAGCGGTTATGGTGCTCGGCTGCTGACCCGAAAGACGCGGGTTCGATCCCGGCCGCGGCGGCTAGAATTTCTTTGGGGGAGAAATTCTAGAGGCCCGTGTACTGTGCGATGTCAGTGCACGTTAAAGAACCCCAGGTGGTCGAAATTTCCGGAGCCCTCCACTACGGCGTCTCTCATAGCCTTAGTCGCTTTGGGACGTTAAACCCCATAAACCAAACCAAACCAATATGTACAACGATTTCTTCTTTTCAGTCTTTACTAAAGATAACGGCATCATCCCCGACTCCTGCAATTTGCCCCTGCTAAATATTGAACCTCTCAGAATTACCGATGACGGGATTTTCAATCTTCTGCTGAACCTAGATCCAAAAAAATCAACAGGTCCGGATGATATTCCAAATGAGTTTTTAAAAAGATATGCCGAATGGTGTAGCAAGTACCTTGGTATTATCTTTCGCAAGTCTATTTCATCATCAAGGCTGCCCAGAGACTGGAAAACGGCAAAGATCATACCTATTCATAAATCAGGGGACACTACCTCACCCTCAAACTATAGGCCAATCTCTCTTACAAGTACATCATGTAAAATTTTGGAACACATAATTTCGAAGCACATAACCGCATTCCTGGAGCGCAATAGTATATTGACACCCCATCAGCATGGATTCCGACGCGGGTTATCAACCGTTACTCAACTAACAGAGGTTGTACACGATCTAGCACTTAATATTAATAACTGTAGCCAGACAGACATAATATTGCTCGATTTTTCAAAGGCATTCGACTCTGTATCACACAATAAGTTGCTAGGAAAACTAAAAACTGTTATCGGGGAAGGCGACTTACTATCTTGGTTAGAAGATTTTTTGTCAAATCGGTCTCAGTTTGTGGTTTTTGAGTATGTTTCATCCAAAACAGTTCCAGTAACGTCGGGCGTTCCTCAGGGATCAGTCCTTGGTCCATTGTTATTTCTGCTCTTCATCAATGACATAACTAATGACATTGATTGCAACATTAAGCTCTTCGCAGATGACTGCATTCTTTACAAAACTATTAACAACCGCGAAGACCATCTGTCGTTAAACAGTTCTCTAAAAAAAATAACAGAATGGTGTAACACGTGGCAAATGACAATAAACACTAAAAAATCCGTTTGTATGACAGTAACAAGAAAAAAATTCCCGTTTTGCTTTTCTTACTCTGTAAACGGCGTTCCATTAGCGAAAACTAAACACCATAAATATCTAGGTATTACGCTGTCTTCTGACCTGAGGTGGGACTCTCACATTGCTAACATCACGTCTACTGCTTTACGGAAACTTCTCTTTATCAGGAGACGCTTGCGGTCCGCACCAGTATCTTCTAAACTCCTTGCCTACAAAACCCTTGTAAGGCCAGTCTTAGAATACGCGAACACAGTCTGGTTCCCCCAATCGATAACTAACATCACAAAACTTGAGGCTATACAACGCAAAGCCCTACGAATAATTCACAATAAATACAAGCGCACAGATTCCCCAACATTGCTTGCAGCTTCATCCGGTCTCCAAACATTATCCGCAAGAGCAAAACAAGCGCGCTTAAAATTTTTGTTTCAATTATTACACGAGCAGTACAGGATAGATGTGAAAAAATACGTGACGTACTCACAATCGCCACCTTCACGGCACAAACATACGAACACACTAACCGAGTATATGTGCCATAATGACACGTTTAGGCATTCCTTTTTCCCTCTCTCCATTAGTGAATGGAATCGCTTGGATCGTGCCATCACCTGCACTCAATCCTTATCATCATTCGTGTCACAGATAGAGCATTTGTCGTAATGCACAGTGGCGATGCAGCAACCGTGACTGCAAATCTAGGCAAGAAGACAACCCCTTCTAACTTGTCATGTATGCGATTTTGAGTGCATTTTGAAATTGTGCCTACCATTGTCGAAGATCTGTTCTGTATATCCTTTTGCTATGGCCAATTCACTTTTCCCTACCTTTGTTTTGATGCCATGTTTGCTGCCTTTGAATAATATGTTTATATTTGTTTTTTGCACTGTACTAATTGCCCCTGCTACGGTCTTGCAATAAGACCAGCAGTATTGTAAATAAATAAAATAAATAAAAGAACTCTTCGCGTTGGTACGAATGAACAAGACTAATTTCATCAAAAGAATCGAAGTTCTTGTAGTGCGGGAATGATTGAATATGTTGTGTATGTCGCTCCAAACGCTATTTACACAGACCTCGTTATCAACTTCCCAAATTAAACAACAAATACGAAAACGTAAAAGCCCCACCACCCTCATACGCATATTTTAGCACTGTGAAGAAAAGTTGAATTCGAAAAAGGATACCGTATCATTTTGTCCACTACTGCAATAAACGATTTACCTGCTAACATATGTTCTAACATATGTTCACATGTTCGCAGGTGGCTGCGTCATCTACCGCCTTATAATTAGCACAGATGACCTTATGCTTCTTCAATTTGACATTATGCACGTATTAACCTCGTGTAATAAATGGCTACAACTTTAAATTCTGAAGAAAAAAAATCTCTTTTATAATTGCATCGACGTTATTCGCAACAACATTCAAAGCATCTTAATGTCATTTCGGAAGTCGCCGCAGCGACGACATACAAACATTAAAGTGTTCATTTAACACGCGATCTAAATTGTTCTTTTCACTGAACACAGATTTCTAGCTAAGTAAATCACGTTCTTCGTTACTTTCGACGAACCGTGCGTGCGGCTAGCACCCCAGCCAGTGAAAGCACTTGCTTATTCGGACTAAACTAGATTGCATGTGTGGTTTGGGAGCCACACAAAAATTAGCCTCCCCTACTTTCGAGAACAGGCGTAATGTCGCGAAGCAAGATTAATCTTCTCGGCCTATTGTTATTACGTGAGTGTGACTGAACTAAAGCGTAACGCTAAACTCACAACTCTAGCTAACCGCCGAAAAACTGCCAGACTGTGCATTTTTGATGAGGTCTACCAGAGTCCCGGAATACTTTTGAAGGACCTTTCTACTATCATCCATTTTCTCGGGAAGGCCATATACCCTCCCCCTAGCCGCATGTTATCGCATGTGTCATAATTTTTTGTTCATAGGGAAATGAATTCAAATGACTCGACAAATGCCATCATGCGTCAACTCGACCCATCATCCTTCAGATCATCCATTGAAAGAATCACGTGCTGAATATTCCAAACCCTCATAAACTCCCCGCCAGACCTAGGTAATCTTAAAGGTGCACTGAAGAGGATTCTGAACTTGTCTTTTTGCCGCGGGAACTCGATCTACACGTTCCTAGCATTCTTAGAAACTGCAACTTATTGCCCTGTATGGCCGATTTCCCTAATTAAATCGAATTAACATCCGGCTCCCGCCCTTTTTTTTTTTAATTCTGCCTCGTACGATGGGCGGAGTCGACCAACGCGTGAAGTTCCTTTCAGCCAGCTCCATGGAGGCTTTGCTTTCGTTTTATTTTGTTTTTAGGTTTCCATGAATAAATAGTTTCATTCGCAAATAATATAGCCGCAAAATAAGCCCGCAGAAATAAAAATACGCGCGGACTATTTGTTACTACGGACTACTACGTATTACTCCGCCGGTGGCAGAGCGGCAAGCCGCCACGGGACTGGGTGAAAGGCACTCCACGCGTTGGTCGACTCCGCCCATCGTACGAGGCAGAATTCAAAAAAAAGGGCGGGGGCCGGATGTTAATTCGATTTAATTTGGGAAATCGGCCATACAGGGCAATAAGTCGCAGTTTCTAAGAATGCTAGGAACGTGTAGATCGAGTTCCCGCGGCAAAAAGACAAGTTCAGATTCCTCTTCAGTGCACCTTTAATAAATAAATAAATAAATAAATAAATAAATAAATAAATCACCCTTGAAGCACGCGTTCGGTTGTTTTCCATCATAGTTTTCGGAACACGCTGCTCTTTTATTGTGTCTTTAGCTTCATAAAAAAAAAGCTTCTTGAGCAGGAGCTAAATGTCTCCTTTCATATCGTCAGACCATGTACGAAGGGCAAAACGCTTCTCTAGAATGCAATACAACGGAAAGATGAGCATTTTGAGTGTGAATTTGTGCCGAGTGTTTTTGGTGAAGTCTTACAGCGGCCGTGATCCCTGCTCTAGACGTGTTCCGGTAACCACACGACATCTAGTCATAACGCTTGGTTCTAAACTAGCCTTAATGATCGCTGCAGCAACCACATTGGCAGTAGAGAGCAAGCATCTCCGGTGTTCTAGACAATTCTCCCGTCCCGTGTACCCTCTTCCAGTGCGTGCATGCAGTTGCCGGCGTTCGGACAGGCATGTGGTTCTCGTGTAAGAAGATACAGTCGCGTAGTTGTAACTGCCAACGTTGCAATTCCTGGAAGGCCGAACAACAAACGGACCCCGGCGGGCCCTCACATAACATTTGGTTGTCCCTAGAAGGGAGTGGGTGGTTCCTGTGCCGAGTCTCCTTAACGATTTCTCATCAGTCTTTGTTCAGCTGAGGCGTGCACGACAGCGCGCAATGTGCCTTGTTTCACGGTGCTTGTTCCAGGAGTGGCGCTGGGCGTCGTTCTTTGCAGCATTGTTGGCTGTGTTTTCTGTTCCGGGCCCCAGCGGGGGAAGACAGCCCGTTGAGTCGATAGCGCAGACAATGTGATCGATTTTGGCGTTTCCCTCTGCTCCGCTATCTTTGGTCGCGTCTCCCCTTTCTTGCGGCTGGAGACCCTCTGCAATTGGCGGTGTCGTTTCGTAGAGTTCATGAGTGTGAGCGCCAACTTGACGCGGACGGTTAGCGGTCAAAGAAGGTCAGGTAAAGATGAATGCTCGGCCAACGCATCATTTGTAATGCTTCTGCAGTGACCGCATTTTGGCCTGCAAGTTTGTTGCTTTCGCGAACAATGCGGATTTGGTCATCCGATGCTATGGCTGAGAATCTTTGCCTGCGGTAGCTGAAGGTCCGACAAGACAACACAACACGTACTCCGCGCATGGCCCGCATTTAGTGCCCAAAATACAATTCCTAGGCTAAGCACTGTGCAGACCATTTTGATGCTCGCCCGTTGAGTAAGATGAAGGTACTCAGGTGGTGGCGGCCGCGTTCGTGAGCTTTGAAGGCCTGTCACGGTTCCGTTTCGTGAGACCGTCGTGCCTGAGTGACAGGCTACGACTTTGCCGTACGCAGAGCCCTTACTTACTTACTTAACAACCTTCATTTTTAACTCAGCTCTTTTTTTTTTCTCCTTGCCCTTTATGACCTTCATCCCTTCTTATGCAGGGAAGCAGACCTGTACCCTTTCTTGTTAACTTCTCTTTCTCTCCTTTCTTTCCATCTCCTTTCATTCTCATCTCTCTCTCTCTCTCTCTCTCTCTCTCTCCCTGTCTGCAATGGAGTGTAGGGAAATGAGAGGCGGCAATGAAAGCTTTTCCTTGCGGACCGACTACATGCTTCGGCAGCCCCTGCGCACACCCACTGAACAAATTCGCCTCACCTATTTCTTCGTTCTGTACGTGTCAATCTGTTCGTCTGAACGAAATGCGCAGGGAAAGGGCTGATAAATGACGAAAATGCGCTTCACATTCTGATCTCAAACGGCAAAGCTTCTGCTGAGTATCACAGTTTTAAAGCATCACCTTGTAAAGCTTTGTGAAAAATCGGAACATAAAGTGAAAGCTGTAAGCGAGTCGGCACGCTTACATGTACTTACCCCGCATTGTCGTTGGCGTTCATTAAAACGTTCGCGCACTGTATAGAACTAATAAACGTGAAACTGAGACAGGCCTTGTTACCGCACATATCGTATAGTATCCTCGCTGAGCGCATAGCGGAACGCAGATGCGCGTAGGCATTTCATCCTTCACACTCGTGTTTACCCAAAGCCGGGAAGCAGTTTCGCTTTCTCGACCGAAAAAGTATGACGGGCCTATAGTTGCGGCGCGCGCAAGAGATGGAGCTGCGCATTTCGAGCGCAGTCTATTGTTTGGAACTATGGCTTGAATGCACACCGGGTGCGCTGTCAGTTGTCTAGGAATGTGGTAACTCCACTCTGCGGCGAACGTCGCCTACACACTATAACACTCGACTCGACGGCCACTGCAAGAGCAGTACAAAGGAAGCAGTGGATCGAAATTCCTGTGGCATCGAATAGCGGTCGTGAACGAGCAGGCTTGTGTCGAAAGGAACGAGGTGCGGAAGCACATCTGGCAGAGAATGATGGAGAGCGAAGTCCATCGACCGAATCATTTGTTTTTACGCTGCTGTCCGTGGTATCCCATGGCATCGATCCAAAGGCTCGATGCTATCGCCTCTGAACAGAGCCTTTGCGTTTCGCAGGCGATGTTAATAAGACGGTGGAATTTCTGTATGCTGCGAAGCTGTGCCAAAGGTAATGCAACACTTGGTATAACTTTTTACTAACTGACACAGGTCGTTCAAATTCTGTATAATTGTAGAGCAACTCATAACTCCGAAAGAGATGCTACTTTCGAACACGGCCGTGGTAGCCGCGTTTCGATGTGCGATGTCAGTGCACGTTAAAAATCTCCAGGGGGTCGAAATTATTCCGGAGCCCTCCACTACGGCACCTCTTTCTCTCTTTCTTTTTTTACTCCACCTTCCTCCCTTCTCTTACGGCGCGGTTCGGATGTCCACCGAGATGGGAGACAAAACTGCGCCATTTTCTTTCCTCGAAGACCATTTTTTTTTTATTGTACTCTCTATCACAAGCGATACACTTGGGCCAGACTCAGTTCGTCCACTCCCTGACCATTTGTGTCAGCGGTCGCCGTTGATGTTATCCCACTGCATGGTCCGTCTTCAACGCTGGTATTCCTTGTTTAAACTTCTTAATTCATCTAAGCACATTGCTCTTGTCGGTGGTGCCACCTCCATAAACATTCAATATAGCCTTCTGTGGATTTCGGACAGCCTGAATCCTTCGTCATTTTCGGAAGCGCTGCAATCAACACGGACACGCAATTAAAGACCTTCCCGCAAAATCAAGCTCCATGCCCAGCATCCGACATGCCCTATATGCGGATGATATCTCTATTTGGGCACCAGAAGGCAATCTCGGGCACATGGAGACCTGCCTAGCTACAGGCAGCGGAGGTAGTGGACGCTTACGCTGCCTATTGCGGTCCCCAATGTGCTCCCAACAAATCAGAATTATTCCAAATTCGTCCCTCCCCTCGGGACGACACTTCTATTCACCTCGCGCTCCCTTCGGGTCCGATCAGAGAGACCAAGGAGATCCGCATCCTCGTCCTCTTTATTCGCCAACAATGCAGACCGGACACAACACTCGCGAAACTCCGCATGTATGGTGACCAGATGGGCCGTATGGTCCGCCGGGTCTCCAGTAAGCGTAGAGGGTTACGAAGTAAAGATGTCTTGTGGCTGGCACATGCCTTCGTAACAAGTAGAATTCTCTACTCAACCCCCTACCTGCGCACGCGCAAACACGACGAGGACCAACTCCAGGTCATACACCACAAAGTCATCAAACGGACTCTTGACCTTCCCATTACCACATCCAACCAGCGTTTGTTGGGCCTGGAGGTGGTCAACACCTATCGGGAACTCCGAGGCGCCCATCTCCTCCACTAATACACGCGCCTGTCACAAACGCCATCCGGTAGCCACATTCTTGACCTACTCAATATCCAACAAACCATCACCTTTGAGAAACGGGTATGAGCGCCAAAACCCTAGAGACGCGCCCTCAGGGTCCGACCCATTCCCCGCAACATGTCACACGCTGACCATAATGGCCGTCGCCAGGCGCGTGCGGAAGCACTGGAGCGACATTATGGTCGACAACAACACGTGTACTACGTGAACATTGCCGGTCCCCACCGTGTGGGGTGGTTCACCGCGGCATTGGTCCACAACACCAACATAGTGGCAGGACTCACGTTCTGCGCCTACAGCCCAAAACATGCGGAGGAAATCGCGATTGCGCTCGCCCTCTTCCTCCCAGAACTGATAAACATCACTAACGTATCAAAGAGGGCCTGTCGTAATTATGAGCTGGGTTGGATACCTCCTCTCGCCTGGCACATCCTACAAAATTGCTCTCGGTCCAGCAACCTTCCAAATTGCAACCTCATCTGGGCTCACGGCCACCAGGGACTACAGGGCAATGAGTTAGCCGATCAGGCGGCCCATGCGCTCTTTTCCCATGCACTCGCATTTCCTCTGGAAGCCTACTCCGAGTCCACCCACTCTCTAATTACATTCAAAGGCATCACTACGTATTATGAGGACAGTCATCGTCGCTTTCCGGAACCCTGTAAGGGTCTCCGGAGAGCAGACGAACGGCTCCATCTCACAATTTTTAAATACAATGCTGTGACCGGCAGTATTGAAGCACTTCAACGCAGGATTCGATGATGGCTGCAGCCTGTGTGAGGCGACGTTGTCGGACGTTTTCCACATGGTCTGAGCTTGCCCTTCCAATCGCCACCCATCCAAATACTTCATCTCCCAACCTTCTAGGGAGGCCTGGGAGGCGGGACTGCTCAGCTGTCATGACCTGCAGTCCCGACTTCCAACGAAACAAGGTCGCCAGGGCGCAAGCGGCGTTAGACGCCATTAGCTCCACTTGTAGATTTGTGAGGACCTGGGCCAATAATGTCTGGGCCCAAACACCTCCTTGTACAGAGTCAATAAATGTTTACCACCACCGCCACCACATAGGGAGACAGACAAGGACGAGCGCTACTTCCAACTGATTTATTCAGTGAAAACCGCGTGCGCTTCACGCGCATCCTCAGGACCTTGGAATGACAGCAGCAAAAACACATCTGAAAGATTACTAGGTCATACTAACAAAGGCAAGCGCTTTTCTTGGTAATGAAACTGACTGTGAACTGACGCACTTTCTTCTAAGTGATGCTAAATGTTAAGGACAGCGCAGCGAGATATGCAAAGAAAAATTGTATAGGTGTAATGTTAAGAGACAGGAAGAGGGCAAAGTGGATCAGGGATCAAATACCGGTTAATGACATCCTAGTCGAAATCAAGAGGAAGAAATGGGCTTGGGCAGGGCGTGTAATGCGAAGGCAGAATAACCACTGGTCCTTAAGGTTGACAGATTGGATTTCAAGGGAAGGCAAGCGTAGTAGGGTGAGGTAGAAAGTTATGTGGGCGGTTGAGATTAAGAAGTTTGCGGGAATACAGTAGCCGCAACTGGCAATGGAAAGGATTAATTGGAGAGACATGGGAGAGGTCTTTGCCCTGCAGTGGGCGTAGTCAGACTGGTGATGATGATGATAATGATAAATGACGTACATGCACCAACTAGTCCTATCCGTGAGCCTCCTGCATCGTTCCTTCGTCAAAAAAAACTTAACGGACGGCCGGTTGCTTTTTTTTTTCCTTGGAATACATTAGCTACATGCTTTGAATAATATTCACTACTTACCCGCTACAAATCCGTGTTGCCTGGAAAAAAATATGAATGGTTTCTATAAAAGAAGAGTTACTCTATAAATAGGTAGAATTTGAACGTACTATATCCGGCAGTAAAGACGTTGCGTCCACTTTTGCGTTATTTTCGGTACATTACAAACATATGTCACACAGTAAAACATCGTCGTAACATAGCTATAGGAGAGCTCAATGTTATTCGTTGAAGCTGCTGTTATTTTTATCTGCCCACAACTTTGACCGCAATTACCAAAAAGGTTTCACTTATCGCGAGAACGATGCTTCCGTCGGCCAAGAGACCCGCTCGCAACAAATCTTTGCCAGTGTTCCACCACGCCGAACATTGTCTGACCTCAAGCATAAGCCTGCAGTTCATCTGAAAACACTGAGGTAGCTCCAAAATTCTGCATTTCAAGACAAAAAAAAGTACGGGACGATCAGACGTATTAGATGCGACAATTCAGGGAAAGCAGCTGGATTTACGCTCGATAATTAGCTTGATGCTTCCACTCTAAGCCCAGGCTTCTCAAACGAGGCAGAATTTATGTTTAGAGTGAAGATGGGCTTGGACTGGAGGGTTCACTTCAACAGACGTCAGATTTTCGGAGGAGAGTGAGTCCAGTATTGCTATCGAGGTAAAAAAAAAAAATGGGGAGTACGTTAGGAACGATTCGTTCCTTGATCATGCCATTCGCGTTTTCTGGACGCTGAAAATAACTCTGCGATGACATCCTGTTTTGTTTATTACACAATGACGCTTGTTTCAAAATCTCATTTGCCGCAAATAGAAACTCGCTATTATGACCTCTCGTGGAAACAACGCTTTCGGCAGTTGCTTCACAGTTGAACCGAATCAAGAGTCATATGCACTGCGTAGCAAAACAGGCACAACTGGAATGTGCTTTTAAAGCACCCAATGTGCCGTGTGGCGATCCGTGAAGCAAAAGGGCGCCTGGTATTTATATCAGGGCGTGCCGCTAGTAGTCGTGCGTGAAAAAAATGGATACCATAGTATTGTGGCGAAAACAAAGTGTTTCTGACTGTGGTTTACACAACGCCGGAGTGTTTGCCAGGCGAAACGTAAGTTTCCGTTGCGCTTTTTTGGGGAATTTGGCATTTCGGTATATACTTGCCTGCATGTCATAGTTTCACGCACGGCTTCCCGCGGTCGCTGGAGAATTTTCGGGCGTTTGCGAAACGAGGCGTGGGGAGAGCCTTGTTGCACGATCAGCCACTCCGGCGTAGTATTGACTCGCTGATGGCTCCGAGTTTCGAAAAGCAGTTTGCGCAAGCGCGTCAGCCGTGTTTGTGCCGTGGATTATTGCGACTCGCATTCTTGTATATGCACCTTCGGTGCAGGTGGTCTGGAGTTTGCGCGTCGGTGGTTCAAGAGAGCGAAGACGCCGTACCGGCTTTATTGCCCTTGAAGGAGAAGAATAAAATTTGCTGGGGTTTAGCTCTGGTTCACCCTAGTTGAACTGCGAAAGCAATTGAGCGCGTGGTCTCTTCCTCGCTTTGTTATTTCGTTGTTGACTCTCTTTCGCGCTCTCATTGACGACTAGAATCCACTGAGGCGAAATTGTAAATTAGTTTTTGAGGAAAGGAAATGGCGCAGTATCTGTCTCACATATCTCGGCGGACACCTGAACCGTGCCGTAAGGGAAGGGAGGAAGGTGGGAAAGAAAGAAAGGAAGGGGTGCCGTAGTGGAGGTCTCTGGATAATTTCGACCACCTGAGGATCTTTAATGTGCACTGACATTGCACAGCACACGCCTCTTGCGTTTCGCCTCCATCGAAACGCGGCCGCCGCGGTCGCGTTCGAACTCGGGTATTCCGGCTCGGTAGACGAGCGCCTCAACACTGAGCCACCGCGGCGGGTAAAATGTTGTTGTTGTTGTTGTTGTGACTGAGAGAAGGATGAAAAGGAAATTGCACGGGCCTGCCTACTGGCTCGAACCAAGCTACCACCGCTGCCACGTGCGGATTGAGGAGAGTTCAAAGATCAGAGGAAAGAGAAAAGGGAAAGAAACGACGCGCGTCGCAGCGACAACTGCGTCCACCGGAGCGGACGCTGCTGAAAAAAAAAACAGATCAGCGGCCGAAGCCGCGCTCGCCGAAGCGAGAACGGATACTCCACAACATGCGGCGGGTTGTTGTTGTTGTTGTGACTGAGAGAAGGATGAAAAGGAAATTGCACGGGCCTGCCTACTGGCTCGAACCAAGCTACCACCGCTGCCACGTGCGGATTGAGGAGAGTTCAAAGATCAGAGGAAAGAGAAAAGGGAAAGAAACGACGCGCGTCGCAGCGACAACTGCGTCCACCGGAGCGGACGCTGCTGAAAAAAAAAAACAGATCAGCGGCCGAAGCCGCGCTCGCCGAAGCGAGAACGGATACTCCACAACATGCGGCGGGTTGTTGTTGTTGTTGTTGTGACTGAGAGAAGGATGAAAAGGAAATTGCACGGGCCTGCTACTGGCTCGAGCCAAGCCACCACCGCTGCCACGTGCAGATAGAGAAGAGTTAAAAGAGCAGAGGAAAAAGAAAAAGGAAAGAAAAGACGCGCGTCGCAGCAACAACTGCGTCCGCTAGAGCGGACGCTGCTCAAAAAACAGATAAGCGGCCGAAGCCGCGCTCGCCGAAGCGAGAACAGATACCCGCTCTCGCCGAAGCGATAATTACGACTTCGGCGGGTTGTTGTTGTTGTGTTGTTGTGACTGAGAGAAGGATGAAAAGGAAATTTCACGGGCCTGCTACTGGCTCGAGCCAAGCCACCACCGCTGCCACGTGCAGATAGAGGAGAGTTAAAAGATCAGAGGAAGGAGAGAGAAGAAAGGAAAGACGCGCGTCGCAGCAACAACTGCGTCCGCCGGAGCGGACGCTGCTCAAAAAACAGATAAGCGGCCGAAGCCGCGCTCGCCGAAGCGAGAACAGATACGAACCGCTTCGGCGGGTAAACAGGCGAAGCGCATATATATATATACCCCCCCCCCCGTGAGGCGACACCTCCTTTCCCTCTACCCCAGCGGAGCACATCTGGTGCAACGGCAGCGGCGTCAACGGTGGCGCCATCTGTTGAAGCGCGGCTGCGGCGTTGCTAGGCAACGGCGGCTCAAGGTCGTTCGTGGGCCACGGCATACGGCTGAAGTGAGGCCACGCGACGAGCCGAGCTGGCTGGGGTAGTGTTTCTTTCGCAACAAAAATGAAAACAAACGCTGCATCGTGTGATCACAGTGTGGAACCTTTCTGCTCCACTTACAATGCTGGCTGTTTAGCAATACTCATGTGAAGCATACAAGAAAAAAAGTTCTTACGAACCAATGGGTCACTGATACGACGTGTTATGCACAATATGAACGATGTGCCTCTTTCCACAGTTTGATTACGCGCAGATAGCGGAAATGCCTTTTTTAAGGGGCATAATGTGCTATTACAAAGCCAGTTCGGTTTTACCACTGGTCGTGGCGCACAACTTGCTTCAGTGGAACTTTCAGATTCCTGAATGATGAGGTAGATCAAGGCGAGCTCGCGTCCGCACTGTTCCTTGATGCAACGGAGGCCTTTGATTCAGCTGAAGTGGCTGAGTTTTAATCGTATCGATTTCGCGGCCCTTCCTGGCTCTCATTGCCGATTACCAGCCACTCATTACCAGCCAACTTATTCATATAAATAAGGGTGCACAGCAAGTACCATTTTGGCTCCATTTTTGTTTCACATTTGCATTCATTTTGGCATTTCTTTTTTCATTTCTTCAAGGCAATGCAAGCATTTCCAGCGAGGTGAAACAAAAGAAGCCAACTGCTCTCCTGACTGGGTCTTAGCCTCGCCGGGCGCAGCAAAAGCGATAATATTTAAGAACGGAACGTCAGCTCATACAAACAACTGATCTTTATGCAAATGATCTGAGTGATTGTGTTTCTAATTTTCGTGTACGTATTTCAATTATCCAATGACACGCTTTTAGTGCCTCGTCATGCTGAGTTCACCATCGCTGCTGCGCCAGCCTCAAAGAAGGTTGTCAAACTGTTGGAAAATAGTTTTGCTATAATTTGATATCCGTCAGCAGAAAGAAAAGCCAGCTCGTATGTTTTCGCAACCATTAAAAACATATTCCGGCCATTACCCCTGTATTCATGCATATGCCCGCGTGTCGGGACTGTGATTGACTGCAACTCGTGTGAAATACTATGGTGTTTTTTATGATTGCAACGTGTCCTGAAATCGCCATTCTGAGTACGTTTGCACGAAGCTACGTAAGATTGCCTGCCTTATGAACGCTATTAAATCACTTGGAATGTGTTTTGTACGCAAGCATATTGTTCATGCCTTGGTGTATAGTTCTCTCCGCTATGGCCTGCTTTTGCTTCTGTGGGAACTTTTTGAAGAAAAAATTTCATTTTGTTTTTTATAATATTTTAACTTCGGTGAGGTACAGTTTGTTTCCTGATCCCAGTGTAAGCCCGTACGCTATCCTAAAAAAAATACCCTACTTCAAGTTATATTGACACGTTAAAGAACCCCACATGGTCCAAATTAAACCGGAGTTCTTCGGCGTCCTTCAGCGGCCTAAGTGCTGTTTCGAGATGTTGAACCCCACAATTCAGAATTTAATGTTGGTTAAGAGGCGCCAGAAGGTGACAGAACACGAAGGACGCTGGTTGAAGCGACACCATTCCTCTGTCAAGAAAAAGACAGCTTATGTATGAGGCAAACCCCACTTACACTGTATGCAGCTGATAATGAATTTTTTTCCAGAGTTTATCACATCCGCTTTGATGAATTTTGGTGCCCTACGCGCGTATTCACTGTGTGACGGTATATACCGGGTGTTGTGACAATATACGAGTCCATACAAGTTTTTGAAACCCAGAAAAAGTGCTTTTGGAAAGCACTGCAGCACGAAGAAATCCGCCGCTTTCTTCCGCACAAAACCGAAACGCGGTGCTTGAGGTACGCAGGAAGTTGAGTGCAAACGCAACGTCCGCAGGTGACGTGTTGCAATAGATTCTTATAGCATAGCGCGTACCGCGTACCGCGTACCGCATACCGCCACTAAACACGTGCTGAAAGGTCCCGACGCGCAAGGAGCGCGCGCTGTCGACGAGAACGTGTAGTGTCAACTGGCGCCCTCAAGGCAATCTGCGCATGCGCAGTGACGGCTCGCGGTAAGCGGTAGCGGTACGCGCTGTGCTGGGATCTTTAACGTGTTGTTGTTGTGACTGAGAGAAGGATGAGAAGGAAATTGCACGGGTCTGCCAACTGGCTCGAGCCGAGCCACCACCGCTGCCACGTGCAGATAGAGGAGAGTTAAAAGATAAGAGGAAGATGGGAGAGGAAAGGAAAGACGCGCGTCGCAGCAACAACTGCGTCCGCCGGAGCAGAAGCTTCTAAAAAAGAGATAAGCGGCCGAGAGAGAGAAACAACATTATTGCCATAGATTGGCGGGATTTAGGGCAGGTGGGCTTGGTGTGGCCCCCAGGTGGGGGCGACTTCCTGGGCCCACGAAATGAGTGCCAGTTGGATGCTCTTGTCTGGCCTTCTGAGGAGTTGGTTCCATCCGTCTTCGGAGGGAGCTGGCAGTAAGGTTCGAGGGGGCGGATTTCCCCGGCAACCCCAGAGGATGTGCGCCTGGGTGGCGATTTCTCCCTGGTAACAATTTTGGCAGACGGGGTCGTATTCCCCGTCTGTGATGAGTGAAAGTCTAGAATGGCTAAGGATGGAGTGTGTCTGCAACCTGCGGAGCAAGGTGGCTTGCGCTCGAGTCAAGTCGGGGTGTGGAGGCGGGAACTGGCGTCTGATCTCTCTGTAGAGGTTGGTAATTTCGGCAAAGGTCTGGGGAGCCTCGGCAAGAGCGTCTGGGTCCGTGGGGCCGGCCGCCCGGTTAGTTAGTCATCGGGCTAGTCGGTCGACCCCTTCGTTTCCAGAGTTTCCCGCGTGGGCGGGTACCCAGACCAGGTTGATCTTATGGTCGGGAGTGCAGCCGCGAAGGATGCGTGCAGCGGGGTGGCAGATAAAAAATGCCGAGTAATTTTGTATCGCTATTTTGGAGTCGCTGAAGGATGTGCGCGTACGTGGTCAGCGATGGCCAGCGCGATGGCGGTTTCTTCTGCCGCTGTCAGAGAGTGAGCTACTACTGTGGCGGCCGTGACGAGAGTAGATTGTGGCGTGGTTGCACAAGCCACGTATGTGTTTGCACTTTGCCGTGCAGCATCTACGTATATTGCGTGTTCGTAGGCAATCTAGTGCTTGGGCTTTCAGCTGACGGCGCGTATCATGGCGGCCAGGTAGCATGTTTTTGGGGACTGGTTTTATAACTAGGCGGCTATAGACCGCTATCGGAATGGGCGTCGTGGGGTGGGCGTCGCCTATGGGGTTGATGTTGAGACGGTCAAGTATGAGCCGCCCGTGTTTAGTGCGGGAGAGGCGGTGGATTTGGGCGGTCTTGTGTGCCTCTATGAGTTCTGTGAGCGTGTTGTAGATGCCGAGTTGGAGGAGGTGCTGTGTGCTGGCGTACTGAGGTAGCCCCAGTGCCGCTTTGTACGCTGAACATATTGTCACGACCAGAGGAGCCGTGAAGGTAGACGTCGGGAAGAACCCAAGACCGGGAGCCTTCTTTTAATTATGGAGCCAGCTTCCACGACACAGAACAGAACAGCGCGCCACGAGAGCCCACCGCCGCTTCGTCGTCGTCTTCGACTCAGCGCGGAGGCCGCGCGGCGCGTTAGGCGCGTGGCATTATTCCCCCCCGCGAAAGCAAACATCGTCTCGATGTGGAATGGGGTATGTACAGTGAGGGGAGGAAGAACGAAAAAAAAAGACTGGGGGTGAGGTGAACTATACAGTGCGCGCTAGATGACATGCAGGGAGAGTCAAGTTCACACGTGGGGTAAGGGGAAAAGGTACGAAACAGCGTGAACACAGCGCTCAGTCACGCGAAAAGTACGGCTTTAAGCGCACTACATGCACGATTTCAGGCCGTTGACGCTGAGGGCCGGCGACCACAGTTCCATGGGGGACAACCTCGTAGTTGACGCTGTTCAGGCGACGCAGGACTCTGTACGGGCCAAAATACCTATTCAAAAGCTTTTCGCACAATCCCTTGTGGCGCAGTGGTGTCCACACCCACACGTGGTCGCCCGGCTCGTAGTGCACGTCCCTGTGCCGAAGGTTATAGTGTCGGGCATCGGCGGATTGCTGGTCCTTGATGTGCAAGCGGGCCAGCTGACGGGCCTGCTCTGCTTGCTCCACGAAGTGGCCAGCTTCATGGGGAAGCTCTGCGTCGCCGTACGGCAGCATGGCGTCTAGCATCATGCGGACCTCTCTGCCATACACGAGACGGAACGGGGTGAACTGGGTGGTTTCCTGCGTCGCGGTATTATATGCGAAGGTGACGTACGGCAAGACCTCATCCCAGGTTTTGTGTTCAACGTCGACGTACATCGAGATCATGTCCGCCAATGTTTTGTTGAGCCGTTCCGTTAGACCATTGGTTTGGGGATGATAAGCTGTTGTTGGTCGATGAGCAGTATGGCTAAGCGCTAAGATGTCACGTAGGAGTCGGGCTGTAAACGCCTTGCCTCGGTCAGTAATGATGGCCGATGGGGCGCCGTGTCTAAGCACGATGTCGTGCATAAAGAAGTGGGCAACTTCGGCGGCAGTACCTCGCGCAAGGGCCTTCGTTTCAGCGTAGCGGGTCAAGTAGTCTGTGGCGACTACGAACCACTTGTGGCCGGACGACGAGAGAGGAAATGGCCCCAGAAGGTCCATGCCGACTTTGTCGAAGGGTATTTGTGGCGGCTCGATGCACTGAAGCAGTCCAGGAGGCTTGAGCGCGGGTTTTTTCCGCCGCTGGCATTGCCGGCATGTCCGGACATAATGCTTGACACTTGAAGTTAGGTTGGGCCAGTAATAGTTCTGCCGGATTCGGGATAAGGTGCGGGTAACTCCAAGGTGGCCGGAAGTCGGTTCATCATGGCAGGCAAGGAGGACTTCATCCCGCAGATCAGACGGTATGACGAGCAGGTAAGTTGTCGGACTTGAAGTAGAGTTCTTTTTATAAAGCACCCCTCTCCGCAGGCAGAACGACGATAGTCCACGAGCTAGGTTTCGTGGTATTTCAGGGCACCCACCTTCGAGATGTTCGATGAGCAGACGGAGCTCGGCGTCGGCACGCTGTCTGGAAACGAGCTCAGATGTGCTGACCGCTCCAAGGAAGCTATCATCGTCGGTGGTGTCTTGCGGAGGAGGTTCGACGGGAGCGCGTGACAAGGTATCAGCGTCGGTGTGTTTCCGGCCTGACTTGTAGGTGACGGTGAAATCGAATTCCTGCAGGCGTAATGCCCAACGTGCTAGGCGGCCGCAAGGGTCCTTTAAACTTTTCAGCCAGCACAGCGAGTGGTGGTCGGTGACATACTCTGCGATGTCTTGAGGGCGCTCTCCAGGGCGTGGACGGGGGCTGTCGACAGAAAAACCGCGTAGTCCCATTGCGCGATAGGGGCACCGCCGGTAGAGATGGCCGGCCTCACCACAGTGGTAGCAGAGCGGGCGTTGATCCGGAGTGCGCCAGAGGTCAGTCTTCCGCGGTGCATGGCGCCGATCCGCCCAGTAAGGAGTCGGCTGGGCAGAGTGCACCGCGACCAATGGTGCGGTGTAAGGCGAAGGCCCAGGAGATGGGGCCGCGCGGCGCACGACGTCCGCGTACGTGACTGGCTGGACAGGAGTCGGGTACGGCGCGGGATCGTATGGGGTCGGTTGCGGCGCCGGCACAGCTGCAGCGTCTTGTGCCCTGAGTGCCTGTCGGACTTCCTCGCGGATGACGCTGGTGACGGAATCGACGCGAGGGGCAAAGGTGGCTTGAAGGTGCTGCAGCTCCTCGCGGACCACGGAACGGATGAGTTCGCGAAGGGAGTCCGGATTCGTCCTGGGATCATGGTCGAACCGGTCCAACGTTGATAGAGTCGACGTTTGGCGCAGTTCCCGGTCGTACTGATGGGATCTTTGCCGCAGCAATTTCTCCATGTGCACGGCGTCGGCCAGGAACTCCGCGACGGTGTTGGGCGGGTTCCGCACGAGGCCGGAAAAGAGCTGGTCTTTTACGCCGCGCATCAGGTGCCGCAGCTTTTTTTCTTCAGGCATCCTTCAGTGCAGTCCTTGCTTCATCGCTTGCCGTCACGTAACATTTGGTGTAAGGTGCAGGGGTACCTTCTTCATCCCGGTCCCGGAGCTTAGGAGCCTGCTGTACACCGAGGTCTTCTGTGGAGATCTCACGGCTTCGCACCTTCCGGCGCTTCCCCAGCCTGCCAGGTATACCCCGCACCTCCACCAGTGTCACGACCAGAGGAGCCGTGAAGGTAGACGTCGGGAAGAACCCAAGACCGGGAGCCTTCTTTTAATTATGGAGCCAGCTTCCACGACACAGAACAGAACAGCGCGCCACGAGAGCCCACCGCCGCTTCGTCGTCGTCTTCGACTCAGCGCGGAGGCCGCGCGGCGCGTTAGGCGCGTGGCAATATAATGCTGTTCACAGCTTCCTCGTCCTTCCGGCGGAGGTGATAGTAGGGGTAGGAGTAGACTATCCTGCTAATGAGGAAATCTTGCGTGAGCCGACAGAGGTCATCCTCCTTCATACCTCTGCGGCGGGTGCTGATGCGGCGGATAAGGCCGTTGATCTGATTGGCTGTGGTGCGGAGGCGCTGAATGGCCTCGGAGTTTTGCGTGTTGTTCTGTATTAACATACCCAGAACGCGGATGGTGCGGACCGGAGGTATGAGATGTGTGTCGACTTGAAGCACAATAGGTTCTTGCGGGTCGGGGACGGGCAGGCGAGCTCGTCTGTCCCTGATGACTAGTAATTCGGACTTCGTGGAGGAGCATGTGAGCCCGTTCGCCTGTACAAAGGAGTGTACTTTATCGATTGCTGTTTGGAGGAAGTTTTGGATTTCCCCGTCAGAGCCAGAGTTGGTCCACAGGGTAATGTCATCGGCATATATTGAGTGTTTAATGTGAGGTATCTCTTCCAGGAGCGGAGGGAGGCCTCTCATTGTAGTGTTGAAAAGGAACGGAGATAGGACTGCTCCTTGTGGTGTTCCTCGGGTGCCTAGTGTGATCTTCTCGCTGTGGAGGTCTGCAATGTGAAGTTCTGCTGTACGGTTATGAAGAAATTTGGCGATGTAGTTGTAAGTGCGAGTGCCTACATTCATTTGTGAGAGGTTTGCCAGGATGGAAGCATGTGACACGTTGTCGAAAGCCTTGCTGACATCTAGGCTTAGGATGGTTCGTGTAGCTCGGATGGGTCTCGGACCGAGGATGTCGTGTTGGATTTGCCACATAATGTCTTGAGTGGAGAGGCCGGTCCTGAAGCCGATCAAAGTGGGGGGAAAAGGGTCCTCTTGGTGTACGTGAGTATGGAGTCTATTGAGTATGACGTGTTCCATGACCTTTCCCAGGCAGGACGTGAGCGAGATGGGCCGAAGGTAGCCCAGCTCGAGTCGTTTGCCTGGCTTAGGTATGAAAATCACTTTGGCATGCTTCCAAGTGTCTGGAAGGCGACCCTCATGCCAGTGTTGGTTGAAGAGGTCCGTGAGTGCCTCGACGGACTGATCTTCGAGGTTACGAAGCATCTTGTTGGTTATGTGGTCGTCGCCAGCGGCCGCGGTGGTTTTAATCTGGTTGAGGGCGGCGCGGACTTCTCCTGCCGTGATGTCGGCGTCCATGTTGGTGTTCTGAGCACCCGTGTATCCTGAAGGGATGGGAATTTCAGTGGAAGTATTGATATATTTGTCTTTCAGGGTAGCGAGGAGTTCCTCATTTGTTCCCTGAAAAGCGTGTATGACACGGGTGAGGTTCTTGTGAGATGTGGATTTGGTGTGAGTTTGGTCCAGTAGATGTCTGAGCAAGAACCACGAGTTTTTGCATCCTAACTGGCCGTTAAGACGGTCGCAGGTTTGATGCCATTGCTGCTGACTCAGTTTGATGGAGTAAGCTTCGATCTCTCGCTCGAGGCGAACGAGACGGAGCTTGAGGGGTCGATTGTGTTTTTGGCGGAGCCAGCGAGCGCTAAGACTGCGCTGGGCCTCCCACATGTGTATGAGTTTGGCGTCGGGAGAGGTGCCATCCTCGTCCTGGGTAGTCGTGGAGGTGGCATTGGCGGTGTCTTCGAGCAGCGAGTTTGTCCATGTGTCCAGGTCGTCTATGGGGGCCGAAGTGCGTTTGGCGCGCACGTATCGGAAGGTGTCCCAGTTAGTGTGCCTGATTGTTCGGTTGGGGGCTTTGCTGTGTGTAGCCGTGAAGGTTGTGCTGAGAACATAGTGGTCGCTACCTATGTTCATGCCGAGGTTTTCCCAGCGTGCGTCTGGGATGTTGCGGGCGAAAGTGAGATCGGGGCAGCTGTCCTGTGTGACACTGTTTCCAATGCGAGTAGGCCTGTCGGGGTCTAGGAGTAGTGTCAGGCTTAGTGTTTGGGCTGTCTCCCACACTTTGGCTCCCTTACGACCGCATGCTTTGCGGGGGTAGCCCCACTCGGTATGCGGCGCACTGAAGTCACCTAAGATGAGTAGCATCCCTGTTTGTGCAGTCGCGCAGGCCTTACGAACGAGGGTTGCCACTCGTGTGCTTTTGTCGCTAAGGGGGCTGTAGACGTTGAGGATGTGGAGCGGGGCTTGTGAGCGGCTGTTCGGTAGGACCTGTACGAAAGTGTGCGCAACCTCGGGGTAACTAAGGTCTATATGATTAGCTGCTAAATTTCGGTGGACCAGGATGGCGGTGTTGGGCCGGTGGACTGGTGTCGTTTGTTGGTTATATGCGGCGTAGCTGGTAAGTTTCGTGTCCATGTAGGTTTCCTGAAGTGCGATGATGTGGGGGGTGTGCAGCTGGGCCTGCAGGGTGTGCTCCAAGGCTCGCCGATTCGCCTTGAAGCCCCTGCAGTTCCATTGCCAAACTGTGAAGGGGGAGCTAGCCATCGCGTTTCCCGTAGGGTTCGGGGCGCTGTGATAGCGCGAAGGGTGATTTAAGAATGCCGCCTGCACGTGAGCGCGCGGTTGCACTCTCCGATGTGGCGACATGTAATAATGGGTGCTGGGTAGTTAGGAGGGGTTGTCGACTTCAAGGGGGTTGCGGATGTCGGGGGATTCGTGAGGGTATCGAGCCTGGCATGAAGGGTTTGGATGTTGGCTGCCATTGTGGCGCAGCTTTCTACTAGACGGTCAATGGTGGGGGCGAGTCGAAGGAGGGCACCCACGAATTGGGCTATTCGCGTATCAGCTGCCTCGAATTTGGCATCTATGTCTGCTTGTGAGGAGGGGGGAGGTGCTTTACACTTCGTGTGCTTAGACTGCTCAGTGTCCATGCGTGGATCACCTACGGGGTCGGATGTGGGAGCGTGAGCCACCTGCTGCGGTTGCAATTTGGGGTTTGCCTGTGCTGATTCTAGGCTATGAATTTTAGCGTTTGCTTTGGCCAATTGTAGCTGTAATTCCTTGACCATGTCTGCCAGCTCCCTTACCTGTGAATCTGGTGGAGAAGCGGTGACTTGTGCAGGAGTCTTCCATCCAACTTGTTTGGCTGCTTTGATCTCCGGCCGGGCTTGAGAGCTGGCCCGAGAGCTGCGTGAGGCGGATGTGGAACGGCTGCGAGTGCGGCTGGAAGGGCTGTCGCTGCCAAGCGGGGGGAAGGAGCCGTCCCGCAGTAGGTTGTGGTCGCCGCGTTTGCGGTCTCGGGACCGGGACTGGCGTCCGGGAGTTGGAGCCGGTATCGGTGTCAGTGACCGATGGGGAAGACTTGGGCCGAGTGGAGGACGTGAACCGGTATTTGCAGCTTCTGCTGCCTGTAGGGTGGGCATGCACCTTTGCAGACGATACATGAGGCTTGGCACGTGGGCGGTTGGCCAGCTGGAGGAGGGTCATGGGCTGCGCCACAGCGTCGGCAGGTTGATTGTCGCGGGTGGGGGCACACATCCGCCCTGTGGCCTAGCTTCCGGCAGTTGAAGCATGCCTCCGGACGGCTTTTGTAGGGGAACACCTCAAAAGTGAAGTCGAGATACCTCACGTAGCGGGGTAGCTTGGCATTAGCGATAGTCACCACGAAATGTCGTGTGCGGCCCATGCGGCGTGCGGCGACTACGGGGAGATCGGGGTTTCGAGTTTGGAGCTCAGCGAGGATCTCAGCGTCGGTCTCGTGACTGTAGGCTCTATATATGATTCCTCGCACGGAGTCATCGGGGCTGGGGCGTACGTGGCTACCAGGATGGCGTTGGAGTCAATGGTTAAAGTTTGTATTTTAGCATACAGGAACGCCCGTTCTTTTTCCGGTGTGCTGATGGTGACAGTGTTGTTTGTGGGGTGGATGCGGACTTGGTCAGCGGTGATTGCAAGGCGGCCGTCGATCTTGGCGGCGTTGTAGATGGCCATCGCCAATTTGGCCGGGCCGACTGCGTTGAGGTCGACGGTATTTTGCGGTCGGAAGACGATTTTGTAGTCCTCTGTAGGCAGGCGAGGAAGTGGTCGTCTTTTAGTCGGCGGTGGTGGACGGCCGCGGGGTCGTTGGTCTGACAGGACAGTGGTGGCTGCGTGCGTTTGGGTGGTGGCCGGCGGCGTTGCCGGTGGTGGCAGGCGTCTGTAGCGGCGTTGCATTTCGAGTGCCGTCCAAGTGCCATCGGCCAGCTCCGCGGCGGTAACATCCGTGCCGGTGACTGTGTACTGCATCTTTAAATGCAGCTAGGGAAGCGCCGTCGAGGCGAAGCGGGCGTCGCCGCCGCAGGTGGGGGCAGAGCACGCACTAGGCGTGCTGAGCCGTTAGGCCTAGCTTCCGCGGTCGGACGTGGCCGGAAATCGGCCGTAAAGTTGAAGGCACTCGCCTGAAAGTGCTTAAAAGTCCCACAGGTGACGCCGGATGGGTGGCGGGCCGTCCTGTGAAAAATTGGTGGCTGTAAATAGCCGGAAACTGGTGAAATCGCCGGAAAATCGCAGACCGCATATAAGATGCGTCCGCTCGCTCCGAGCGCAGTCGGCGTTACTTCTGTGCCCCATAAGCGGCCGAAGCCGCGCTCGCCGAAGCGAGGACAGATACTCCTAATTAACTTGCTATGTCAGTGCACGTTAGAGATCCCCAGGTGAATTGAAAATTGGTTTTTGAGGAAAGCAAATGGCGCAGTAATTGTCAGGAATGTGGTAGTGAAAGAAGAAAGGATGGTTGGTTTACGTGGACGTTATGGGGACGTGTGTTTAACAAATCAGTCGAAAATGTTTTACTTTGTCGAAGCACCGTTAGAAGGGCGACCGACTCGCGCCATCGCAAGCCGCGGCGGTGCCACCACCGGCGCCCAACTCCTGCGCTCTCCGATAGGAGCGCAACAGGTACTTTTTGACGTCACGCCGAAGAGAAGGGCGACCGACTCGCGCCGTCGCAAGCCGCGGCGGTGCCACCACCGGCGCCTAACTCCTGCGCTCTCCGCTAGGAGCGCAACAGGTGCTTTGTGACGTCACGCCGAAGAGAAGGGCGAGCGACTCGCGCCGTCGCAAGCCGCGGCGGTGACACCACCGGCGCCTAACTTCTGCGCTCTCCGCTAGGAGCGCGATTGTGGCGCTACGCTGAAGAGATTAGGCTCGACTCACGTCGCTAGAAAGCAGTAGCTGTGCCAACCACCAGCGGCTTAACATTGCTTCGCGATCTCGCGCCGTCCGTGTGCGACGGCGGTGCACATGAACGGCGGCCTGACTGGACTGGATTGCACTGGACTGGATTGGATTAGAATAGATTAGATTACATTGGAATGGATTGGATTGTATAACAGATGCATCGCCACAAGCACCACCACCAGCTACACTACCAGCTGAACCATGGCGTAGGTACGCATATTGCTTTCGCAATTACCGGGCTTCACCAAGCTAAGCCACAGCGAATTTTCTCACGATTCAGCTCTTGTGGATACTGTTTGCCCTGAGTGAGGACAGGCCTTCGGGAAGATGAAACAGCTAGGCTTGTAGGAGAACTGTACATTGACAAGTTTCTATTGCGCACTACTAGAATTTACTGCAGAACACTTTGTGCAGAGGTCGAGGGCCATGTAGGTGGTGGTTCTCCCAGAACTCTCATTTGAAGTCTGAGGAGTTGGGGTCGTGGAACTACGAGGTCTGTTAGAAAAGTATCCGACTTTATTTTTATTTTTTTTTTTTTTTGCGAACACCTGATGGATATGAGACAAGCGCGCTTGCATCAGGCGACCTTGAACCTTCATGCGCATGCATGAATTTTTTCCCGCCTGCCGATAGCGTCAGTCGCTGGGAAGCAGCGTTTGAGTGAGGCAGTGTGCAGTGCTCTCGTCGGTTTTTTATTGCGAGGAAAATGGCAGAGTGAAAGGAGCAGCGCTACTGCAACAAATTTTGCCATAAACTTGGCGACAGCCGAGTGGAAACCATTCGAAATATTCAGACGGCTTTCCGTGAAGATGCTATGAGCAGCACACAGTTTAAGCAGTGTTACAATTGTTTTAAAGATGGCCGCACATCGGTGGAGAACGAGCCACGCTCCAATCGGCCACCAACATGCCAAAATGACCAGGTCATTGCCGAACTGAACGCTATGGTGATGCGGGACTGTCGCGTGACTATCCGAGAAATTGAGGAAGAGGTGGACATGAGCAATTTCTCCGCACATTCCATTATCACCGAAGATTTGGCCATGGAGAGAGTTGCGGCGAAATTCGTGCCGAAGCTGCTCACGGTGGAGCAAAAGCAGCTTCGTGTTGAAGTCTCACAGGACATGCTGTATTCCGCAAACAGTGACCCCGACTTCATCAACATCATAATCACTAGTGACGAGTCTTGGGTGTACAGGTACGACCCGGAAACCAGATCCCAGTCGTCAGAGTGGAAGCATTCCACGTCACCAAGACTTAAGAAGGCCCGCCAATTGCGCAGCAATGTGAAAGTGATGCTGACTGCTTTCTTTGACACCCTCTGTGTGGCAGACCACGAGTACGCACTCTACAGGGTCAAACAATGACCAAAGAGTACTACAGGGATGTCCTCCGTTGCCTACGTGATGCTGTGCGGCGCAAGAACCCGGAGCTGAGGTCAACAGGAAATTGGCGCACCCATCGCGCCAATGCTCCTGCACATTCCTCGCACTCGAATCAGATTTTTTGGTGAAAAACCAGACTCCTGTAGTTCAACAGACTCCTTACTGTCCTGATATGGCCCCTGCGATTTCTGGCTGGTTCCCAAAATCAAAAGGCCATTGAAAGGAGCGCGATTTCAGGCAAAGAAGAACATTATGGCTGCAACGACAGCTGAGCTAAACTCCATTCCGAAAAGGGCCTTTTCGGAATACTTCCCACAATGGCAGCACCGCTGGGAGAAGTGTGTGGAGTCCCAAGTAGACTACTTTAAAGATGACTAGGTTTGCAACGCTCCAGTTATGCAAGTTTTTTTTCAACGGCCAAAGGTCGGATACTTTTCTAACAGACCTCGTATAAACACGGCACGACAAGCAAAACGGTGAGACAAAGGAACACTCAACTTGACGTATATGCGCAGTGTCCGCTAGCAAACATACTATGGCGGAGCGGCAGAAAGGCTCTGATGAGCATTGTTTAGTGTTTACTGCAGATATATATGATATACAATCCGCCTCCCGCTGATCGTTAGCAGAGGCGTCACGTGCAGGGGCACGGCGCGCCGTTCGATATATCGTATGTTCCGATGAACAGGAATTCGATAAACGCGAATAGTGCTAACCTTTTGCATGGGATTTTCAACGGGGTGTTCCGGCCATTCGATACAATTCGAATTCATGATTGATCCATACTCCCGATAGTATTCCGCGCAAACATGGCCTCCGAGAAGTTTTCCCAGTTTCCGATCTCGGAGCCCATATGACGCTACGGCTACGCGCTAGCATACGTTAAGGGGCGCTATTAATTTTATCACTTTTACCCAGCTAAAGCGAACTAGCAGAGCTGCAGGTTTGTCCTCCTATAGTTCTCATCCGGGTTATGAGCGAAAGCCGCCATTTTGCGCGCAGGTGCCATGCTTGCTGCGGAGATTGTAAACTGGTTCTAGCTCAATCCGCCTATTTTAGGCTGGCTAGTTCGCTTTATTCTCACAACGCAGTGAGACCGCTCTTTAGTAGCGCCCGCGTCACGAAGACCTATTTAAACGACTTATCAACGCATACTCCTCCCTGTGTGGATGGGTGGCGCCATCTATTACAAACCTCACAAGTCCACTCTGTTGCGCTTTCAACGCAAAACTTCCCATGAGATTGAGCGTTCCAGATACGAAAACACTTTTAAAATGTGCACTCGGGGGGAAAAGAATGACTGCAAAGCACGAGGACAGCGAGTGAACTAACGGACTTCTATGAGCAGCTGAGTGCTGAACTGTGCCAATGTGCTGGCTTCTCTAGAATGCATGGATGCTTTGGAGCCACGAGGAAATCAAATGCTAAACTCTGGCTCCCGTAAGGTGCCTATGTGCGAACTCAAACTATTAACAATTAACAGCACTATTAACAGTGGCAGGCATTGGAATTGCCCGGTGGTATGGAGGGTCTAACTTCTCGAAGCTGTATGTACGCGATGACGGACGGTATAGTTGAGGGCGCCGGATTAATTTTGACCAACCAGGCCAACAACGCAGTGGCGGCGCAGCCATACACCTAAGCCGCCGGAGGCGCACTACTCTGGAGCGTTTTTTCCAGGGATTAAAATGGTTTCCTGTGTGTTAGTGCACAAAAACTTTGCTGACACTGAAAGTAGGGAACAAGGGAAGGCTTAAAGAGGCTCTGAAAGGGGCTCTAAGAAAGTTGCGGTATGCCTGTGATGTTAAAATACGCCGTTTCACGAATATCCTCTAACAAGAATTTTTTTGATGCGTTTTGCAGAAGCCGAGTTATCTGTAGTAAAAATTTGAACCTCAGAGTCTTCGCGCCTTTCCCTCTCCTCTCGTCACTTTTTGCACGCTGGAAGGTCGGCACTCCTCCGCCGGCTCCACCTCCGGGGGCGGAGCTTCCTGACCCGCTGGAGCTACGCTGGTTGTTGGCCGCGGCCATGGTGGCTGCCTGACGTCAGAAACAATCTAACCAATAGCCATCTCTGAACTGGTACACGCAGGAACGGTGTGAGGGGGGAGGGTGCGAGCATAAAAAAGGGCTCGGAAAGGGCTCGCAAAAATTCGCGCGATTGCGAGTTCTCTGATGCGTGTAGAAGTGTATTATTTGGCTCCACGTTCATGACAACACAATGCAGTGATTGAGCGAGTAGTGCTCTCCTTCGGAGGTGTTTCAGAGTCCCTTTTAAAGAATTTGAATACATAGACGGCGTAGACCTCAGCGGCGGCTTTTTTTTATCCGGTACAGCGACTCTCAACTGATAACAGCTGCAGCAGAAAGCAACGACTTCCATCAAGCAAAACTGTTGAATCGTCAACTTGATTTTACCTGTCAAAAGCCTTAGTTCCTTGCTTGCTACCATACTTTGCACAGACTGATTTGTACAAATGTAAACTAATTTTTAACAACCCAAAGCGACACATGGGCTACAAGGGAGATGGTAGTGAAAGGCTGCAGCTTTAGACCATTCTGGGTACTTTTAGCGTGCAATGACATCACATAGCACAGGGGAGTTTTTGTATTTTGTCTCCATCGAAACACAGCCGCTGGGAACTCGGATGAACCCCGCAACCTTGGAATCGATAGCCACATGCCAGCGCCACTGAGCCCCCACAGTGGGTACATCATTGAAGTGACTGACTTTGTGAATCAGCTGCTAAGGAAGCAATTAAATCCGGTATATTTTTCTTTTTTTTTAGCATACCACTTTGCTTTGAGCATTCCTCATGTGCAATTTTTCAGTTTTGCCCCGCCGCGGTGACTCAGTGGTTACGGCGCTCGGCTGCTGACCCGAAAGACGCGGTATGGATCCCGGCCGCGGCGGCTGACGCTGAGCTCCACAACATTGTAGCTTCTCTCCGGGCACAAAATGAGATGCTACTTGCCAAAATTGAAGCCTTAGAGGCTAAAACAACTCCCCCTCCCCCAAGTAACTCCGACACAGACGCTATGGAGAGCGAGACGGCGGCGACGTCGGCTCTGGAACCTTAACTTGGCGAACTCGAAGCCCGTCTTAATGCCAAATTTGACACCCTGTTGGAGACAGCGATGGAACGCCTCATCGCTAGAGTCATGGAGGCTATCCCCTCTATGATCGCTCAACACGTCGCGACTAACTCCTGCCTTTCTCGCAGAGCCGGTCCTCTTAAGGACGTATCTGGTCGGCCCTCCAGATTGTCCCGCCGAGTAAATGACCTTGACGATGACGAAGACAGCTGCCCCCCTCTAGGTGCTGAGCTTCAGTCCCTGGTATCTGGCTCGGGGACAGCCTCACTTCCACCTCTCACCTCTAAATCTGAGCATGGCGGGACACCCCCGATGTAGGCGCTCCCCCCTTTCCAAATCGGCTTCCCCCATTACGATTACTCAATGGAACTGTCGGGGGCTCCGGTCCCGTTCCAAGCGGGCCGACCTCCGACTTTTCCTTTCAACCTTTGAGCATTTGCCAGCCGTGGTTGCCCTCCAAGAGCCAGGGAAAGGCGCCGCACTAACAAATTATACGACGTTCCAGCAGGACCCCTCGTCTTGTCTATTAGTCCATAGAAATTATACAGCCAACCAGGTCGACTTAGACATTCAACTTGAATACTCCTATGTAATGGTGACCATCCTCCCACTCCGCAAGCAGGATCCACCGCTACACATACTCAATGTATACTGCAATCCGAAATTGCCGAATGTATCATTCGCGGACCTCTTTAGCCGCGCGCTGAGAGTTGCGGGTCGGGACCCCCTCCTGATTGTGGGCGATTTCAACGCTCCCGCTCGGATATGGGGTTACTGTCGTGAAGAAGCGGGGACGCAAGTTGGCGGAGCTTGCGTCAACGCTGGGCCTCACTCTTCACACTGACCCAGTCCACCCAACTCGTATCGGCAACTCCGTGATTAAGGATACCTGTCCGGACTTGACCTTCACCCGCAACATTCAGTATGCAGACTGGGTCAACACCGAGGAAACCCTCGGCAGCGACCACTGCCTCCTGAACACAATGATTAGGACCCATCCTTTAGCGCGACCAACAACGCAAGCCCGACTCCCAGATTGGACCAAGTTCAGGCAAAATTATAACACTACCACACCCATACATGAGCAAGGCTACCAGTCTTGGTCACAACATTTGGTCTCTGGCCTTCGCTCCTCCGAAACTCAAATTCAACTCTCAGAGGCGGTCTCGGATGTGGACAACCACCTGCTCCACCTCTGGGAGGCCCGGCATTGCCTCGTCCGTCGGCGGCGCCGGCAAAAGCACAACCGAAAACTTAAAGCTCGCAACGCCGAGCTCACTCAACGAGCGGCTGAGTATGCGGCCCAACTCGCCGACTCAAACTGGGTGGCCCGATGCAATACGGCCGCGCGGCAAATGTCAATCCGGAACACGTGGCGGATCTTTCGCGCCCTAATTGACCCAACGCAAACACGCATGGAAACTCAAAAACACCTCCAAAGAGCAATACACAGCTTTCAGGGCAACACAACTCAATTGGCGCACAAGCTCCGGGACCTGTACTTGTGCACCACCCAGGACCCCCGCGGGCCGGCGTACTCTTATGCAGGTTCTGAGAACGTTGAGCTGGATCAACCGTTCCAGCTCCACGACCTGAGGGCGGCCCTGGCAAAAATGAAACGCGGCACCGCTCCGGGTCGGGACAAAATTACAGTCAAATTGTTAGCCAACCTCCCCGACCTGGCATACCTGTCTTTATTGAATTACATTAACTCAATCTGGCTTGGGGAAGTGCCACTCCCCATCGACTGGAAGACCGCCCTGGTCACCTTCATTCCTAAAGCTGGCAAGGCCATCAGCACGGACAACCTCCGCCCCATCTCTCTGACTTCCTGTGTGGGCAAACTCATGGAGACGATGGTACATGACAGGTTGTCCGAGTTCATAGAATCCAAACACCTTTTCGCAGACACCATGTTCGGGTTTCGCCCACAAATATCTGCACAGGATGTCCTGCTACAACTAAATCGGGATGTCCTCGACCCCGTCGAATGCCCTCACAATGACAAGGTCGTACTCGCCTTGGATTTGAAGGGTGCATTCGACAACGTTACCCACGAGATCATTATCACCCACCTCTCTCAAACTAACTGCGGCAAAAACGCCTTTCAATACATTCGGCAATTTTTAACCGACAGACAATCTTACATTCGAATCCAGGATAAAGAACATGGCCCTTTTCATTTAGGAACCAGGGGTACACCCCAGGGCGCGGTGCTGTCTCCCCTGTTGTTCAATTTGGCTATGATGCGCCTACCGGCCCAGCTGGGCGCTGTCGCCGGTGTGCAGCATGCGCTGTACGCCGATGACATCACCCTGTGGGCTACACAGGGTTCCCTTGGAGACATTGAGGCCAACCTGCAGTAGGCGGCGACCATAGTGGACCGTTATGCTCGCCGCTGCGGCCTCCAATGCTCCACCCAAAAGTCTGAATTTGTGCACATACGCCCCTCACCAAAGTGCACAGCCAAAATTTCATTGTCTCTTGAGACAGGTCCAATTCCTGAAAATATCGAAGTCCGGGTACTGGGGCTCTTCATACATCAAAACAGACGGTCAGAAACAACATTGGCCAAACTCCGTCAGGTGGGGGACCAGGTAGGCCGCTTGGTCCGCCGGGTTACTAACAAGCGTGGGGGGTTACGATGTAAGAACGCCTTGCGGCTGGCGCATGCATTTGTTACCAGTCGAATTCTATATTCGACTCCATACCTCCACCTGCGGAAGCAAGACGAGGATTCACTCGAAGTCATCCTCCGCAAAATTATTAAGCGGGCTCTGGGCCTCCCCGTGAACACCTCCAACAAGCGCTTCCTGGGGCTGGGCATGGTGAACACATTTCGGGAGCTCCGGGAAGCCCACTTGACCAACCAATACACACGTCTCTCAAAGACATCGTCGGGTCGCCGCCTGCTTGCCCGACTGCACATTCAACACACCACTCTTATGGAAGAGCGCGTACGTATTCCATCCCAGTGGAGATGCGCCCTCCACGTGCGCCCTCTTCCCGCGAACATGAACCGTGAAGACCATAATGGCCGGCGCCTGGCGCGGGCGGAAGCCCTGGCCCGCCACTATGAATCGAAACCCGGCGTATTCTACGTGGATGCCTCCGGCCCCCACCATGGGGGATGGTACACGGCCGCAGTCGTCCACCAATCCAAAACAGTGAACGGCCTTACTTTCCGAGCCCGTGACATAACACACGCGGAGGAGGTCGCCATTGCGTTGGCTGCATCTGATTCCAATTCAAAAACAATTATTTCCGATTCGCGAGGGGCATGTCGGAACGTCGAGCAGGGCTGGGTACCATATCTAGCCTACCGCATTCTCCAAAACAGCGTCTACACCGGGGACCCCGCGCACCGGCGTATCGTTTGGGCTCCTGCTCAAATGGGCCTTGAGGGAAATGAGGCAGCTGACGCCGCCGCCCGCTCGCTCTCTCACCGGACATCCCTCCGACCCCGACGATAAGGAACTCGAATTCACTCCCGCTTACTCCTTTAAAGACATTGTTTTACATTATCAATCTGGCCATGGTCTTTATCCCCGCCCGTGTAAAGGTCTCTCAAAGGCGGAGGAGCGGCTTTTGCTTCGCCTGTATACCAATACTTTGCTGTGCCCGGCAGCTATCAAACACTTCGACCCTTCTTTCTCGGGCAGCTGCCCGCACTGTGCGAAGTCTTCGGACATTTACCACATGGTGTGGGCCTGCCCCTCCAACCCTGCTATCCCCCCTCACCCCAACCCAACCTGGGAGGACTGGGAGGCGACCCTGCTCGGCTGCTCTGACCTGCAGGCCCAACGGGCCTTGGTTGCGCGAGCCCGGGCGGCGGCCGACGCCACTGGGGTCCCGAACTAGGGACCTCCACCTAGTACTTGTAAGGGCTGGCCCCCTCTGGGTCAGCTCATGCAATACCTCCAGTAGTGCATGTGTAAATAAATGTTTTCCACCACCATCACCGAATTTCAATGAAGGCGAAATTCTAGGGGTCCGTGTACTGTGCGATGTCAGTGCACGTTAAACCCCAGGTGGTCGAAATTTCCGGAGCCCTTCACTACGGCGTCCCTCATAGCCTGAGTTGCTCGGGACGTTAAACCCCAATAAACCAATTTTCAAATTTGATTTGAATTCAATTTTTTTCTTCCATCATTATACAATTTGATTCGGATTCGGTTCAAGGAGAAATTTAAATATTAGCACACCCTTAGTATCACCTCAGTGCTGTCTTTCAGCATCCCACTTAGACCCATCAGCCTTTCCCAGTGTGTTGGCGAGCTTCTCTCTATAGCTCATGATCCATTATTGGTTTATTGGGGTTTAACGTCCCACAAACAACTCATGAGGGACGCCGTAGTGAAGGGCTCCGGAATTTTCGACTACCTGGGGTTCTTTAACGTGCACTGACATCGCACAGCACACGGGCCTCTAGAATTTCGCCTTCATCGAAATTCAGCCACCGCGGCCGGGATCGAACCCGCGTCAGTAGCCGAACGCCGTAACCACTGAGCCACCGCGGCGGGGTCATGATCCATTATGGTTCACACCTATTCTACTCAGTATAAAGGCTAGTTACCGCTATGGTAGGGCTAGCATAATGGTAATGCAAGCGCTTTTGGTAACAACATGCTGCGTTCCACCACAGCAACACCATAATTATTTACACAAAGAAAAGCTCTCACAGAGATATCGCAGCCAGACGGGTTTTTCACCAGTATCCCTTTTCCTCAAAGACACGCCATTCCTGTACTACAGTAGCCGACCGATTTTTCGGACTCCAATAAAACTGACTTGCGCGATATTTCCGACTGCACTGAGCAACCGTCGCGCACCTCATAGGAACGTGTAAATTTTCATGGCCGATATTTCGGAATTTGTGGAGTCATAGTTCGATTTTTTGGACTAAAATAGGCGCCGACAATACCGTGGAGATCGCTTTTCAACCTAAAGTTCGTTATTTCGCCCTAATATAGACGCGAGCGGGCATCGCTGTCACAACCAACCCGTTCTCAGCCACCGTAAAAGGCGCCATCTTGGATTTAAACGGAATCATGCGGAATCGGTGGGCGCCATGCATGGTTCTTTCCTTCCTCCATGACGGTACAGTGCACTGTAATGACACGTGCTGACAGAGCGAATCGGACCGGCTTGGAGAGGCTTGTCTATTTGTTTGCCATCGTTGCCATTCGAGATAATCCGCGGCTTGGACGACGCCGCCTGTGGTGCGGGGCAGTAAACGCAGTAGACGGGGGGGAGTGGGACTACATCCGGAGGTGCCAGGTTACCCATTGGTTACCTCTCGATCTTCGCGAGCGTCATAGGCCCCGTGCAAATTGACTGTTCTTGCTTCGCGCAGAGAGTGCATTCATTCGCGGCATGACTGCGGCCGCATTGCACTATCTGGCATCGTGATGTGATAGGGTGTGGACTAGGGGTGTGCGAATATTCGAAATTCTCGAATATAATTCGAATATTATATTTTTACTATTCGTATTCGATTCGAAATCCAAGTATTCGTGTTGTTTCGAATATTCGACCCGACGCGAATATTCGTACCCAGCCGAATATTCTATTGCGAGCACCGGCGTTCATTTCGGTCCGCAAGTCCTATCGACAGAGACATAACAATAAAGCGGCGCCCAGAGCCAAGTGAGAGGGCATTTTTGAGGCTGGAGAAGTCGCTTTAGCTAGAAGGGAACTAATTACTTCTGCCTGACTATGTGGAGCAGCCGGTTTTCCTTCACAACCTTTTATGTTCATCCCAGCAACGCGCTTTTTTGCTTATGGCAAGCTAGCCATAACCAATTCTGAGTACTAGCCATCGTCTCTGATATTTCCACTCCTCTAAGATTAATGTTCGAGACTTTTGATGCTTTTTGTGCAGCCACACACATCTTTTGGGTTCATTTCATCACTCATAGTTGAACTGTGATGTTCTTGGGTGCTCAAATAATGTTTTAAAGTGGTTAAATGCGTCTGTCCTTGATTATTCGATATTCGATTCGATATTCGGAACCAATTATTCGTATTCGATTTGTATTCGAAAAATTTGATATTCGCACACCCCTAGTGTGGACATGACGAAAGCACGACTATGACTCAGATACAGTCGAATATTATCGCTTGTAGGCGGAATATAGGGAGCGGTGATTTTTCGAGATTTTGAAAGCCATTTGTTTTTTTGCAGAGAAGGCACTTTTTTTAGGTTCGCGAATTTTTCCGACTGTTCGATTATTCGGGTCATTTTTCAGGTCCTGCAATAAAATGGAGAGTTGAGCTAGTTGGTACATACTGCTGGGAAAAAATCAGCGCCTGTCGTGTTGTCTTCTTTCTTTGTCCCTTGTTTCAGAGCTGTTTTTTTCCCTTTCAAGTCCTGCAGAGTCCGAAAAATCGGTCGGCGACTGAAAGAGACAACAAACTCTTGATAGAACAGTGTGACCCATCAGTCTCTGAATTGCGGAGCACACACTAGGAGGGCTAGTAAACACGCCTTGGAGAGGAATGTCTTTATTGCAAACCGTTTGAAGACATTTAACAGCACTTTATCGTAGCGTCGAACGCGCGCTTTTCATAGCAAAAGAACACACAAATATACAGAGCGGACGCATGGCAGCGCCCATTGTAAAACTACTCTCTTGACGTGGCAGCAGCCAACATTAAAGCCCCCAGTTTTAAACTAAGAAGAGCCATGGCAAAACGAAAAAAAAAAAAGGTTGGAAAAGTAACGACATTAAACATGACAAATACAACATAACTACTTAAAGACAAGCTCTGCTGCTGCCCACTTAAAGACGATGGCTGTGAGTTCCGTCACGCTTCTGTCGCAGTGGTGAGCAGTGAACTCCTTAATGCGCTGACCAGGGAGGGAGAGCGGGGTGGCGGCCTCCGTTTTTTAGCTAAAACAACAAACAACACATCGCTCGAGCGTGCGTGCTGCAACGCCACCTTGTGGTGCCGGTGGCAGAGGTTCAATCACAACATGGACGTGCACCACAGTGTTAGCACCAGCAGCACGCACGCAACGAGAGAAGCTCTGAGCCAGCACCGCTGCCTGGTGCCGCACAGGAACCGGTTCCCACTGTTCGGGTGGCGTTCCTGCAAGCACCGGTCTCCCCCTCTTCCCCTGCTTCAGCTTTGGACCAGATAGGAACAGGTTTTTGGCAGATGCCGCGCATCACAGTGGAAGGCACGTGTGGGTTGCTGCTTAAGCACCAGGAGGCATCAGCTCTCGCCCAGCGGTGGTGGGGACTGCGGCATGTGCTGGCTGGAGCCCTGGGTCAGGTAGCCGGCAATGGCCGTGCCCGAACCTGCGAAGTAATAGAAAAAAAGAAAATGGCATCTACTGCAAGGGCAGCAGTTGAAGGCATATAGAGATCAACAGTGATAACACAGCGGCAATAATCTTAGACTCTTGCGTGGGGCCCGGCTGACTAGCCTGGTAAGTGGCAAACTGAACTGCAAATAGTCCTGTAGCTTTGTATTTCGGCACAACACATACAGTAATCCCTCGTTATAACGAAGTCAGCGGGACGGCGAAAAAATTCGTTATAAGCGATAATTCGATATAAGCGACCGCTCGAAAAAGCTAAAACAGTCGAGATTTAATTGCGCCACAACTGCAAGAAAGCTGGCGAATGACGCCGCGCGGCGTCCGCCAGCTGCGGCGGTTGCTAGGCAACGGCTCAAGGTCGGCCTCTGTGCCTCGTCAAAGCACCGCGCAATCGAAAGTTCGTGGCCAATGTAGTTTTCGCTACAAAATTTTCTCAAAGCACAGTTGTTACTTCTACCAGCAACTCAGTATTGGTCAGCAATCGTCAAAGATGATACAGTTTTCAAATTTCTTATACCAGAGTTTATTATCTATATCAAGAACAAGCTTTAGCTCATTTTTGTGATCCAGACGGGATCCAGGCCGGCAGGCCGGCAGGCCGGCAGGCTCGGCTTACTTCACGTTCACAAAAGAAAATACAAAGCAGCCATGCTACCATAAAGTCTGCCTCCTAGATTCGAGCAACGATAGCATGCCTGTGCAAGAGTGGAGCTTTCGGCAACGATGCCGCCCGCAGGAACGCCGGGTGACAAACTGCGCACTGCTCCCTGGTCGCCGCTAAGCCTAGCCGGTTTCACATCAATGCCGCAGTTGTTAGCGCTTCGTGACTGGACAGCACTCAAATATAGGCGCTACACTCGGCACTCGGCGCGGCGGCAACGCCAAGATGAGCGTCACCAACCCGTTCGCATTTTTTGTACAGGTTTTTCTTGCATTGCTGCTGCTACCACAGGCGCCGCCATCGGCATGTCAAGCGTCAGTGACCATTCTTCGGACTACTGGAGGCGATGAAGGGATCCCAGCGTTTCGACCCGCCACTTTTCACCAGCGCGACTATCATATCTTGTATGGCACCACGCGGCTATCAACGGTAACCACAAACGCATCGACACGGACATCAGGACCATCCAGTATAAAATGCGGCTTCGCCGGATCCTTCGGCAGTGGGCGCGGCGGCAACGCCAAGATGAGCGTCACCAACCCGTTCGCATTTTTTGTACAGGTGAGCAAACGTTACGGGAAATCATTTAGAAGTAACAACGTCTGCTTGCTGTTGCTGCCGTGCCCACAGCCGCTTTGTGAATTGCTCTTGAATGTGATTGTGTCGCTCCGATATCTGCTTTTGCTTAGCGGTGATATCGAAGAAAATCCCGGCCCTATTGACCAAACGATTGCTGAACAACTGAAGATAATTGCTGAAGATATTCAGGAAATTAAGAAAGGTAAAGCTGTAACCAACCAGAAGCTTATTGCAATAGAAAAGAAGCTTGAAAAAATTAGTGGGCTTGAAAAGCAAGTCACGGAGTGCGCCAGGAAAGTTACGGAATTAGAACGTAACCTTGCTGCCATGACCAGCAAAATCGATGAGCTTGAGAACAGAAGCCGTCGCTCTAATCTAATCATTTATGGTGTTAAGGAGCAGGAGGATGAAACTACAGACACTTTGCATGAAACTGTCACGAAAACGGTCTTTGAGGATATACTTGGAATTACAGAGACAGACATTGAAAGAATTCATCATCTGGGCAGACCAAGTAAAGACAACGAAACTAGACCTAGGCCTATAATCATGAAGTTTCTTGACTACCGAGACAAACTTAGCATTCTTAAACAATGTTCTAAACTAAAAGATTCCGGTTTCTCCATTGGAGAAGATTTTTGCGCTTGCTGTAAGGA